>NW_024884711.1:236793-407199 GCF_019232065.1 Centrocercus urophasianus | reverse complement strand
AAGGAGAAGGGAAGGAGAAGGGAAGGAGAAGGGAAGGAGAAGGGAAGTTTTCCCATCCAAAACCTAAATCACATCAGAAACAGCTGTAAAGATGGACATCTCTTGCTCCTGGGATTACCAGTTGTTTGACTCTTGCTCTGTATTATGCAGGCAACCAGATTGCTTTCCTTTCCACAGCCTGAAAATGGCATCTGATCATCCTTGAGACAGCTGGCAATTGTCACTGTCGGTGTGTCAGGAACATACACCTTTCCTCCCAGCTCACACGCCACTGACAAGGGGAGTGGGCTGAGTTAGCTTTCAACGTTGCTGAATCTTTCAGTACTGGCTCCATTACACATGAAGTGTAAAGCTGGCACACCATGGATAATAATACAGAAAAACACCACTAAATTCCAAGAGCATCTGTAGTTTGAGTATTCTCTTTTGGGAAATATATTTGTGGTTGTATTACATGAGAAAATTTGGGTGAGCCATGAATACACCGCTGTAAGAAAACACCACTGTTTGATGGCTGAGAGCCTCCTTCCACTGGGCTGGAAAGGTTCATGTGCTCTTGCTTCGTAGTTCTTCTACTTTGGACCTCACCATTCTGGAATTAGTTGTCTCTCTGCTGTTTGCACTCCAAGACTTCACTGTAAGAGAACTGGGGATTTGCCATACAGACATTGTTAGGTAATTCAGGAGCAACTGAAAAACAAGATAAACATTTAGTCCAGGACAAAGCAGAGATAAAATAGAGAAGATTAGAAAATCCAGGAACAAAAAGGAAATAACTAAAGATAAATACATATTCAACATTATTATAGTAGAACACTACTCCCCCACAATGACTAAATTTCCCTGCAAAAGCATGCAGTTCAGAAAGGCCCAAGTTGAATCTCCCCATAGGCATTGCCAGTGGAATTAGAGGCCAACGAGATGCCTAATGCTTAGTGCTGGGCATTCAATCTGTCATCTTCTGCAGAGGAGTCATAGGCAGCTCTACACTGGCAGCCTCCCTGCTGTCTGGTGGCCCCAAGGCTCAGCTGCCAGTCAGCCCTATAGGCAAGAGGAACAGGACAGCTCGCCTTCTGCAATGGTGAGGAGAGACAAAAAGGCCTCTCCCCATCTGTTGCAAGGAGCAGCTCTAGTGCTGTTTCTCTTCCCAATGTGAAAACCAGCTTACCACAAACTTCATTTTCCCCTTGTGATTGCAGCAGCACGCCCCATACATGGGCAATCAGGATCCACAAACTCATCGCAGGGGGACAGTTGGCAACCCTCTTTTACCTGCAAGCACCTTGTCAGGTCTGTGAGGACCGACCCACTCTGCGGCAGAGCTGCAGCATCTCCTTGGGATCTGGACTAGCTCCTGGGGGAGGCCAGGGCCACCAGAAGTAGGCTGACCATAAGATGGAGCTGATGTTGAGCACTGGCATTCTTTACAAGCCATCAAAGTAGCAAGAATAAAGAATATTTCCATTTGCTTCTTGAGCAATCTGAAATCATGCATTGAGGGTCCCAAGTGGAAGTGCTATTGACCTCCAACAGTATCTTTAAACAGACGATGGCTCCCTACCACTTATTACTGCTATTTTCCTCAGGGTGTTTCCCCCTAGAGATGCACACAGCCCTTGTGCTCTTGCCTCCTCTGCTGCCTTTTCCATAATTAACTATCTCTACAGTTAATTGTGGCTATGACATGGAAGTAGCAACAGCAACAACAAAACCTTAGGAACATGCTGCTAAGTTTGAGCCTTTGATTACAAAAGAAACTTGTAAGGAGAGTTGACTCGGCACACTACTGCAGCAATTCATTTTCATTTTTCTTTAATCCAATTCAGCCTATAAAAAAATGAAAGGGGGAAATGAAATGGCAACAGTGAATGTCTTGGCAGATTTTGGCTCTTCTAAGGCTGGCAGAGCTACAGAGCTACACCTAACCCTGTTGCAGTCTAAAAATTAATGTTGTAGTCCACTCACCTTCTGCGCACTATTGCACAGAACGAGCAAGTTATCATCTTCCTTCTGTGGGAAATAATGTACTAAACTTAAATCTGCACAAGCAAAGGAGCACACAGGTGGTCTGAGCACTCTGTGGGACTGCAGTCTGAAATGCCCAAGTGGCTGAGCAGGTGAAATGCTCTTGTGACAGGAGCAGAACTTTGTCAGTGGGACATCAGCTGTATAATGCCACAGCCATGATCAGGCAGGAACTCAGCACTGCTGCCTGTGTTTGCCAACGTTTGCTACCTCTTTTTTCATTCATCTCCATACGAAGGCCAACTCCATCCTGTTCTGACAGCACAGCTGTGTTGGTCAGAGGTGCGATGAGATGTGTTCTCTGACAGCGTAAGCTGCAACCACACTCTGGCACGTTATTTTTCTCCAGTTATCATTAACACTTAGAGTGAATAAACCTCTTAATGCAGATTTGCAGCAAACCCCCCATTTGTCTTCTGTTCTTTTAGGCAAAGAAACACAATATGTGTCTGAGCTGCAGTCACAACAAAGACTGCGAGTTCTGCCCACAGCCCAAGCCGGTTTTAAACCAGCAGCAGCGCGGAGGCAGAGCCACCCCGCAGACAGCCAGGCAGATGAGCTCCCGCTGAGCTCCCTGCTGCCACTGCTCCTGGAGAGCAGGAGAAAGGAGCCCAGGAACTGTGATGGCAGCAGCGACTGCCCGATGGGTACACACGGGTGTCACGAACCTCATGGTGGAAATCACAGATGCCTTCAGCTGAAGACACTCCGGTGATTTTCTTGCCAGAGATGAAATCTCGGAGTCCTTTCAAATCATGCCGTTTTATCAGCGTTTTCAGCCACTGGTTCATAAAAAGGAAAGGAAAAATAAATCTTTAGCCAGGAAAAAAAACACCAAGCGAGACCTCCCTCCTCAAAAAAAAACGTACAAAGGTGAATGCTTTCTCTCTCAAAAAAAAAATAAATAAAAAAAGACAAGCATCTCTGGAGATATGTATGAGGGTCGCACACACAAGCTGCTGCTGATCATGCCTTCATTTGTTCTGTACTTCTTACAAGACTTCCTCTGCTGTTGTCTACAGTGAACACCAGTGAAGCGTCGTCATGCTCTATGCCTGCAATATGTAAGCTTTTCCATACATAAGAAATTTGAAGAAATGCATGCCTCTGTGAGTCTGAAAACAGACACATCAACAATTTAGACTGCAGAGCTCTTCATGTTTACTTCAGTGACAGAGCACTTTAAACTAACACATGCTGAGTGAACATCAGGCTCTTATCCCACAACTCTTCACTGTGTGACTCCATTATAAAGGTCAGAGAAACAGGGACACGAGGTATCTGAGCTTATGAGATGAAGAAATCGCAGACACGCTGGGGCAGAAGGCTTTCTGTTCATCCTGTGGCAGAACAGGGTGCACTCAGAGCAGAAGTGTCAGTGGGAGGCACTGAATGGGGAACTGACAAGAAGGAAAAAGGAAAGGGCCTCCACAGGGAGACAGGCAGCCATACACTGATTTCACTCGGTGTCACTGTATGACAGAACTGGAAGGGCTGTTACAGCCATTGCATATGGGCGCATAACCAGAAAAAAATTAGGGACAAAAATTGACTATGCAAACACTGGGATTTATTGCAAACTGAATTCATACCTTCCAGTACAGACATTGATCTGAACTTCCTTGACTGGAACCCCATGGTTTACTTTCAGAGGGTGTTTCAACTTCACTTTCAGAAGGGAAAAATGAAGAAGAGGCATGCTGAGGCTACAGCAGTACAGCATGCACAAATAGCCTACCGCCACTTAAAAACAACAACATGCTGGTAGGGATTTATTCTCATTATTGTGTTTACTATTGCATTATGTGAATTATCCCTTTTAAGCTTTTTTTGGAATGACTCAAAGAAAAACAGAGCTCCTTGTGGCAGCAAACAGGGCACCGTGATTTCAGCCTTTCTTCCTCCGCTCCCTCACCCCCACCCCCTATTCCCTGTTTACATTTTCAGCTGTTTTTAGTGATCATCAGCAAATGTGCAAACGATGCGGTCGGGATGGTTAACATTCTGTTTAGCCAAGATCTTCAACCTTGAGCTTGCGAGTGTTGCTGTGAGCACTGGTGGCTAAAGACAGAGGTTTTCAATTAGAGCCGAGCAAGCGCTTAATGTGCGCATCTGTTCTGCAGAAAGGCTGAACATCTTTAAAATTTTAACACAAGTGCAGTGGCACTGCAAAAGGAAAAAAGAAAATCCAACGTCACTGAGAAGCGAATGGTTAAAAAGGTTGCTGAGGATCTTATTTGCATTTTTTGGATGGCTAATTAGGTCACAAGGGTTAATACGTTAAAGAATGGTCTGTCTATTGTTATGTTGGCTGTCAGAGCCTATCTCGATCAAGCATAACTACAGATTACAGGGCAGCTGTCTTTGATCAAAATCCGACTCCTTGTTTAGTCTCAGTTCAAAATGAAAAGCCTAATAGTTAACAATTTAAAATATTTTGTAGCCTAAGTGCCGTAGCCAGTAGAAGTCCTGCTTGGGAAAACAAAACCTTTATTGTGGGAAAAGCATCGAACTTATTACAAATCTTAATTGTCGGTCAGATGCTTTGTACCAGAATAAGATACGGTGCTGCTGGCATCACTTTTTTCCTCCAAAACAAACAAAAACCTGCACTCGTACAACCCTGCTTCAGGAACTTCCACCATCTGAGCAACATTTGCTGAAGGCTCGTGTCCTTTCCATACATTTCACTGGAATAAAAACAATGGGCACATTCCCCCGTTACAGTGAACAGTTACTCAGCAGTCTAGGTTATTTTAATGGACACATCACTTTAAACTAAGCTTTCACATCTGTTCTGCCCTCTAATTACAAATGCAAAATGAACATAATTCACAATAGCATCATAAAAAAGGAAGCTGTAAGTGATTTAAATGCATGTGTATGTTCTCTACTAAACACAACATGCAATCTGCTATGTTGTTCCCATGTACTGGGAGCAAATCAGATAGAAAACCTGATGTATCAACAAGACATTTCCTCTTCCTGTCTCCATCTACTCCCCTAGCAAAAGAAAGGTTTCACTACGTGCACGAATCTGTTGAAGAAGTAAACTGGTGGAAGAAATCAAGTATATTCACCTGCTGTTTTCTTACGCAGTAGAGTAGTTAATAAAGCTAAGCAAGTCATGGTTCCTAATTTATTGACGTGTTCTGTCCATAGCCTGTCCCCAAGCAACAATTTTGTTGTTGCTACTGTTATTCTTTTCAAAGAATTAGGAAACAAAGCTGTACAGTTTTTCCCCTCTTTTCAGTCAACACCATACTTTTTTTAAATGCACAAATACTGAAGGAATTTGGCTACCATTTTATTCCCGCCAGACTATGGTTCATAAGCAATTTTGAACAGCCATCTGATCTGTCACTTTGAGCAGGTTCAACTTGTTGTCACTGAAACACAAGTTATTTGTTTCATGTCTCCTTACCCAGGGTGGCTATCAGAAAAAGGATGCTTACAAATAATTGTATTTTTAAGTTTTATTTTTCCTCTTAACATTCATTTCAAATTTGCTGTTCCTATAAATATACATGAAAAGAAACTCATACATGAAATCTAAGTAAGAATAAGTAAATAACCAGTAAGATCATCTTGATGCTAACTCAATTTTCCCTGTAACACCATATGCAGTGCAACAAAGGAACAGGCTCAGCCTATCAGCTATAATGCTTGATTTTCTGGCTGCTATCTCCAAGCTAACTGGATAATGCTTGATGCAATGCCCTCACACAGTTTTACAGCTCATCTAATGACTCTGAAGATTGGACCACGGGGCTTCACAATCTTGATGCGGTTATCTAGCACTGATCCTTACAGAATGGCTGCTGTAGGGGCTAGGACTAAGGCATCTATTTGGTTTGGTTTTGCTTTGTTTTGCTTCATTTTTCCAACTATATGCACTGTCCATCATAGCGGAGGAGAAGACATCAGAATTTCTCCCTGTATGTCTGGAAGTTCTTATTTTATTTTTCTCTAGCTATGTCTTATATCATCCACCTCCTCAACCTGTATTTCTACTCTCTCATTTAGTTTGCCCCGTGGATTTATGGAAGGAATGATGTAACAGATAATAGAGCTTCCAGTCAAAATCCCTAGATTCTTGACGTGACAATTTCTCCAAAGTATTTGGAAGAAGACCTTCACCCATCAGTGATCTGCAGTAGTTTCATTATCTGCATATTTCAGTGCTTTTTATGGTCACCTAAGCAGACCAGAAGAAATGCAGTTTTCTCAATTGTTCCCATCCAATTTTTCTGACACATAGCATAGTTTCCAGAACTTTTATTTTTTTACCCTTCTCCCATTGAAGTAATGGTGACTGGCCAGTTATGAACAAAGTAGACCACAGTCAACTCTTTACAGTCCTCTGAGAACCTTGCCTAGTAATACCTGTTGTAAGGACCTGCCCCTCAAACCTTTCATTTTCCCTTTCAAAGATGTATTATTTTCATGACTGTTAGATATCTACCACTCTACTTTTTCATTGTATCTCAGGAGGATTTTGTGTTGTCTTAAGATACCTGAAGCTCCCAATCAGTGCTGCATCCTTCACACAATCTGACCAACTCAGGAGTGGCAATCCCATGTTCCTGTCACTACTCCACTTTAGGAATAGATCTGGTTAGCAAATCTTGATTGAGGCTTGAAGCCTAATGAGGTAAAGCTCTGGGGAAAAGCCTGGGCATAGAGATTCCACTGTTTAGTCACTAAAGCAGAATGTGCACATCAGTTTGGCAAGAGCTGAGAGAAAAGTGCACTCTGGTACATGATCCTTGGACTTGATGTCACTGTCCAACAGAGATGCATCCTGCACAACATGTAAAGTACTGAAGTACTGAAATGAAATTGAAGGGAATTTTTTTGTAAGTCTGAAAATTCCATTTAGAGAGACAGAACGAATATTCAGCTTCATACACAAAAGTCCACAGCAGGGGCAAGGACTTCTTGGAGAGAAGCCAATCTATCATCCAGTCAGAGCTATGACCTAGAAAATGTCAGCCTTTGTCCAAGAAGCTGAAATCTTCCCATGAAGAACAGGAAGTCCACCACAGTAAAATTTAGAGGCAAAATAAGGCCTCTCTCTCTGACTGCACAGAACGCTCAGAAAATAAAAGCTCATGACTCAGCTGGTGTGTTCCTCAGCAAATGCTGTTTTAGGGCCAGGTTTTCCCCCAGAACTGGAACAAGAAGGGGCCACATCTGACTTTACCAGTAGCAGGAAAATAATATCTATGCCCAAGAAGAGAAAGAAAAAGGCACTGTGTGATAGCACACAAAAACAAAATGAACATACGGGACAGCACACATTTGGCACCAGCTTCTGAGAGGACATTTCAAATCTTCAGCAAGCAGCAGTGACATCAGTATGGATTTCAAGAGGTACACACAAAAGAAGGTTAACATTCATTTCTTTACCTTTCCCTGCTTTTTTCCCCATTTTTTGCTATTGAAATATGGCAAAAAGGTGAGTTGCATTAGGATGTAGCACAGCTGAAGGCCACTCACCTTCATCCACACTTGCTCCCTTGTTCCTTCCCTCTGCTGTCCCTGGCTGCAGCTGGCACAGCAAATGGCTGCTTTCTCACTGCAGCAGTTGGCTTCTATTGTTGTGGGACTTCAATAGGCCTCCTTTGCTGCATTTTTATCCTGCTAACAGCAAGTGCCCCAGCAAGCTGCCACGCTGTTTGTTTCCCCTGGTCCCCAGGGACCATCAGAGAGATGAGGTTTTCTCAAGAAGTGGCAGGTGCTCACTCTTCGACAAGGTGAATTTAAGTCTAGCATGGTAGACATAAAGGGGAGAAAACAATTCTTGCCTGGATTATATCTCCAGCATGAAACACAGGCATTTCCACTCAGTAATATTCTGCCCTCCTGCCCAGTGGTAAGAGAAGATATGACATCAAGAGCATTTAGGAGCCTACCCTGGCACCTGGTGAGCCCCCTTCCCTGCAGCAGCAGATGACTACTGAAGCTCCAACCTGTTGTTACTTAGGTACAGCTCTCTCTCCTTAAAGAGGATTCTTCCTCCTCCTCCCTGCCCCACATTAGGAAAAAAAAAAAAAACAGAATAAAAAACAAAGCCCTTTTAAATAGACCCCGAGCTGATGGCAGTGAAGTGTAGTATAAATAGGGTCTTGCTTGCAGCAGGAGCCCCACAGATCCATGAGAAAGCATAATTTAGGGCAAAGCAGCAGAGAAGCTGGTGCTGCTGGCCTTTTTGGTGGAGAGCTCGCTGAGGACTGATGAAATTGTCCTGTTTGGTGCTTTTTCTTCCCTTTAACATCCTATTTCTTCTGGTGATGTGGTGATGCTGCCAGGAAGTAGGCTGACCTAGAGAGAGGAACAGATACATTTTTGGTGTTGAGAAGGGAGCAAGAAATGGGAGGGCTTCTCACTGGTAAGAAATATCCTTCTCAGAACTGCATAAAATTTGGCAGCCTTGAGAAATCTCTCTGGATCTCCTCGCCCCATCATATGTCATGGCTAAATGATAAAACACACTGTTCTCTCACTAAATAGCAGTGGAAAAATCCAGAAAGTAGGACACAGAGTTCTCCTGAGTTATACACCTCTTAGCCAGAGGCAAGGTGGGCTGCAGGAGGACCTGTGCCACGGCCTCTTTAAAAATGGTTATGGTCCTCACCTCCTGTGAGAGCTGAGAGCAAAACCAGTTGCAAAGCAGTGAAGACAACTGATAAACCCACACTGTGGAAAGAGCATTTCTGTCATGCAGAGAAAACCCAGCTCCCAAAAAGTGAAGCACTCCGTGCTGAAGGAAAGATTGAAAGAAAGAGGCAGGAAGAGCTGAGGTTGAGTGGCCTTTCAGTAGCTTTTTAGTAATTTGGTGTTTCTGCAGTATAACAGTGATCTTTCGGAGGGCTGTAAGTACCTACCACTTAAGCAGCTGAACTAAAGATATATGTATATTTTTTAATTAAAATTTTAAAAAAAGATAATGCAAAAAAAAAAAAAAAAAAAGATAAAACAACTTTTACATAGTTAGATAATTGACTGTGGGGTAAATTCATGCATTATCAAAACTACTCATGTAGGTTCGCACACACAATGTGCCAATACACACATTTTTAGTTTTTTCCACTCTCCCTCGTGCTGATGTCAAGTCACATAGCAGAGGGGAGCTCACGAAGCAGTTCAGAAGGACTCCAGACCAGCTGCAGCCTTTTCAGAGGGAGCACTTTCACTGTAGCCACCTGAGCACCTCACATGCTGTGTGCTCGAGCTGCCTGCAAATCCTTCTTCTGAGCAGGCCCTACATTCAATTTGCCTCACTTGACCTGAAAAAATAACATTTTTTCCCTTTTTCTTTTCTTGCAAGAAACAGAAGGAGATCAGAGCTGTATATTATCATATCTTTCTATCTCTCAGCTAAGTCCTTGCACTCCTATAAGTGTTATGCACGTATCCCACCCTCCACTAACATATACCACTCATTTAGGGAACCTATAATTGGTTTATTTCTGTATTTGTATCTTTATTTTGTGAACTATGGCAGTGGCATTTCTTCTGTTTTTCCATACAACTGTGCAGGGCTCCACAGTATGCCCTATTTCACACCACTGTGATATTTCAAGTATTTGGTCAGATAGTAGATATTTTAGGAATTCAGCGCCTGCAATTTTGATAATTTTTATGCTGTCCTAACAGGATCTTTATATTTCTGTTAGTAATTGGTCATTCTCACATCATATACACAGTGCTTACAGGCATAGCTGCCTGAATCTCGTGCAATTAAGAAATTAAGAGAGTTTGTATTTAGTGCTAAAGGACTTACCAAGAAGCAGTTGCAAAGCAATGCACAAAAAGCACACCACATCCTTTCTGCAGTTGTGTTTTCTCCTCCAAGTGCTTGGCCAGTCCAAAACATGTGGCCATGTGTATAGCATGAGATAGCTGATGCTATACTGAAAGTCATTTGAGATAAGGAAAAGCATGACAGCCAGGTTTTGCAAATATGGCAGGTTCCCAAGGGAGGGTCGTGGCTGCTGATGCCACAATAGTTCATCAGCTGGATAAGCATATACTTCTGTCTCTGCTAACAAGTCATAGAACAGAATCAAGGTTGACATGTTTAACTACTTTTAATCTCTTTTCTAATAGGATTAAATCCATTATTCATAGAAATTTGCATATTTTGCCATATGATGCAAAGGTGGAATTCTGCACTATTCAGTGATGGTGGATGTCATACAGAAGGGACCGTGGACTATCCAGCTCCACTTATTTCAAGCCACGGATCTTTTTCCAAGTTCTAAGGTTTTTTTATGGAGGAAGTTTCGTCCAACTTTTCTTTCACTTACTCTGACTGCATGCACTTGTGTTACAGTAGAACTTGCTTAGAGAAAATTCAGCGGGCAGTGGGCAGAATATGATCAAAATATTGTGAAAAGCTGGAGTCAAAAAAGAGTATTTTTTTAGCTTTTTTTTTTTTTTTCTGTTTTGAAATATATCTGTTTTCCTAGAGTCGAGACAAAGAAGATCACATTTCACAGGTGTTTCAAAATGTATACCAGACTTGGAAAATCCTGAAAAAGACTTTCTGCAATCGGGGCATTTCAATACCGACCCACTCTACTCCCCTTCAAAATCAAAATGCTAGACAGTAGTTCATCAGGCACCACGATGCTTCTGAACCAGCTTGCTTCCAACATACACCTACCACTGACATCTACCACAGAGCTGCACTGAAATGGAAGAGTTAACTCAAAAAAAAATCTCAAATCATATGCTGAAAAATACAGATACAGTGGTAAATCATGACAGAGAGATAAATAAACACAGCCCAAATTGACCAGCACAGTAAAATTCATTCCTATGAAGAATTTGCTCTGAAGAAACCTAGAAGTTGTCATGGTGAAACTGTCATGGTGGTAATAATAATAATAATAACTGGGGAGGGGAAAGGGGGTGGGAAAGGAAGAGCTCTGTTGGTTTACCGGCTGGTTCTTATAGAATCACAGAATGGCCTGGGTTGCAAAGGAGCACAATGCTCACCCAGTTCCAACCCCCTGCTGTGTGCAGGTCACCAACCAGCAGCCCAGGCTGCCCAGAGCCACATCCAGCCTGGCCTTGAATGCCTGCAGGGATGGGGCATCCACAGCCTCCTTGGGCAACCTGTTCCAGTGAATTCCAGGATTCTCATTGGCAAGCTTTAAAACTCCGAGCAAGAGAGAGCAATGGAAAGAGGAAAAAGAGAGCAGGGCCACGAGGGCCATGAAATGCCAGCAGACTTCCCAAGCACCCAAGCCAGCGTGAAGACAAACTTCCCTTCTGCAGGATCCAGGCCCCAGCTCCGCTCCGTGTTGTGGATACTCACTGAAATCCCTGGATCGCAGTGACCTCTAGGGGTAAGCTGTTCATCTGCAGGATTCCCTCGTTCTGGATGAAGAGCGTTATTTCTTCTACACAAAAGGAGTCTCGTGGAGGATTTTATGGAGGATCCATCTGAAATCCTCTTTGAGGAGCTTCCCAGTGCATCCGGATACTTGAAACTGGGTATATCTTTCCAAATATGAACTTGACATAAAAGGCTTATTCCTCAAAAGGCTGAGTGAGAAGATGATCCCAGAGTGAAGGGGGGGAAAAAAAAAAAAAAAAGATTAAGGCAGACTCTATTTGCCTTGAAAGCAGTGGTAAAATTCAAACTCACCTTAGTGTATGAAGGACACAGTAGGTCACTGCATTCTATTGCTTCCCAAAGGATTTCCTTCCAGAGCCCTGTAAGAAAAACAAAATAGCAATCCAACATTCATAGCCTTGGCACCTAAAAGCCAACTGCTCATGAGTGTTGTTCAAGCAAGAGCCTGTTTGCTGTCTAAAATATTGAGAATCTGATGCCTGTTTGTCCTGAGAGTCCTTTCTTTCCCCAGAGCAGCATATTAGTCTTTAAGGCTGAATACCATGTGTGCTGGTGGGTTATGTTTTAGCACAGTCTCCTCTGCATGAGATATTAAGAGCTCAGTCCCTGATATTTGTAAAAGTTGCATAATTAATTTGTAGCAGGCATTAAGAAAACTCCCGGGAACTGGAAAGGATTAAATTACTGATTTTCCTGTTGTTCAACCAAGCTACACTTCAATCCTCATTGAAAGGACAAGGGACTGGGAATGGAAAGTAACAGCTCCAAGTCCCACATACGGTCTTAATGCAGCCATCCCTACAGCCCAGGCTCTGGCTTTCTGGTTACTTGAAGGCTTCTCCCCAAGGTGATCAGGTGTGTGCTGATATTTCAGCAGGGAATGTTCTCAGGGTAAGGGGTTATACACAGGGAAACAGTTGTCTGGATGTGGCAATGGATGCTTGAGCACACATGGAGGCTGCCCACCTTTAAAGCCCAGCAGGACCAGCTCTGAGGCATCTCACCCACTGCGTTGCCCACAGTGCATGCCTGAAGACAGGACTCACAGAACCTTGTGAGGTTTGGGTGTCAGATGCCTGGATACAAAGGGTGAGAAGAGAGGAGAATGGTTTGCACAGTGGACAAATTGTGGTGCCCTGTCCATGTTCACCTGCTTCAGCATGAGCAGTCCTTCTACATTCAGTGCTATTGAGGTGACTTTTCCCTATGTAATTTTACTGCTGTTAAAGCTTCATGTTATTCTGGGGAAGAAAAAAAAAAAAAGACAAAAAAATATAAAATACCAATCGTGAACAAAACAGCAGTTAGAAGAAGGATATGACTGGATTTATTGGACACAGAGCTGCAGACTGGCTTGGTATAAAAAGCATGGCCCAATGCTTCTTTAAGCAAGGGAGAATCAGAGCAAAACAGCCTTGCAAATCAATCATCCATTACAAACCAGAACATATTGGCATCTCAGTCGGCAGTCACTCAGGATGGGGGCGAAGTCTCCTGATGCCAGCATCGCTCCAGGCTTTCTGAGACATCTGGTCATTTCACTGAAAGGTGAAGACTCCGAACAGAAGTGAATATACATGAAAATTAATTTAAAAGAGGGGGGAAATCCTCTCGCTAGTGCTGTTGGGATGATTTCAGGAAGAAAGGGAGTCAGTGCACTGCAGCACTTTGAGCGAGCAACAAGCAAATGGGAGGGACTGAGCAAAACCTGCATCCAGAACAAGTCCGTGCAGTTTCCTTAGTCTTCGAGGAAACTGGACGACAAACAAAATGAACAGAAGTTAGCCAAAATAACACGAGAGGTCGCTCTAGAATAGGATTACCCGCACTGACGGCTCCTGCTAACCCTGCGTGTGGCCAAAACCCGAGCCAAAACCCGAGACCCAACGGTGCAAGGGTGGGACAGCAGGAGGCCAGCCAGGCGTTACGTGCTTGTGGGGCTGTTTTGTCCCTGTGTCGTTTTGCCAAACTCACACAGTGTTTACATATCCACGTGCAAAACTGCTTGCACCATTTCTCTTCTGATACTCAGAAAAGTCAGACGGACACAAACTCGAGCTCCAAGCAATGTGCCAGAGTGGAAATGAATCCTGTGAAGGAAGGGAAGGGAGGCATCTCTAGCAGCTATACTCATTTGCTGTGAGAAATGCTACTGCCTGCTGTAAGCAGCATAGCTTCACTTCAATCAGAGCAGTTGTCAAATGTGGAGGTGATCATATAACCAAAGAAATGAAAAGCAATCAATGGTGGGCACCATGGAGACCTCATGGTGGCCTTCCAGTGCTTGAAAGGAGCGGATAAACAGGAAGGGGAACGGCTGTTTGCAAGGGTGGATGGTGATAGGACAAGGGGAATGGTTTTAAACTGAGACAGGGGAGGTTTAGGCTGGATATTAGGAGGAAGTTTTTCACCCAGAGGCTGGTGAGGCACTGGCACAGGTTGCCCAAGGAGGCTGTGGATGCCCCATCCCTGCAGGCATTCAAGGCCAGGCTGCATGTGGCTCTGGGCAGCCTGGGCTGCTGGTTGGTGACCTGCACACAGCAGGGGGTTGGAACTGGATGAGCACTGTGCTCCTTTTCAACCCAGGCCATTTTGTGATTCTATGACATGATTCCATGAAAATAACCAAATCTATGGACAACAATGGCCACTGCCCCCTAAATGTCTACATACTGTCTTCAGTAACCATCTGTAAAAGTATATGTAAATCCATCTTTGCAAACAAAATCTCTGTAGCCACATTTATGTTTCTTCCACCCGATTCCCAAGTACACGGGCAATTGAGTTGCTGCTGTCTGGTCTGTGGAGCTGTGCTGCTGTTCAAGCACTGGCTCTATACTCTTTCCCGAAATTGATGACTCTTCCTGCAGCACACGACTCTCTTTCATTGAAAGAAAGCTTGTCGTTTTGTTAATAAAATTCACATTTTCAAAGGAAGAAACCCAAACCTCTTTTCTAATTGTCTGCACTCACATAAACTAATGATGCTAGGTTGGTAATGAATATGACAAATTCCTGTGGTAATTTGCACTTCACGCTGGCTCTGTGTGGGCTTGCAATAACATTTGCTACACTAAAAACATGAGGTGAAATCTTGGCCTCATTTGAATCAACGATTTTTTTTCCTTGCAGCCTCCGCAGGGCTGTGCCGCAATGGTGCCTGCTGAATTCAGTGGCATTATCTGTTTGATTGCTGTGAACACGGCCATATGGACATATCCTTTGCCACATGGCATCACAAATGAATATCTTATTTTTCCCCCAAGAATTATAAGATGTTATAGTATGTGATGGTACCATAAAATATTTAGCTGAAGTCCCTGCTCCTGCCAAAGTCAACAACAAAGAATCTCTGATCTCAGGAGAATAGGAGCTCACCCTGAAACACGCACCTGCCTGCGGTGTAGCTCTGGGAGTACCTAGGTCCCCTAATTATGGGGGAATTATTTAAGCTCAAGTCCTGGGGGCAGTTTGGTACCGTGGTTCTGAGCTTTCATTCATGCAGCCTTGTACAGATAGATAGTGCACTGTCCTCTCACTAGTTTTTTTCCCAGCTTTTGGCTGTTTTTCAATGCAAGCATTTTCTGCTTTTGGCTACACAAACACAGCATTGGCTTTTTCCCCTCTTCCCTTAAAATAAGGAGTATCCATCGATAGCGATAGCTCGTAAAGCTGAGCAGAGTATGGTAGACACAGGAGAAGGCCAGATTCAATCCCACATCCATTCAGAGAATCATTCATGACTTCTGGTAAAATTTCTCAAGGAAATTTCTCAAGCACTCCTTTAATTTTCTCAGTTTTTCATTACTGCATTCAGAATGTTGTTAAATCCCCCCCTTCATATGTCTCTGTTACATTCAGCTCCCCAGCGAGCTCACGCAGCCCTCCCATAGGCGCGTACTTTTTGAGAAGCAGCATCTTCTGGCTCTCTGCCTGAGTCTCCTATCCCAAAATCTCTGAGCTTGTTTTCCAAGCAGATCTTTGCAAAGGCAGCGAGGCTGATTCAGATTTCACCCCGTAACCCTACGCTTTGCACATGTGAGCACGACCATTGCTCGTTGGGCTACAAAGGTGGGGAATTGCCTGAGGAATCATCCCTGGACCAACTACAGAAAGCAGAGCAGCGTGTCCCCTCTGGCTGCATGGGCTACTTTCACCAAAATGCTATGAGGAAGATGCAAAACGTTCTGTGGTAGTATCTAATGACACAGAAGTCTGGCACAAATAAAAGAAATTTCTGTTTAAAGACTTCAGAAAATTCAGTGAGCAGACAGCTTTTCAACGTCCTTGGGTTTCTCTTAATGCACTTTTTGAAGTCTACGCAAAGACAATAAATGCCTGAAATGTCCAAAATCACAGTGGCTGCCAGTGAAGAAGTTCTTTCCAGGCTTTTGCGTGTAACTTTCAGTGCTGGCCAAGCTGGTTTATATAATGGAGCCTGTTGCAAGTCAACATGATAAAGTGGTGTTTAAAAGAACTAAAAAAGGCAGGACTGACCCCAAGGCAGCCAGTAGCACAGAAGGCATTTGCTCAGAATAGTGATTGCAACATAGTTAAATAGTGAAGTTGTAGTAAGTTTTTGTCCCAAGGTCACTCCCATGTGAAAGAATTAATCAAAGGAGTTACTGCTGTGATGTGATGCTAAATCTAATAGCGGAACTGGAGCACTGCTCTGCACATTCAGGTATCTTTCAAGTCACCTCTCGTAACGATGGCGCAGAGGTTACTTGCTTCCTACAGGTAGAAAACATTGTAAATTTTTTCCCCTGTTAAGATGTTATCACACTTTTTAACAATACAACAGTCAAAGCAAGAAAAATGTTTTGTTTTGCCTCCTGTTTATTCTGCTTACCAGCAGTGAGTAGCTGTCTGTACAGATAAACTTGGCTTTTTTGGAGTTCATACGGTGTTGGATTTAGTTTCGATGTTTCATTTGGCATGTAGTGCCTGACAGCACTAGCACTGGACTGTGAAGTAGACAAATAAAGTTTTGTGGGGAGAAAATGTTCACTCAGAGATTCCGCTGCTGAACATTGCAAAAAAAAAAAAAAAAAAACTAGGAAAGGAGTATTTGAGACGAGTCAGTGGGCAATCTCCATTCCTTTCCACTGCCAGTAGCCTTTCCAAATTCTTTCTTTCCTCAGCTACTTTTGTTCCCAATTAAAAAAAAAAAAAAAAAAGAAAAAAAAAAATCAATACATTAAATCAAAAGAAAATCTTTGGTCCTGAATGTACTTTATCCAAAAATGTCACCAGGATCTCTTTCAGCACAGTTGGCTGAAGCTGCAAGGCTGATGGTTCATGTCCATTAGTGAACATTAGACTTGGTCTGATCTAGAATTTTACAGTCATCTTGCCCTCAGTAGCCTGCATGTTTTCTTAGGCAGACTGCTTGTAATGATGATGAACTGATCACTACTTGATTGCTTGGAAGCTACATGAGCTTTATAGGCAGTGGGCTTAATCCTGCTCAGTTACAATCTCTGGGCTGCTCCAGTTACCTTCACTATGGGTGAGTTGGAAGTGTCCATCCTAAAGGAATGGAAGCACCTAAATTAAACAAGGTGTTGGTTTGTTGGTTGTTTTGGGGTTTGGTTTTCTTTTTGTTTGTTTGCTTGGCTGGTTGTTATTTTTTTCAGAAAACTGAAGTGTTTAATTTTCTTTTTTTAATTATTATTTTTTCTTGTATCTAGGATTTAAGGTCTAGTTATATTTCAAGTAGCATGAGGTTTTCTGAATCCATAATTCAGTGTGCGAAGTCACAGACTGACCTGATGATGTGCCAAAATAGAGGAGAAAGAATCCCTGTCCCAAATATTCTGTGATTTCTGTAGTCCCAGGCACTGGGTTAATAAAGCAAACAGATAGAGGAAAACAGAAGGAAATGAAACAGTAAGACAAGGGGCATGGCACTAAGTGATACAGCAATATACTTCTGTGGTATTACTGTAGGCATAGTGGGAGACGAGTAACTAAAGGAGATTATCCTAATTATCCAAGGTGGCTTTGAATACTCTAGGGATTCAAATTCAGGACAAATGAGGAGAACATTACATTAGAAGATATGATATTAAACCAGCTTATAATTTTAAGGCTATTACAGCAACTCACTGTCTGAACAGGGCATGGGCTCACTGTTTAGCAAAGTTACGTATTTGATTACTGAGCAATTTAGGCCAGTCTCATAAATATGAGTTGCAATGAAAACTTGTCTGATGTCAAAATTTATGCTCCTTTAAAAGAGCAGCTATCATTCTGGGTGTGTTCAGAAGTGAATGACAAAGAGGATGCTCTATCATACTGAAATAATTTGCAGACAAATGTCACTTTTCCCAAACCAAAATTTGGTGATTCATTCTACTTTCACATTTCTCTGGACTGGCAAAATTTTACATCATTGGGATCAGTCAGTAGGATAAGGATAAAAATCCTATTGGATCTTCTAATGCTGTAGAAGCTTTGTAGCTTGTATTTTATTTCACACAATAGGGTTTAGATCTTGGAACAGCTAGGCAACTGCATAATTCCATGATTCTGTTATTCTATTAACACGCAAATGACAGTTCAGAAGACAGATAGCCATTCAGCTTTAATATGTTCATACATATTCAAATTTCCCAGTATCAGTAATTAATTTAATGGAACATTTATTGGTGGCCCACACGAAACGAGTTGATGATTGTTCCTGGAAAAAAATCACCAGCACTAAATTTATTATCGCTTGAGCCGTAACTTCTCTTGTGCATTGCAACAGTCCACATGTATCCACTGCAATGCTGACAGTCCTGCTGCAAGTCTACTCACATGTAAAAGTAGGATCTGGCTTTACATTCCCATAGCACCTCTCATTATTTCAGTGCTCAAATGCTTGCTCTGGCAACACCCAACCAAAGACTGGCAGTGCTTTTAGAGTCTCCTGGGTGAGAGGACTTAATCCTGCAGAGCTCTCATTCCAGCACAGAACAAATGGGAAAACAAAGTGTAAACATTTGTTTGCACTTCACATGACGTGGTTGGTGCAAGGTATGGAAGAAGAGGCCACCACCTGCTATTTTGAGATTCAAATTACAATTTTGAATTACAGTTCTTTGGTGTTCATTAGGTACACACACAGTCACATTCCCAACTAGCCTTTTAGCTTTCAGGATGAGCTAAGCAAAGTAGAATTTGTTGTGTTTTGGTTATTAATATTGTTGATTGGCGTCTGAAGGACAATTTTCCTCTGGGAACAACCTGAAATGTTTTGTAGCAGTAACATATGGTAGGGGTGGCAGGCAGGAGGTATTTTCTTTCTGCTGTATGATGGGAGGATGTTAGACAGTAAAACAAACTATAAAGATCTATGCCAGAAGGAGCAAAACCTTTAAATGACTGAAACAGAATGTTTTGGCATCATCTGCGTGAGCTCTGAGATGGTATTGGGAAGTTGGGTATTGACAGTATCTATATGGAATACCTGAGATTTTAGATTTTGGGAGGCTTTCAGATCTTTAGTATGAAATAAAGATTTTCTTTGCAAATATTCTGGGGGGAGGTGGAAGAACTGTTAGAATAATTTACTCTTTAGCTGGAAAAGGTAAGACACAAAGGTCAAAATTAAAACATGAACATATATGTAAAACTGGTCTTCCTTCTTGCTATCACTCCCATCCTATCATTCTGCCTGAAATGACATTTGAATTCTGTGGGGATTTCTTTTCTACTTATAAGGAAGTGTAGATTTATTTACTTACTTACTTGTTTTTGTTTATTTCAACCACTGAAACAGCAACAAGAACTCCTTCAGGAAGCCAAAGCAGTTCTTTGGTGCATAGCTCAACTGGAGGATTCCTTTGCTGATGGAGGTGCCTTGAAAGCACGAGGATATACAAATGCCTGCCCTCAACACTCTCTGGGGGGCAGACACTAAGGAGAAAGAGGAGGTGGTATGGGGAGTAGCATTTCCCCAGATGTCCTGCCTCCGCTGTGTAAGGCACTGTGAGTTCCTGATTGAGATGTGATAAGTTTTCTATATTTCCTTTCAATAATCATTTGGGGATTTTTCTTCTCTGTGGAAGTTCATATGCCATTGAAAGCAAAATCATTGAGGTAAACTCTGAGTATTTTCCTATGTATCAGCAACACCCCAAAATTGTCCCAGTTTATGAATATATACACTGGATACATTCAGCCAAAATAAAGGTGCATTCATCATGTTTTCATGAGAAAAGTAGGATGCTGTATCATTAGAAAAAAAAAACCAAAAACTTAATCCATCTAGAATTCACTCTGCCAGGCTTTACAGTGATTTCTCCAAAATTGTACAGCTATAAACATAATAAATACATAGGTTGCTCTGAAAATAGTGCCTGCTATTTATCTGCATGGAAACTACAACAGATACTAAGAGCACTAAACACTGAAACTAAAACAGCACTATTTGATAGAGCAAATTCTCAGCTACGTAACTGTTTTTCAATGTAGTCAGCACCATTAGCTACACATTTTCACCGCTGATGAACACGAGCCTGCATGCTGCACTTGTAAAAATCTGCACCAGTGGAGATCACCTACTGCTGCTGTCATCACTGCTGAAACAAACCACCCACCACCTCACTGTGCCAACATCCACTGCTTGGTCTCCATAAGCTTTCCCTTTCATAATGTGTCAGTGTTGCTACCTGTAATCAAAATAAGTCATTATTTTTGCAAACATCGGTAAGGTTTTATTATCCTCTTGCAAGACTATGTTATCTGTGTGGTATGTCAGCACTCACAAGTACATGACAGCTATTCTAGTAAAAAAAAATAACATAATAAATCATCTAAAATACACTTGCAGTGCTTACTGAAGGCAAATAAGCCCTGCACTCAGAGAGACAAAGAGAAACCAGTCATACAGGTGATGTGCTCATGTCTCAATCCTATTACACAAAAGCAGATCTTAAATGAATACTTACTAAGCGTGATTTTGGCACATCAGTACCATAGAGCTGTGTGGGTATGAACTTAAATTTACTCAACATCTGAACACCGACCTGGCCCCTTAATTGTCAGATGTCTACACCATCTCAGAGCATTTTTTGCAATCTATACGCATTGCTTAAGTAACTAATCAATAATTAATAATGCTTTAAGAGCACAGCTACAGAAAGATAGAAAGCATAAGTAAGACCAATGAATGCTTTGGTGACCTTGCAAGTGACCAGCGCTAGGTGGGAATCCTCTGATGAAAATACTCATTTAAATCAATATGCTTGAGTTCCAGACTCTTCAAAACAAATCTCTTGAGGAAGGTCTCTTGTGCTTGAGTCTTCAGTGTCCCTTGTTGATCAAGATACCTCATAGAGAGCAGCCACTCCGAAGCCAAGCAATGGACAGGGCATCTAATATCCTACCTAGAAAATGGTGTCTTCTTATGATCACCCATGAGCAGGAAAGATGAACTCAGAAGAGAAAGGAGGGAAGAGAACAATTAAGTTAGACTGTTAGCATGGGAACAAATTGGGATGAAAATGACTATTAACAGCAGCATCAAAATGAGGTGCTAGAAGAGTTCTTTAGCAAGAATAACAAGAAAAAGAAATGTAAGTGGTTTGACTGGATCTGTTTCAGTTACTTTATGAAAAGAAATATATGGAATATTCGCCAATGAAAATAGGAGACTGAACTTGAGGTCCTTCCAATCCCATGCTCCTAATTACATTTCAGAATTTCCAAACAAAATGTTTACATTATTCTGAAGGGTTGAGGCATTGGCAGTCTTTGCCTTTCTGCACGATCTGTCTGCTTTCAGAAAAAGCCTCAGCCATATGCACATGTCTATTTGTATCTATCTTCTTCATATTTCACATTTATTAGTGATTTCATAGGGTACATTTCAACTGGTGCTTGAGCTGGACAAAAAGGAAACTGAGTAAAGGACCACAGTGCCCAATACCCTCCTGCAGTCCTTAAAACCTTGTATACAATTGGAGAAACTGCTGTGTTTTCAGAAGGCCAAGCCTTTCTCCAGGTCTGAAAGAAAAATGACACATTTCAAACTGATCGGAAAAAAAATGAATTAAATTGAAGTTAGCCTTCCTATTCAGACAGAATGAGAGAAAAGGATAATTAACACTTATGAAGCTGTTCTGGTTTGACCCAGCAGCAGTGGGTTGAGAAAAAAACTCTGTCCCGTGGTTCTATGATTCACTCTCGCAGCACCTCTCATTCATCTTCCAACAAAGACTGTACATTAGCTTCCTGGACTTAACACTGAGCAGGTGTCATTTTCCTAAAAGTAAAATCAGCCTAAATTTGCAGTAGGAATTCCAGTCGTCAGCCTGAGCTCTCAAGTTCAATAAAGGTAAGGGGCAAATCCTATTCAATTCTCAGCTACCTCATCTCCGTTGAGCATGTGGTATAGGACAGGGCACATCCTCTCCATGAAGCGCTCTCTCTGCTGGATGAAGTGATTGCTATTTTTCTTACAGTTCTTTTTCTCTTCCTGAATATGGCACAGAGCAGCATCATTAGGATTGAATTACACAGCTCTCAGACATCAAACCCAGAGGAATAGCATTTCAATGACAGAAATTACTGTACATTACCACTTTCACAGATTAGTGCAAAGCTTGTCTCATGATGTGTGTCCTTCAGCTTCATGGGAGGCTGTTTGAGTCCCTTCTCACTTGTGTTAGTATAAATCTAGAGTAATTTCCTGAAAGTCAGTTCATAGCATCTGAATATGTCTGCAGCAGGGAACTTTCTGCTCAGGGTTTCTACATACTTCATTAATTTCTGATTCTTCACAGCAGTTGAGCTGCTGGTTAACTTATGAAGGCATTGCACATCTACAAGTTCAAACATTAAAATGGCAGTAACTACACAAAAAAACAAAGAAGAAATGTACTGGAAATTCATGAATAGATCTTTTTAGGTAGTCACAGGAAATTATAGCATGGCTATGAAAAACTAATTTCCATCACTGCTTTGTTAAGATGATTCATTTTTCCCCTACTATTTCACTTCTGTCAAAAATACTTAGGAAGAAATATCTCCATTTGCAGCTATTTAAACTGAACCTCGGATGTGTTTTCTCTTGGTATGTACAGGAGTGGGCAGCCATATAACTATAAATCCATTTGTGCAGCTCAGTCTTCACAACCTAGGTGCTTTTGTCTTAGCGTTTTAATTCTAGTAGCAAATCAACCAGGGTGTGGGGAGCGTGAGATCTGGTTTGCATATTTAATGACCCTCACAACATTTCCTTTTCTCATTCTGGCACTAAAAATTTTAATCAAAAGCAAAGCACATTATCTAGGCAACTGTCCATCCCAACAGACACAAAAGATTTGGGGAAATGACACGTGTTCCTTTCACTTTGGGTGTATATATTAAATGGAGAAACTCTCTCAGAGGAGCCCCTGTTACCCCAGTCCTAGAGCAGGCCAACGGCCAGCACGGCAGGCAGCAAAACGTTGCTCCAGCTCCAGGCCCTGGCTGAGCAGCACATACCAAAGGAGCTTTTTTTTTCCGTGCCAAAAGAACATTCTCCTTTCCTTGAGTTTGATCTCGTTTTGGTCTAGTTTTTTCCCTCTTGGCAAAACTCGCAGAAATAAATCAGGAAAAGCTTTTGGTTTTGAAACATCATCATTTTCTAAAGCAAAGCTACTATGCCACTAAGAGGTTCCTGAAAGCCACTTGGGTCCTCAGCAGCACACAGAATCATGCAATGCACCAGACCAGTGTTCTCTGCTCACTGCGAAGCAAGAAGGCGAATGAGCCCCACAGAGGGCAGCATCACCTCTGCAATGCTCTTTCCTCAGACGAGGTAGTTACTGCTTGCTTCCATGCTTCCACAGCACAGGGGCTGCACTGTAACAAAAAGGCACTAATGCCACCAAAACACGACTTATTTTGTATGTGTTTTTTATTAAAGCATAAAAAGAAGGAGCAAAAAAACCCATAGAACTAGTGAGAAGTGTGACGCTGTTTTTTGCCAAACTAGTGCATCACCATGCTTCAGTGGCAGTGCCTGCCATTCTCAGAGAGCTCTCAAGGAGTTCATCAGAGATTTTGGATGGAATATTATTCTTTCTGTTCTTCATCCTTGACAGTAATTGTTCACAAATGCATGTACTGTCAAGAAGTGATGACATGAATAAAGCGTGACTTTGAATGGAGGGATATTTCTTTCTGGTCACATAGAGCTTATAAAGGTCTGGCAATGAGACATTCACACCTTGAATATGCATGTTTAACTTGTTTAAATGAACGGTCAAATTCACCCAAAATGCTGCATCTGTGAACCATTTCTAATATTCACCTTCTGGCTCAGTATTTCCTTTTGATTCCATAGAGGACTTGATTTCACATTGCAAATCATAAACTCTTTTTAGTATTTTACCCCAACTTAGCTACCTTCCTTCGGAAGAGTAAACGAGTCCCCTTAACCAGCATGCGGACTTTTAAGGAACTCCTAGAATTGGTGATGATTCAGTCCCACAGACTTTAGGAAATTCCCAGCTTTGATGACAATTTCCACCTCGTTGTCCATTTTTAAAGCTTTTGCACATCAATTATTTTTTTTTTTTAACCCGATGCAGTGATATTTCCTCAGATGTGAGTTACCAGTGGCAGCTGCATCATCTTCTGTTAATTTTATAAGTCCCTCTTTTTACCAACCCCCACCAGGGAACCATCTGTAGCTGTACCAGATAGGTTGACAGATGTTAGTGAGATCACTAGCACCCATGTGCTGAACCACAGCTTAGGGCCCAGCCTTGCTCTGTCTGTTCTCGGTTACTTGGCTGTCAGCATAATGCTGAGGAAACAAGTGGTTTCTCTATGGCTGGAGAACATCTAGGAACTTATGTAGAGAGACTCCACACAAAAAAAAAACAACGATGATGAATGATGAATGAGAATGATGAGAAAACACTGATAGAAGCTCTCAACAGGTGTCAGAAATACCTACTGTCAGGGAGACCTTACAGCCATAGAAAAAAGATCAGCTTGTTTGTATAGCTTCTCACCAGCTCCTCACCCCTTTGATAGGGTAAGCATGGGGATGAATGGTGTGGAAGAAAATCTTTCAAATGTATGACTTAGCTGCTTGTGAAACACAAATCCTTGCAGAAAGAAACAGTCTAAAGAAGTAACTTCGTGTTCATCCTAATTCATACAGGTAGAAAGAGAATTCCAAGTCACACAGATGGATTCTTCGTTTCCACACACCTTGCTCTGATGCAAGTTTTTGAATGACAGAAGATGTCCATTAACCACAAGCAGATGAGCACATGTGCATACCATTTAATGCAAACGTGCACGTGAAAATGTCACACCCTACTGACAGAAAAAATACTTGAGCTGGACAAGGACAGTAAGTGACAAGATGGCATTATCAGGATAATTTTGCAGCCACTTTTTATTCCAAAAAGTTGTATTTCCGTAAACCTGACATTTCCAAAACAGTGCAAGTGAATTCGAATACAGGTGATCCCGAGCTTCTAAATACAGGTGACATCAATAAGAGTGAACACATTCTTCCAACCACAAGTTCACAAAAAAAGAAATACAGAATTTTACAATATATAAGGAGTGACATTCTAAGAAAAAGGAGTGACGATGATGTGGGTACCCTACTGCATGTGCAGACCACACTCCAGAAGTCGTTACAGTCTTCACCCCAGTTTAATCAATGTACAGCATGTGAACCAAATCCTGCTTTTATTTATATTCAAGAAACTGTAGCATCTGCATGGATTTGGACAAACATAGAAATTAGTTCTATGACTCTGTTAATCCTTTAGAGAAAGCAATGTTACACATTCCCACATCACATGGATATTAGGCTTGAAACTTGTGCAAGACTCCAAAATGTGCCTATAAAGAGAAGACATTCAAGAAAGTCAGTACTAAATATTGCCAAACACAATCTTCGTGCAACTGTTGCTTTCAGCAAGCTAAATTACTTGCACTTCACTGACATGAAGGGAGCTTCCTTCCTATTCATGCAACAAGTTAGAAAGGGTTGTTCTTATCTGGTATTTTAGGCTTTGCAAAAAAGTTTTTCACTCTGAAAGGACCGGATAATGGGCACTGAGTTCACAACAGTCCCAATTTCTCTCTCAGATAATGCAAGTGATTTCCTAATTGCATTTGAGTAAATTAAAACCAAGGTTTATTCAGAAAAACATACCTACTCCTTGTATTAGCAATAATGGCCAGGTACCATGGCATATCAACGGCTGCCTCAGAACACATGAGCCCTTTTGTTGCTTGGGAGGAACTGACGGGGATTCACCTCCAGGAGTAAAAACTTCCAACAGAAGACCCTCAGTTTCCAAACGAAATGCTCACAAAGCATGCTGTGTAAAATCTCAGCTCTTGGGAAATAAAATTCATCCTGGTGCTGTGGATGACCAAGACTCTGCAAGAATTGTAATTTCCTTTTTGAATTCCATCTTGCAAGATGGAAAGTGAATGGACTTGCAACAGCTTTGTGTTAAGTGAATTCTTCCTTAACATTTTTTTTCTGTTCTTCCTAATCGTATTTTTCTGACATTACTTTCTTCCTGCCCTAGGAGAACGTCAAGGTTACTGTTGGTAAGAAAACATTCTACCCAGGGCTTTAGAGCTTAAGCAAAAGATCTCTCAGGTGCTAGCTTACATGTTTGAAATGAGCTTCCACCTGTGCAGCTTAGAGCCAGCACAAAGTGAACTCTTAGTAGGACGAGAACAAAACCAAAACTAATGACTACTCAGCAAACCTTCAAATGAAGTTGTCCAAGACAACTGATGTCTCAGTCCCTAACTGAATTAACTGGAGAGAACCTAAACAATGACTTCCACCAGCTCTGCCAGGTGAGCATTACAGCACAAAGGGACTCAACCAGTGGCTGACACATGGCAACTTCCAGAGCCCTACAAGCTATTTCCAAAGATTAAAAAAAAAACAAAACAAAACCAGCTGAACCATAGCACAACAATTTTCTATACATTCTTGAATTACACTCCATTTTCGTAAGATTTCTGGAATTGCAACCAACTATTAGTGGGTTCTTTGGTTTGTTTGTGTTTTTCTCTGTTTCTTTCAGGAGTGGAAAGGTCTATCTACAGGATTTTAATATTAGTATTGATATGTTTCATTGTCAAATCTATCTTAACTGGAACAAAGCAAAGAGCTACGCTGGAATTTGAAAAATGAAAGAATTATTATAAAGATTATACATACAAAAACAAAAGCAACTGTGTCAACAGAACTACTGGGAAGCTAACAGTGATGATAAGAATTTGTGGATTATTTCAAGAATATTTCACTAGTCAGGCCAGTGTCTTGATTTTCATCTAGTGGGGACTTGTGTTGGATCAATAACAGATACTGCACCGTTTTTAACTGTCTTCTTCATATACTTCATATATGGTCAAAAGATCTTTCAAAGAAAAAGCTACTCTTGACTCTTAAAATATAAAAATGAAATATTTTCAGCATGTTTGTTGTTTGGCATTTCTATTGTTCAGTTGTTGTTTAAAAAGTGAAAACGCAATGGAGGATTTTCAACTTTTCCAAGGGAATTTCCTCATTCTTTGGGTAAAACCTCTTCATCAGTTTAAATTCATTATTAGTTTTTCTTGTCCCTTTAACTCTGTTTTCAACAAATCTACTTTTACATCTGTCATGGTTGTTTTTTTTTTAAACTCAGTTTTAGAGAGGACAGATAGAAAAAATTCTTACAGCTAAATAAATGGACTCATTATTTGCTCTTCTGTATATATTTAAGCAATTGCTTACTTAATTCATACTAATTAATGAATTTCACGTCTAACTTTTATCTGGCATTGCTAGGTATTTTAACAGTAGAAAAATAGATGTATTAGGCTTAAATACACCCAGTAAATCTAAGTGATGTCAGAAGAGTTGTACTGGAAGGAATTCAACAGTCACTAATGCAATAGGGCTGTCAAAGGGCTTCAGCCTTCTGTTTCTGCACTCTGATGCAATCTACTACATGTGGTCATGGCTGGATTGTTTTCAGATGCTATCTTAAATGATAACTTGCAAGACCAAATCTTTCAAATCAACAATGATTTTTTTAGGGAAGATAATCAAATAGACTAACAGTTGTTGGTTTTTTTTCCCAAACACTGAATCAATACTCTTCATTCACTTAAAAACCATTTCCTGCCTAATTGGTGCAGATAGTTAAATTAACAAACACTGATCAATACTGTAGTAATAGCAGGCACTTAATGCCACTAGGAGAGTGGGAGGAACAAACAGGAAACAGGTTAATATTTTAAATATGAAACTATAATGAATTTACAAGGAAGAGCAAGGATAAGGCATGTTCTCAAACAGACTTCTGCATTCAGGTTTCCAAACTTCCAGCAGTTCTCTTACATTACCCTAATGCAAGGAGACAGATCCTGCTACCATTCATTCCTTTTATTCTCTCATCTACTACTATACAGCTTCATCATTCTTTCCCTTATATTAATTTTATACCAACACTACAATTTTTATTTACACAAGGTGCAAAGCACAAGTAGAATCTAAAACCAAGCCCCATAGAGACTCAATAGACAATAGAGACTATTCAGAAACCCAAGACTTTTTTTTTTTGAAGACACATGGCTGAATTAATTACAATTCCGTGTTTTCCAATTCAACAACTGATTTTATAAGGAACTGCTAATGAATAAAGAGGCAACCTGAGATTCAGTAACATCTGCATCTTGACTAAACTTCCTTAAAACGCCTGATGAAGAATGGCACTCACAGAATCACAAAATGGCTTAGGTTGGAAGAGGCCTTTGAGATCAATGAGCTCTACTGCCCTTCAACGTGCAGGGCTGCCAACTACTAGGTCAGGCTGCCCAGGGCCTCATTCAGTGTGGTCTTGAATGCCTCCAGGGATGGGGCATCTACAACTTCTATGGGCAGCTTGTTTCATCAATTCACCACACACTGAGTAAAGAATTTTTTCCTAACATTTAACCTCATTTTTCCGTCTTCTAGTTTAAAGCCATTTCCCCTTGCACATTCTATTCTAGGAACATGCAAAAAGGCAATCTCAGGATCCAAAGAACATTTTAATGCTTACATCTACTTATCTCTCCTAAAGCTATGCTATAAACATTGTGACTCAAGTAGAAAACTCACAAGGCAGGTATAATAGATACAGCTTACATCAACTGATCACTTGCTTTTACAGCAACAGCTCACAACTCTTACCAGTAGCTTAAGAGCCATTCTTCTTAACATTAAATATTAACATAGCTCCATTTAAAAAAAAATAATTTAAATTCCAAGGAATTTGTCAATGCCATGGTAGTTGGCCAAATTTTACCCTTTTGGTATCTCAACTGGTCAAATCCTGGACCATTCTTAAAATACTAGAGACTGCAAGAGAAAAATTCCCAATAGAAACATGTCATGCTTTCTTCAGCAATAGAAGGTGAGCTACAAGTCTTGCTACATGTCACCGAGGAAGCATTTTCATTCTTTCCCATTCAGGTCAGTGAAGGATAGACTCATATACAAAACATCACATATGTATAACACTTTAGGCTCTTCAGTTTATAAATCAGACACCAAATTCAACTCAAAAAAAGAGACAATTAAAAGATTTTGGCTTACTGCCATTAAATGATCTATATACAATATTACCAAGCATTGTGAATTAAGCATATGAGGTTTTCAGCTATTTTGATCTGCAAATCTTCTCTCTTCCACTGAAGTTTAAAAGTACAATAGGATTTATATATACATGTACGCATTCCCAATGATTTAGCCAGATATCAGTGCTTGAGTGAACTATATAGCTATTCAATAGAAACTATAAAACATCGATACAAATATAAAGACATGATCAATATAAAAAGCTTATATTTATAAAAAATATTTTTAGGTAACAGTCTTCCCCTGAGGGTATACCACATAGTTGGATTCATAAATATTGCTCTGCACTGCAGCTTGGTTACCAAAGTTCAAAGTTCAGCTCTAAAATGAAGTGTAAATAGCTCCAGTCACCTGACATGGCCACAGTGGTTGCCTCAGGATATGTTCCCTAGCTTGTTAGAGTGATAAAGACACAGCATCAACAGGGCCTCCGAAAAATCTGGAGAAGATTCCTTCTTCCACATATGGAAGATACGAGAGCAGGACCTATGGGCAAGCAAGCACGTGTCATATGACTGGGCTTTCCCTTCTCAAGGGCAGTTCACTGATTTTTCTGGACCCAGTCCCAACTATCTTCGGTCTCCTTTCTGTTCTTTTCAGCCTCAATAATTTCTTTGTACCTCCGGCGGAAGAAACCCATCTGCAAATTAAAAAGAGATTATGGTGGTAAGTAACAGCATCATTAGATTGAAACTTACGTTGTCAGAAAATATTGTGAAAAAGAAAGAAAACAGCACCAATGTGAATGTCTAATTTCTGAGCCTGGAGTCATAGCTCCTTGTTTACATCAATACGAGATCAAATTGTGTCCCAAATCTTCACGAGTCCTTTGCACACCATAGTTCAACTACTGTAAGTCTTCCTATACGAAACAAAACTACTAAACTACTAAAAAAAACCAAACCCCAAATATTTCTAATAAACACAGACCAGGAATGGCAGATACAGAGTTATTGGTATCAAATAAAGACTAATGTAAACTTTGGATGTAATCCTAAAGTACAAGCTAGCTCTTGGGTGCCAGGTCCAGGATACTGGAGTTTTATGAACTGTGCTCCCAGTGTCCACAAATGCATGAAGCAAAAGAGATGAGAGGAATTCAGTGAGACCACCTTCACATACCTGCCTTTTTTTAAGTTCTCTGAGAAAAGCCAATACATGCTGTCACTGGGGCTTCATCATGGTTGTGAAGATGTTATTTTAGCTCCTGTGTTTCCAGAAGTGTCAGCCATAGAAATTACTCTCCTCTTCCTACCAGGAATCTAAATTTAGAGCTCAAGTTTTCTATTTAATGATAATCTGTGTTCAGATGCTTTGGAACGAACAGATAGCTTCAGATTCTCCTTTTTGCTAAATGATTTCCCTTGTCTTTTTGCAAACAGCTGTGTGAAGTCAGAAGGCAAACCAGAAGTCTGATCCCACAAGATGCAGAGCAGTAACAATAACTATTCTTCTTAATTCCTAGACTCTTGTGATTAAAATAAATAAATAAATAAATAAATAAAACACTAGCAGTTTTCATTTCAGTTTGTATATAAACCTCTTATATTTCTGTTTTTTGGTGTTTTTTTTTTCCCTTTCAGATTAACAAAAATGATTTTAATAATAGACCTTGGTAAGTACTCACAAATAACTCCTCAAACTTAGCAGTGCACCATGTAGACAACTGAATCAATATTTTGTTCATCATAATTAAACATTTATATAACTCCTACCACTCCAAACCTGTTTTCTTAACTCCTGCTGAGTAAAACACAATGCGTTAGACTGCCTCTATCAGTCAGTTATTGCCATCCTTTATTCCCAAACTGGCCATATGTAGGAATATTTTGTGCTGTTTTATCACTGGTATGGTTCTATTAAGTCAGACTTTCTAGTTTCAGTTCTTCAGCAACTTTAATTTTCTTCAAGTATATTTTAACCCACGGGGCTCTGGAAGACAACTTGTTCAAACTGATGAGTGTGCTCATCCAGCACAGCTTCCTAAATTGTAGAATCACAGAATGGCTTGCGTTGGAAGGGACCTTAAGGATCATCAAGCTCCAACCTCCATATCTGCTACTCAGTACATGCAAACATGCTGATAATGGTCTTTCTGTTTCAGGTCCTCACAAAAAGGATGCTGTCAAATTTTGAAGAGCCATGACTCCCTCGCCTCCCAGTGTCTTTAAGAATAGTGTTCTCAGGAACGCGGGGGAAGAAAAGGAATTAAAGAAGAGTTTAACTAGTTTTCTGTTCTTTAAACTTGCTCAAAACAAACAAACAAAACAACAAAAAAAAAACAGGTAAACTTCCATCTCCTGTAGCAAAAAAATAACATCACACTGATTTTTTTTCACTTCTATCTACAGCTCTACCAGTGCAAAGGATGTATAAAACCTCAAGATGGCAATATCTTGATTGGACAAGAGGGGGATGTCTTTCAATTAAGAGGGGACATTTAAGTTGGATGTTATGAATATATTCTTTCCGCAGAGGGTGGTGAAGTGCTGGAACATGCTGCCCCAGAGGCATTCAAGGCTGGGTTGAATGAGACCCTGGGAAGGCTGATCTTGTGGTTGGCAACCCTACGCATTACAGGAGGGCTGGAACTAGATGATCTTTAAGGCATCCTCCAACCTAAACAGTTCTATGATCATAAAATCTTAGTGAAACCTTACCGATGCCCGTGTACTTTGGATCAATGGAGACTTAAAGCTGACAGCAAACTTTGTCCTTAGATTTTCACGCTCCAACATGGAAGCTTTAGTGAATTATTTTACTGGTAACAAAATTAATAAGTTAGAACCTCCTTCCTCCTCTGTCGTCGCCATGTTTCTACCAGTGGGATTCATCGTAGGTACTTATTTTAGTCTTGGGAACCTGCAGATACACCTTCCATATGCTCAGGGAGCAGATGTGTCGAAGAAGTGGGTGCCATTTTTGTTTTATCAGGTTTTGTAACAGACCGACAAGTTCTGCACACTGAAAATAGAACTGCCAGGGGACTTGGTTTCCTAAGATTAACAAGAGAAGTTCAATTTGTAGCTTTTGAAAGCAGGTTTTAAACCTCTAAGGTTTCCATCCTTCATGCTACAACATCCTTGGTTCAATAAAATCCTCACTTGAAGTTATAATCAAAATTATAGAAAGGCTTTTTAATTTCCTCTAGGGCCAAACAAACAAAAGCAAACTCCCACTGTTATTTTAATAAAAATTGTCTGTTTGTGAACATCTGCTTCAGGAATTATCTTCAAAAGTTGGTTACGATAGTTTTGGTATTTTACTATTTCATTACTGGATACAGAATGCTTTTGTATAGCTTTTCAGTAGGGCAAAAAAAGTGAGCTGAAGATATGAATAAATATTAGTGAAGCATGAGATCCAGCATCTACAGGTGATTTCACTGTGAAGCTATGTATGTTCACTTGCTGTCAGTGTTGTGGATAATTCAGAATTAAGTAGAGAGCTTAATTTAAATGCAACATAAATTAGAAACTGGACCTTAAGATTTTTTTATTGGACATTTTAAAAGCAGCATTTGGGATTGGTTACATTTGCCCTCCCTAAAAGGAAAAGGCATGCTTTGTTATGGGACACTGCTTCTTAGGGTCAACATAGCATGCTTCCACTTAATGAGACAGAGTCCTTCTGATCCTCAGAAAGATTTTTTTTGATGGCTGCAAAGCAATCACAACTTATCATGGCTTCACAAGAGACCACACAGTGCACATATCCATCTCCTTACAACAAACAGATTTCATTAAAAATGACAGCAATATTAACCCATATGGCAATGGCAGATAAGTGCCTGTGGCAAGCTGGAAAGAACAAGTGAGTTTAACATGCTGGAGAAGGGGTAATAATGAGGATGACACATGGATAAAAGCCAGAGAAATGGTGCAACATGGATACAGAGTTTATGCTGTTTCAGTTCACTGGGGCAAGGGTGACATCAGAGACTTTTTGCCTCCAGTATTTTTTCTACTAATGTAAGGCCCTTAAGAGAACTCAGAAATTCCAGGGAGGATAACTGGGACTCAGTGCTGAATTTCAAACAGGGTAAAGAGGAGAGATCGCCAGCTATAGCAGGAGCACTGCGGTAAAGGCATTTGTAGAAGTGGCATTTTCAATGGACCAGTGCAGTGGCCTCCAGCCTGATTCATGGTCCATGATTCTCTCCTGTTGTTCAATTCTCCCACTTTTTGCTTTCCATAGAGGCGCATTCATGTGTGTACATATGCATGGATGAATATGGCAAAGGACCAGTCAAGTCCAGACCTGTGAGCCCACCATGCAATGTGCAAGTGCATACCACCACAGGCAAGGAAAGGACTGATGGCAGTACTCTGGTCAACAAACTTGTGCCTGGGGAAGGAACTCGTCAGATGAAGAGCAATAGGAGAACCTTATTGCGGGAGGCAAGGAGAGAGTACATGGGAAGACAAAGGGATATAATGGAAGAAGAGCAATCAGCTACCGAAGGCAATGCAGGAAAAAAGCAAACCCTAGTCAGAAATGGGTGAAAATTATCTGAGAAAGCTGAAGAGGACCTCAGTTTTGGGCCTTCTGGGTCAGCGTGGCCGAAAAAAAGTCATCAACAGGGGGACACTACTCAGCTTGCCTCATCCTGTATTCTTAACCCTAACAGGGCTCACCAGAGGGGAACAGCTGGGGCACCAAGTCCCAGTACATTTTCTCTGAGGGAGATCAAAGTCTTCTGAAATACAGGGATATTTCCAAAATCCTGGGGCTATCATTGTCACTCCCAATGGAAGTGACATCCCAGGAAGAGAGAGATGGACTGAACTGCCTGCAAACCTACAAACTGCCACAGTTTACATGTCATGATAAATGGCAAAGGAGCGTGTCCTTGCTTTTAAACAAATTCACGCAAATTCAGGCAGAAACAAATAAAATGGAAATAAAAAGTTGATACGGTCTTTATCAGAATAGACAAACAATGGCCAGTCCCTTCTGGAGATGCTTCAAATAAGTATCAGAGCTCTGTAAATACGGAACTTAGATTCAAAACCTAAAACCACCCATAGATCTTACACTTATTCTTAACTGAGCTGTTCCAGCACGTGCACCTTTTTCTAGCAAAACCTTACTGCCATCTACAGTATAATCTGAGCAGAAAGCATGTTTCTGGCAAAACAGAATAACAAAGCAACAGAAAATCTGTGTTTCTTGTTGTCTGGGGAATTACACCTGTTAGTGTGAAGTTATATCTTGTCACGCGACAGCACTGTCAAGTCTTGAGTATTCAAATCTTGAGTATTCAAAGTCCCTTTCACTCGCATTCTGCTGCCATGTCAGTTCTAAATCATTTAAAATCACCCGTAACACTTGCACAAAGATGCATTCGTCAAGCACTCACACAAACTGAACATCCAAGCCAAAGTAATTCTGAAGTGTTAACATCATCACAAATTACTGCCTTTTTTTTCTGCTGCTATTTTCTGCCCTCCCATCTGTGCCTCCACAGGCCAGCCACTGTCCCAAACTAATAAAGAGTGAAATAAATTAAGTGTGGGCTACAGAAGAATGGTAAAATTACATATTTCTTTAAACTAGTCTTTTTCTCATTATTGTCATGGGTTAAGAAACAAGATAAGAGCAGCTAGATCCTCCTGCAAAATAATATTTTAACCCGACTTTAGTACACTGGTATTTGCAGACTGTAATTGAAGAAGGAATACAGGTTTGTGAACAATGTTCACACAGAATCTATAACATTACCAGAGACTTTTGCCACTAATGTCAATCAACAAGGTATAAATTTTTAACTACATTTCTACCATATCCTGATATACTAAGCTGCACACGAGGAAGTATTGACTTCTGTCAGTACAGAGCTTCTGATAAATGTCTTCTAATGGATTATATTGACCAGAGTGTAAACTAACAAGTAAAAAGAGAGCAAAATAAGTACTGATATACTTGCAACTCAGAAATGAAACAAAATTTAAGAGCCACTGAAGAAATCTCCCACTGAACAACACCTGGATTCTTTGAGTTTACTGCCTTATTCACAAGCCATCTTTATTATACAGTTACTTCACTACAGTAAGCACAATCCAGTCATATCTGAACAGCCACAGTCTGGATTTACATCAGAAATGATTTACTGCCCCATCTCTTTAACCTAGGCAGAGGTCCAAAGCCATTTACCTGGTGGCCCTTCTGAAAGAACTAAGCAGTTCAAAAAATGTACAGCTAATCATACCCAAAGGGAGAACCAGGAGCTTCATCCCCAGCAAGGTGCCACCAGCACCCTGAATCTCTGCACAGCAGACTGGTGCTGCTGGGACTGGAAGCACTGAGCGTTTCCTCTTGCAGAGATCAATTGTTGCTTATTAACACGAATCTCATTTTCCTACTGCCAAGAAGGCAGGGGAAAAAAGAAAAAAAAAAAACCCAACACTTTGCACTTGGGTTCACGTGGCCCTGGATCATTCTGGCATGTGGCCAGCTCCAAGAGGATGCACCATTTCCTTCCTCCCAATTAAAGTACCCTTGCCACAGTACAGAGGGGTCATGAACAGATATTGTGGATCAGCTTTTCCACTGGGGACTGGCAAACTGCCAGTGCCTGGGCCTCCCTGTGAGGAAAAGGCCTTTTTGGAAAGTAGCCATAAGTACTGGCTGGAGTTTAAGGAGAAACTGTATATTTGGGAGGAAGGATGGTATTGTGGTTAAGGTAACATGAGGACTCCGGTGGTCTGGCTTGATTATTCAGTCTTCCACTGACTTTCTGGGAGGTGAATCTCTTTGCTTTTCAGTAACGTAGGTCCTCATTTGCTCAATTAAACATGCAAGAAGATAAATACATATGCTTCAAACATCACCATTTCATGAGCAGTTGCTATGTGAGTGAGTTGGTGCGTATATGCAAAATGACAAACAGAGCTTTGTAGCTGGGAAAACAAGGTAAAGAAAAGCTGAGCAGTTTGCTCAGTGGTAAGCCCTCTTTACAAACGCTTTATTCAGCTACCATGGAAGAATCTGACATCTAACACCTGTATCTAATCCCTATTTATTGCTATACATGTTGCTATGCAGAAAAAAATGAACAAAAAAGTACAACATACCTCCTAAGTTCATGCAGACTGGCAAATTAACTCAAGATATTACTGCTAGTGCTTGGAGTGAAGACCTGTAAGACTCCATAGATTTTAAAAGGAAATCTATTTTATATGGTTTAGTAGTAAAACAAGCGTAGTTTTTAAACATGTTTTTTTCTCAGACAGTAACCTTGTGAGGCTGAAGTAATAATGAAATAATGTGCTCTTTTTTCGCTAAACTGAGCCCATGCAGTCATTAAATAAACTACTTATTCAACCAAATGCTTTATGTCTGTCTCAAAAGCCAAGTTTTCAAAGAACATAAGGAAGGCTGAGTACTCTGAGTAGGTAATGCAAATTCAGAAGAGCCGTATAACGAAAAAGACCCATTCAGGTGTGCAAATGAGATAACTGCACTTAGAGACAGATACCAGTACAGTCAGTCTGACACAGTATTTCAGTATTTTTCCAATACAGCCTGTCTTGCTGCTGTCACTCATGCATATGATTTGGAATTCACCATGTGACAAGTCATACCCTGCAGTGCTTGCCCCATTCTAAACACACTGTCCAGCCATCAAGGATGTGTTCCTCTAACCACCACTCACACAACTTTTCTCCCAGGAGTTGTTCATTATTTTCAATGGACCTGCTTGCTAAGGAGGTGCAGAATAAAGTTGGCAGCATTAAAGAGCATCTGAAGCAAATGTGTGCCACTGAACTCCTCCGTGCTGAAAAAATGGCTTCCACTGTCACTCATTGATGCTTGCTGAGTGTCTACAGAGGCCAAACAGTGGATGTGAGCACAGTGAGGTGGTGAATGGTGTATTCAGCAGTGGTGACAGTGACGGTGGGTCACCTCCACTGGTGCAGATTTTTACAAGTGCACCATGCAGGCTCTGATATGTATGATAAAACAAATTTTATTGTTATTGTGCTCTTTGTATCTGTTGTAGTTTCCATGGAAAGAAATAGAAGGTGTTACTTTCAGAGAGACTTACGTATTTTGCTAAGGAAGCTCTGGTCTGTGGAAACAAAGAGAATTCCTGTGACTGGACTTTGAAAGCTCCTTCAGCACTGAGTTCTGGCAACTTCACTTTAATGAAAGCATGAACTTCTTGCAGGATAGCAACTGTGTACAGTAACTTGCATGACAGATGTTGCAAGCATACTTGTAAGTTTAATCAAAAAGCAAACTAACCAACATTAAAATCCATAAACACTTCCACATGGTTTAAAGATTTTTTTTCCTATTGGAAAATTTTACTGAGTAGTTTATTTTTAAAATGTCACAGAATGAACACAGCCATCATCCAAAGTTCATCTGTGATTATCAGTCTCAGGAACTGGAAAGAATAAAGTGTTTGCTGCAGATATGTCTGGACAAGTTATTATATACTGATTTCTTTATCTCAGCAGGGAACAGGACAGTAATTAAACAAATCATTCCTGAAATTGCAATTAATTTAAGACATCCATCAATCCATATTTCTATTTCCTCTCCAAAGAAGAAACGAAAAACTACTGAAATACTTCTGGGTTTCTTTGATATCCAAGGACTAAATGTTAAAGACTACTTCTGGAATCAATAAACTGTAGCTTTACAATCATATTTCGATAGCCCTGACTTGCCAAAAGTATATGAATTAAAGCTGTACGATGTCCGTAATTATCTGAATGAATTATTTGCATGGCTTTAGCTGAACTAGGAGGAAATGGCTACGGCTGGTGTAAGTCATAACACAGCATTTCCCACTCTGACACCAAGCCTGAAGAGAGAATTCAGACTATGCAGGTCACATTTTCTCTGCTCTTGGTGTTTGGATCTGAGGGATGCTAACAGCTTCCAATAAACACACATGCTGTATTCCAGCAGCAGGGAACCTTGGAACTTTAGGTACTTATTTGCAACTTTTCAGTCTACACACATATTCTTCTGCTGGTCTGGGCTCCTGAAAATGATGGCTATATTTCTTCTTTTTGGAAAGACAATTCAAACCACAACCCAACCTCTCTCTTGCTAGTGAGTTCAATTTATTCTTGTGGTGAGAGCTACTTAGCTGCAACGGCTGGGATGTTCTCAAAGTGACCTGGCAAGTACCGCTCCCATTTGGAGGACATTGAGACCAGAGAATGCTCAGCCACAGTATTATTACTGTTGTACATTTACATAGCTCATTTTATCCACAAAGATAACAAAGGCATTTCACAAGTACTGGACACATTACCACTGAAATGTTGCCAGCCCTACTCTTGTGGGAGGTGAACAAACACTACATGGTAGCCAGCAAACCCACTGGGGAAGTCAGTGTTTCAGCTACAACAGTAGCATTAACCGTTTACTTGGCTAAGAATAAGTAAAATGCAAGGATGTCTATAACCAATCATCATGTAACATCTAGTCAAATTTCAAAAAGCAGAGCAAATCATCCGAATAACCTACTTCAAGAACAAAACAAAAGAAGCCTTTCAGTCACTGCCACCAAACAGAACCCCTTTTGCTCTTGGGGGGGTCTACAAATATTTAGTAATACTCACTTTGGTCTTGAAAAAGGAAACTATATGAAACACAGCTCTGAGTGTTCTTTGAGAACATCTGCCCTGGAAGATGTTATTTGTAGAGATAACCAAACATTTCCACTGCCCAGTTCCCTCAAGATTTTCAAGGTGTTACAAACACTGAAGATTCATCCATGTTTAGGATGTAATATGGGTTTGGCCTTCAGTGACAGAACCTAATCATCACGCGACTGAATTAGTACTGCAGTAACAGGATAATACCAAAAAAAGCCAAATTCTGGATAGACTGAGCCAACAATATGTATAAAAAATGCATGTTGTACCCTTGACAAAAGATTACTTATTAAAGCAGGTAACAGTTTCCATGAAGCAAACACGTAAACAGGTAAGTTGTGGAGCACAACCACCAAAATTAAAAGTTTACCACAAAAACTCCACAGAATTGGAGCAGCATTTTGAGAAGTACAGAAAGACAAATTTCAGAGAACATGAATGAAATACATACAAAGTTTTGCATTTTCAGTTGACAGTTGAGTTTGGTCTGTGGTATATAGCTCCTGCAGTAAGGATTTACACTTTCATAAGTGAGATAATGTGAAAAATGAGAAAGAAACAGTACCAGAACATGGAAGAAAGCATGAGAAAGGGAAATAAAAAAGAGAAACATAGATATCCTTTCTTTAACGAGTTCTTAGGCAGCTCATAGAAACATCCACATCTTGACAGAAACAACTTCTGGGCATTTTGAAATGCACCCTTCCCGTAACTCAACCCTAGTAAGTGCAATAGCAACCTGAGCCAACTGCTTTGTTTATCTGAATGATTATGATTCTTAAAAGTAAAGTATCACCACAGTACAAACTGCTTTATTCTTGGAATTCCATGTACAGAAAGGAAGAGGAATGCAAGTTACGAACAGAAGCAACTTGCATCAAAGATACGGAGTGCCACTAAGCGTCACCAGGCTTCTCCTGTCCCCAGCTCCACAACCTACATTTGATGCTAGACAGACGTGATAATGGTTGGGTTACACCACCCAGCCAGGAGGCTTTTTGTAGTGAAAAGGGTTCTTCCTGGATAGATTACATGGAAAGACATATTTATAGGGAAATATGTATTTCCCCTCACAGAAAGCTTGACTTCGCCCCTATACTAAAATCCAAGGAGGTCTTGTGCCATAATGATATGTGTGTATGGTCTGAAGAAAAAAAAAAGAAAAAAAAAGAAAAAAAAAAGAAAAAAAAAAGAAAAAAAAAGTTTTATTTCATTACAGAGTCACAGTTCTAAAACCTGATCTCCAGGAACTAGGATAGGGGTTGGCACAAGGACAGGACAGGAAGTAGCAATTAGCCTCTGCCACCTGAGCTGTAGATAAAAGGGAAAGAAAAGGTCTTCAGGCTTGTAACACGAGATACATAGAATGGCAAAGAGTAAGAGCAGGTTTAGCCATTCTTTTTTCCCCTCTGTAGGAAAACAGCAAACTGTATGTTTTGGCAAAATGTCTGAGGCCCTAAGAAAGGGAAAGTGTCTCCTTCCAAAAAGGGGAAAGAGAAAAATGCTCCAACAACATGTGAGGTAATGACAAACACTGCATGCAGCGGAATGCAAGTGTTCCTTCAAAGTCACTTGTGCAGTCCCAGAAAAAAAGAGTCTAAATAGCTTATCAAAGCAGATAATCAAATCCAAATAGACCTTTAAAAAAACTTCTTAGGTTTGTCTGGCCTTTTTTTCTTAAAAATAAAAACAAAAACAAAGGAACTTCACAAACAAAAACAACCACCTTTGTATTTCAAAGCTTCTCCCCTTAAAGCTGTGCCAGGAGACAGTGCCATCCACACATACAGCCTCTGCTTAAGTGAGGATTTCATAAGATCAGCATAGATCAGGATTTAAGTTCCTCAATGGAACAAGCCTGTTAGAAGCCTGGACAAACTGTGAGCACACTGAGTGAAAAACTGTCTTCAGAATATTTCTCCTACAAGTTACAGGAAGTCTTCAAATTCTAATTTAAAGGCAAAGAGCAAATAGACGTAGGTCTAGCACATAGGCAGACATCCTGAAGAGTAGTAATCCCTTTGATAAACAAAAAACAACACATGCATATGGGTACTATTCTGCTGGTCTTTCTCCTGTTTGCAATCCTGCCAAAAAATCCAAGGTTTAGAGCAGAAAAATGTCTTATAATGCAAGGGACAGCTAGATTAGCTCTCTACCCCAGGAGCCCCAAAGCTGTAGAACAATTCTAGTACCTCCTCTTCTACAAATTGAAGCTGTATACAACAGGTGCAGGCTCAGTTCAGAAATAAACTTAATTTCTATATGAATCAGTTTAGATAGAAGTCCATCTCCTGTACTAAACACAGAGAAAAAAAGACAGCATTACTGCAGTGAATACAAAATCTCTGTTTTGCAAATCACTTACACCACTGGCTCCACATATGACTGCTGCCCAGACATCCATTCTGGTGCTCTGTAACACTTCCCCCCCCCGACACCCTCTGAGCACAGATCATTTCTTTCCTTTCTGTGCACTTTGTCTAAAGCAATATGGACTGAATGACTCACTCCATTATTCAAGCCACTTCCAAGGTAGCACTCCTATTTTTGCATTTGTGTTATAGTGTAATATTTATTGTGTCATAATATATTACGCTTTGGATTTTCATTTGCCAGTTCTCCTCTGATTTACAGGTGCATAAATCTATCAGCTCTGAAGAGTTTCTTGTTCCCATGTATGGCTGCAGTCCTAACTGTTGAGTGAGCAGTGCGTGAGATAGCAGTCCCCAGAATAATCCAGCCATGATCATTTTTCCCTTCTGAAACTGCCAGTGCTTATGAAACCCTGGGTTCATTCAGCACATGGGTAGTTGTCCTGAAGCAAAGCAGCCTCTACTCTCCACAAGCATCCAGAAGCCACCAAAGAGGTGCAAGCCAACCTCCATGGGTAAAAAGCAAAATGTATTATTGTTGGCATCAGCATAAGAATCCCTCCAGCTCCTCTCATATATGGGAGACCCAGGGCAAGACATGAGCAGGGAGCATGAGATGTGCTGAGGACAAAGCAGCAGGAGCAGGAACTCATTCCCATGGATGCCTGTACAAAAAGCATCCAGAGCTGATGAACAGGATATGAATAGCAAAAAGGGTTGGGAGTAAAACTGGGCTATTCAACAAAATATGCAAAAATGAGGTAACTCTTGCCAGTCTGCATTATGCATGGCATCTCCTGGAAGACAGAGAAAGCTGCTCAGTCCATCTGAATCTGTTTGCACTTAAACCAGAGGAAATGTGGAGTCTACATGAAGTATTAAAATAGACAAGCAAAGAAGCAATACCAGTCAAACACCAATCGAGTTCATGCTATGCATATGGATAAATAAGCTTTCAGTGAAGTAAAATAAGCAAGTATTTAACATTAATTCCATTGACATGGGTCTCTAGACTGTGCAATTTCTGATCTGCAAATAATGAAATGATTACCATCTCATCTTACTGTACTCACAGTTAACTTCATTCTGATTCAAATCAGGATTTAAGGCTGAAATTTCTCTGAGAGCTCATTCCTGCTAATGCCATTAATTCAAGCAACATATAATGTGAAATGCTTACATGCACTGTAATATTTTTCTGCAACAGAAAGTAGCTCCTCAATCTGTCTGCAAAATGTTGTTGTGTTCAAGAACTTGCCTGTTGTGACACTTGAGGTCTGACCAAACACACAACAAGAACGTTCCTTCCATGCCAGGCCATGACATAGGCACTGCTCCAGCACACAGCTCCATGATTAAGGGGTTGCTCTGGCTCTGTTTGGTGTGAAAAGTCACATTCCAGGACCACAGCTTAACTCTAGCTATCTTCTTAACAAAAAAAATAGAAAATTTATACTGTAGTCCTAAAGCTTGTGTCATTTCTAGCTCTTGCTAGCAATTCTGCAATGTCCAAATCTCCAACTAACTCATAGCTATTCTTTCACCCCACAGTTAAAACAAAAGCAAACGAACAAAAACTTCACTTGTAATATTTTACACATATATATAAAAACATGGACTTTTTCACATGCAAAATTAAGCACGACTCAAGGATATGCTCGGTCCGTTTTGCCCAACAAAGATTTACAGTCAAGCAATTAAGATTCCTTTGTAGGACGGCAACTTTCCCATGTCAGTTTTATCTCAGACAACTTTAAAACTGTCAGTAACTTTAGTAAATATAGAAATCAGTGACTGTAAAATTACTTCTATACATTCTAGGATCCAAAGATCCAAAAAAAGATTTAAATGAAAATACTGGCCTGGTACCAGAAACCCCGAATTTTCAATCACTTCCCATTAAGACAAAACTGCAGTTATTGATTTCTTAAGCAATCATAAAATTCAGTGGAAAAAACACTGGTATGTAGTTGATGAAGCCTTGCTATGACTTCCATCTCTGCTGTAGGACTCTGGGTACATAACCTCACCTTGCTTTGCTCCACCATTGCTTTCTGCACGCAGAAAGGGCTGTATATAAGCCTGTAATTAATTATAATTATTTGTTGCTGCTATTCAGAACTTCCCTCACAGCTTTCACGTAGCAAAATGGCCCTTTCTTCATGTGGTCATGAGTGATCCCAGTAACACACAAGAAGGCTCAAGTTTCAAGACTATGCCAGAAAACAAAGCAGTGTATACATTCTAGTACAGACCAGCAAGCAAACTTGTGTCAGATTCCTGTGAAGCCTCAAGGTGTGAGCTGCTTCTCCTCTCACCTTGCACATTTTGTAACAGCTCGCTAAGTACCTCCTATCTTCAGGAAACCAGCAATGAGTCAAAGAGGTATCATCAGCAGTAAGTCCTTTTACAAAAATGTCACAAGGATGTAAACCCTGAACCTCATTCAATTCCACGTTTTCCCATTCTCATTACTATTCTGACATCTTGACTCAATTTTTTTCTTATCTTCAGTTTCAGCCACAGAAAGCAAAAGCATTTCCCATGTATCAGAAGAACAGAAGCTTTAAGGTATTCAACAATATGGTCAAACACTGTTTCCCAAATGAAAAGCGCAGCCTATTTTGACCTGGCCATTATTAGCATAAAAATCTTCAAAGCTGACCATAAAAATGCTTCAAATCTATAATCCACATAAAATCTATACAGTGCTGTGAAGTACAATCTAAAACATAGCTACACAAGCACTTGTATAATCTACTGCTGGAATCTCACTGCCAGTTTTTGGCCCAGGTCTGTAAAACCCTTTTACAGGCTTGCAAAAGAGACATGTCCTTGTGCAGCCCAGCGTGGCTGTGGCCTTCAGTCCCACACAGCCACTGAGCAGAGCCTGCAGAACATGTGCTGCTCAGCAGCGTGAGGCAGGCTGCTGGTCCTTCAGGTTGGACCAGTTCCCATGTGTGCATTCAGGATTTACTTCTCTCAAAGACTGGTCCTGACCTTGACCGTGGCCTTTGAAATTTATGGGTTGGTAAAAGGGAACAGAGGAATGAAAACACTTGAAGTTCCTAACCTTCTTACTTACCCACACCAGATGGCTTGCTGCTGACTGTCAGCAGCAGCCCAGTGTTACCACATAACAGTGTCTGGGTACAAGAATTATATCTTATCAAAGATGGTGTGAAGGCTGGCTTTTAACAGGTCCTGGTGCCTTTTGTTCAGATAGCACATTTTACTCATCTGGAATTCCGAGGGATCTATAATTTTTAAACCTGAATACTGCTCTTTCCCAGGCCTTTACTTCTTGAAAACAGTAGCTACCAAGTGGTTTTTGCGATGCGTGCACCCCATCTTTTAGCTGGTCCAGAAAAACTGACCTAATTTTCAAAAGATCCTTTACGAAATCAGCAATTCTCAGGCATCAGAAAAATGTGCCAAGTTTCTAAGTGAGAGAGAGTAGGTTCTGTGAGGGATCCTCCTTCATCCTGGAACAGTAGTGAAGGTTTTATTTTTTAATAGCTAAGCCCACGGAATCCATTTTTCTACTTCTCTACATCAGAGGTCTTTCCCTGTTCCTCACAAAAACCTGGATATGAAAGCATTCTTGTTGGCTGAACAACTTCTGTAATGGAGTGGACAATTATTTAATTCCTTGAGCAAATGGACATTACATGCACAGAAAAATTAAAGCTTTTTTTCCTGGGACCATCCTCAGTGTTTAATGTTGCATCTGTTGCCTTACCTTCCATAAGAGCACAGCCAGCAACAGGAAGATGAGAATTCCCACCAGCAAACTGATGGCAATGATCCACCCGACAACATAGCCACGAGGCTCCAGATTGTGTAAAGCTTCAAAGACCACCTACAAAGCAATTAGAAAAAGATCTTTTTATGATTGGAAGCTGTATTGCTTTCTCTTGTACTCAAGTTATGAAATACACTGCATGGTGGCCTGACCGATCGTCTTTCATCCATTCATCCATCAAACAAATACGGAATGTGCTCTTAATTTCATGCTTTTATTTTTTTGGTGAGGGATTGAAAGCTTCAAACAGAATCTGAGCAGTCACATGACATCAGCTCCCACTAAGGATAAAGCATATCTGCTCCCACTCAAAAATAACCCTTATTTTGCCAGCTCCTCCATCCCACTCCAGACAGCAAGCTCCTTCTGGTGCTAAGCCACCATAGGTGCTAACCAGCAGTGCTTGGAGTGGCAGGAACTGAGCTGATATCCTGCTTACTTGGCTCCCAGCTCCACAGGACAATGCAATACTTCAACGATACGCTGAGTTTCTTAACTTTTTTTTTCACAAAAAAATGGGACTACTTGCATATATTGCTATTGAATATGGACAGTTTCTGCTGTGCTTCACAAAAATACACTGCTGGAATGAGAGAAGGGCATCTGCAATCACAGTCTTTTCTGGGAACACCTGCTGTTTTCTCCTTTCGTATAGCATACACAGCACAGAAATAGATCCTATAAAGTGCTTTCCTTAACTGACTGCTTTAAGAAGAAAATGGGAATGAATGGCATCAAATGTAAACACAACAGCAATTTTCAATCTCTTGTTTCAGTCAAAACCAGTTTATCAGTGGAAAACTCCAAAGCGGTTCTCTTCAGTGATGGCTGCTTCTTTGTTAAATTTTGCAATTTAATATCCAGCAAACACAGAGAGGCAGCCTTCTTTAAAGGTAGCATGTTTGCTTAATCTGGCTTTGGTTTAGTTTGGTTTGGCTTGAAAGTAAATAAGTGAATTCTCCTTCCTTCTTCACAAACCACTTTCATTATTTTTGCTTAAAAACGCCAAACCCTTTCACAGGTAGTAACTACTAAATCAATCTTTCATAGTTAAAAACTGATAATCAAACAAAAACAAAACAAAATGAAAAAAACCTTCTAGTTAAAAATGTGTGAAAATGAAGAAATTAGAATTAGACATGCTTATGCAACCCCAGTTCACTCATCATAAAAGACCCATGAATGATCTACGAAATGTAACCACTCACTGGTGATGCTGTTCAAACAACACTGCATAGGAGACAGCAAAGAGAATATTCAAGCTCAATGCATGCTCCACCCAAGCATTAAGTAAAGGCTGCAACACAGCCCTGAGTTCTCCATCCATGAAGGTTCCCAAGTCTCATGCAACACCAAGGAAGTCTTGAACTGGTGTGGGAAACACCCATGATTTGACAGGGGAGCGGGAGAGGATGATCCTTCTAATAGACATTTCTTTGTTCTCGTAAGGATAGCCAGCTTCAGTGAACATCCACAAAGGCATCCACTGAAGGCATGGATGAGAGAAAACCACAAGTGCAGAGGTCTATATTTTGTCACGGTGCTCTCATAAATAAATAAATACTCCTTCAGCTCAGTCTCACAGACTAATTTTGATTAATGCCACAACATTTCTGGAGGTGGAATTTGAATACAGCTGATTCACATGCACTGGCTTTTTTTGTACCAAAGAGATACTATCAGGCATTTGATGACAACAAGACATGAAAATATAATGAACAGTCAGGAATGATAGTATACAAAGATAGTACTTTTCAAATATGTTCCCATAACTAGTGTCAAAACAGCTCAAAATAGCTCTTGAACACGGACTAGTTCTCCAAGAAAAAGAATCATTTCAGCACTTCATACATCAGCACAAAGCCTTTGTCAGGGCTTTTAAGATATCTCAGAAAGTTTCCTGGGAAGCAGAGTTTCCCTCAGAGCCAAGACTCATGCAAGGGAAATACCAGACAGAGAGATCAAAGACAAGCCTTGTGCCTTCCTCGGATTTCTGAGCCAGCTTGAGAAGATGATCTGCAGTGGCAGACCATTTCTCATAGAAGCTATGGGTAGCATCCATCTTTCAGAGACAAGTCAGATGACTGATTTTTAGATGATAAAGCATTCATGTTATTTTCCCTAGGATTCTAAAAGGTAGAGAAAAACCTCTTAACATAGTAGGTATTGCCATCTTTAATGAAAGGAGAAAGCAATTACTGGATGCAAGATGAGGTGGTGCCTTCTCTTCACTACTTGGAGAATAATGTTAATTTGAAACAATCTCCAGCACAGCAGAACTGTACTTCATGCTGCCAAAATACAGAGTAAGGAATAGCTGCAGAGGTCAAATCATACATCATCCCTACATTTGAAGGTAGAATAGCTTGGCCGTATTCACAGTTCACACTCACAGCTCAAGCAATCGTAACTAACAGAGTACATAGCAACAACTTCTTATCAATTTAATTTCTTCTATTAGTCTGGAATCAATTGGCAACCATAGAAAAAAATACTCTGTTCACAGCTTTGTGGTTTGGAAAGGGAATGCTGCATACGTTATATATAATCCAACTCAGGCCTTCAAAAACTGCATTAATATGCAGACACAGCCATGAGTTTTGGTTAAGATACAAACAAAACAAAACTACTGGGGATAAAAAAAAAAAAGAGAGAGAAAACCCACAAACTTCAAGCCCCAAACAAACTATACTGGGCAAACAGTGTACAACACACACTGGAAGTGTCAGTGGGAAATAGGACAGCAAGCAGTGGAAGGGAGGGAAGCAAGACATCCCAGCTGGGAAGCTGAAGGCAGAAGGTGGTATCTCCAAACAGAAACTTAACAGCCACTGTCTGCCATTGGACCTGTGGACCGCCACACAACTCAGGAAAGTAAACCCTGAGTGGACCTTGGCCTCCTCAGCAGCACAGCCTCTGTGGGGCAGCCAACAAGGTGCAGAGCACAAGGCAGCCCTTGTCCTAGTGCACCTCCCACAGCCACAGCTGATGAAGAAGGCAGGAGTGATGAAAGTGACTGATGCAGAAGAATCACTTTAGAATGTGGTGGAAGGAACCCACAAGAATCATCAAATCCAATTTCTTGTTCCACACAGGACCACACAAATTTCAAACCCTACGTCTGAGAACAGTGTCCAAAGGCTGCTTGAACTCCTTGCAGCTTGAGGCTGTGACAGATTAAGCAATTGCAACATACCTTGTTTTAGTCAGCCTAAGCTATAGGATTAAACTGACTGAATGACCTTTTAAATACCCACGTTCATCTTCAGCAGTTAAGTCTTACTTCCCGTATCTTGCTGTCTTTCAGTCCCAAATAGATAGCAACTAATTCTTCTACGAATTTTCCACTTACTCTTCTACTATCACCCATGTTTCCAGAGAGACGATTCACAACTGCTTGAACACTGCCAGCGAAGAGATGCGCTGAGGGCATAAGAGGTGGCTGCCTGCCCTGCAGGGAGACCTGAAGGAGAGCCACCTGAGGAGCAGACCAGGTTCCAGCCCATGCAGGGAGCGGCTGCTGGGCAAGACAGGGAAGAAGGCACAGAGAAAGTGGCACCCACAGGCCCCACCATTCAAGTGCTTGAAGAAAGCCACCACCCAAACCAGTGCTGCTCCAGCCCTGCCAGACCCTGCTGCAGCTGCACGTAGGGAAACGTGCCAGCCTCTGGCCTCCTCCCTGCTGCCACCAAGCAGCAGCCAGACTGTGGCTGCCACCTCTGCCCTCCATCTCATATGGGACCCAGGTTTTCAGCTGGCCCCCTGCAGCAGGAGCTTCCTCAGCACCCACAGACACCTGAGCAGCAGGCTCCTTGGGCTCTCCTTACCTCATCCCATGGCCATGCTGACAGCAGCCATGCTGATGCCTCCTCACAGGCAGCCCCATCCTGCCCCAGTTGCACCTGCAGCTCACCAGGCACATGGAGATGGGCTGGCACCTTAGTGTGGCACCCACTGCAGACAGCAGGGACTGCAGCACCTGTTACAGGTTCATAAATTGAGAGCTCATAGACAGAAAGCTCTGGAAAGGCGTTGGAGTGATAAACGTTCTCCATTCTCATGTCCTTTTATTTATTTGTCCTTTTATCTATGTATTTTTTTAATGATTCTGGAAATAAAATGTTTTAATAGTAAAGCTTTTCAGTTATCGTGTCCTTTAGTCATTCTTTCACTCATTTATGTATTTAATAGTGAAATCACAGATTGAATCTTAAGTTCTCTTAATAAAATGCAGTAACAAGATCTTACTGTTGGACTAAGATGATGTGCATATTCCCCCCCCCTCCAAAAAACAAAACCGAAACAACAGAAAAAAAAACACCCAAAAGCTATAACTACACTTCAATAACTTCATTTTTTCTCTACTGGAGGCAGAAGCTGGAGTTGCAGGTCATTCCCAATTAAAAAAAATAAAATAAAAGTAGAGTGCCACCGCTGCTACCCTATCGATTTTGCAAAACAATAGTGAATTGTTAATTAGGAAATGACAGCAGTTTCAGCAATGGGGACATATGGAAAATGATAAAAAGAAAAGACTGAGGGTGAACTCAGTGAAAATACAAAGGGAAAAAACACCCCAAAATTAAAACTTGGAAGCATACAGTTACATGCAATTAAAGAAATCTGTGCACAAGTAGATTAATAGGCCTGGCAGCAGCTGAGAGAGCGTGATGGGGCAGCAGACGTCTGGTCTGAGGAGAACATGTGCAATGGTCATAAAACACGGAGAGGATTACAGACTTGTTTTCAGACTGACCAGATGCCAGGAAAAGGCCACGAAAAACACAGCTCACTTGACGATGTATGAGGAGCTTTAGTTTCATATTTATCTTTCGCACTTCCTGCTGTACTTATGGGAAGTCTGGGAGGTAGTTTAGTTTGCCATACAGCATAAGTAGCTCAATTGTCAAACACGTTTTATGGAATGCAATTGGCCTGCTCTACATTAACAGTGAGCTGCACCCTACCACTAACCTCTGACATGTTGGATGAGTATGGACAAGGGCAACTTCTACCTGTGTCAGCCACTTGTTATGTTCTAATGTTATATTCCAATCTTAATGAACAAATTTAAAATGATTAGATTTTTTTTTTTTTGGTGCCCTATTTCCATAAAGTATGTAGGTAAGAATTTAAAAACAATTGAGCAGGAATTCCACAAATGCCTCAACTTCATACAGCGCTGAAGTCCTTAGAAGAATAGGGACATGCTGATGCACTGGGACTCAGAAAGACAAGAAATATAGCTCAGCAATATTTGGTTAGAAATTAGTAATGCATTTCCCTTTGCTTATCCAAACTAAATTAATTTTATTTTATTTATTAATTTTAATTGTATCATGAGGCCCAGAATCATAAAAGCCATGCTGAGCACACACAAGGTGAACTCTCTGATCTACTATTTGACCACTGCAGTCTCGTGGAACTCATTTTTTGGTTTTGCCTCACACGCATGAAAGAAGGCAGCTAAACCTTCATGGTAATCCACATGCTCAAGAAAGGAAAGCATGCTTCTTGAAAACTCCACATATCGCCTTCAGCCATTATGTTGATCCAACAGTCATCAAAGACAGAGATTGAAATTGTTCACCTTCATGTGATTTGTCTGACAGAAGTACAGGCAGAATCATAGGACGGCTTGGGTTGGAAAGAACCTCAGAGATCATCCAGCTCCAACCCTCCTGCTGCAGGAAGGACTGCCAACCTCCATATCTAATTGTCTCCCTATCGGCTATTGTGACTAGAGAAAGAAAATCCATCATCCCAAATCATATCAAAACGTATCCAAATCAACAGAAATCATTTCTGAAAATCAAATTTCAAGGACTGCTTGGTCCTACAGAAATGTAGGTCACTCTGAAAGCATTACCTCCCATTTACTTTAATGGAAACTACAACAGATACAAAGAGCACAACACTATTGAATAGAGCAAATTCTCAGCTACAAAACACTCTTTTTTAATATAGTCATCACCATTATCTATGTGTTTCTGCCTGCAGTGAATAAGAGCGTCCATAAAAATCCAGTAGAGGAGACCCACTGCCACTGTTGTCACAGCTGAAACATAACACAGCTGAAATATCATGAACTTGCACTGCAAGCATTAGTCACTCTTTTCTCTTTTACAGACATTTTGTACTCTGATATTACAGACTCAATTGTAAAAGTGCTCAGTGAAGTAAGGGTAGCTGGTCTTAAAGAATAGTTTATAAGGGTTTAATAAGTCTGTATTTAGCTGTAGACTGCAAAGACCTTTTCAGATTTACCATGATAAAATGTCGAAGAAAATGTGTTTCACTGTTGGTGAACACTTTAATAAATAGACTCAAAGGTAGTCCATAACCAACTCTTCAGGAGCTACTCTGCAAACGGATATGGTACAGCAGTCTGTGGTCAATGAAAAGAAAATATATTGGGAGTTTAAAATGGAAGGGAGGAGTACGAACAAAGATATTTTATCTCTTCTGTCTCTACTTCCAGCAGAATAGTTGTGGCTTGTAATAACTGTTGTTCCCTTCTGCATTCCACAAGAAAAGAGAGCAGGAAAAAATGAATACCTTGAGCCAAACCACATGTCTAATTTTTTTTTCCCTTAACATGACCCTATGCAAAACATACAGCAGCAGAGAAGCCAACAGACATGGAAATAGCATAAAGGAGAAAGCAAACAGCACTCACAATAGAAAAGACTTGAAGTTATAAATCGATGTTATATAGCTACAACATGTAAGTCAGGCTCCTTTGCAGCTTGGGCTTCCCAGGAACGAGGAGCAAGCTCTTGTTTGAAGATTAACATCGCTTCCCAGCACACACGCTGTACTTCACAACACTGCAAAGGCTTAATGAAAGGCTTTCCAGGAACAGGAAAAGGACAGTGTTGCTTTGCAGTGTTGTTAGGGTTTTTTGTTGCTGTTGTTTTTTGGTTTTTTTCCTTCAATCATTAAATAACAGCAAAACACAGTGGAGCCTGCATTCCTGGATATAAGCATTTCTTAATTTGGGGCGTTAAATAGTAATCCTATATATTTGACACTGTGCTTATCATTTCGACATTCTGAAATCATTTGGGGGTCTAGATACCTGGCAGAGAGATCCTAACTTCTCCTATTGCAGCTGGGGCATGAATATCATAGTCAAGTGTTACTTCAGTTACCAACGATTTTTTGCCATAAATTTTCAAGATTAACTCCATGCTAACTGCAGAATTAGAGAGATCTAGCAACATATTAACAGTCAGGGCTGCAGGTCATTTGTAAGGCACATTCCCAGGCAAGACTGGCTGTATTTTTCAGTTCAGCTGCCAAGTCTATTTTTTCTAATGTTCTTTAGGATGGTCCAGAAAAATGACATAGAAAATAAAACAAAAAGGCAAAATGGGTCCTGTCATGTAAATGACTTACTCTTCTTGACAGTTCTAATAAAATTAAATGATGATGGGGAAAGTGGACACTATAGAAGATCTCTGCTCTCCAGATGAAGATAGTAGATGCAGATTCAAGTGTTTCTTTGCCTTTGGTGTTTTAAATCCAGTATCTCCTAGAAGACTGCTTTAATGTGTGATTTGAGTGCTTTGACCTCAATATTCTTCACTAAAACCCCAACAGCACTCACTGAAATGAAGCCAATAAGACAATGGTTGTGTGGATTGGTGATGTTACGGTGGCTGAGAGTAAGAGGATAACTGAGAAAAAGGATCTAGATCGTGTTCCAAGGATACGCAGCAAGAGGAGAAATAGAGATTGATCTTCATGTCAGACAGAAATAGGAAATGACACTACAAAATTTCACTAGGCAAAGAACAAGGTGAATTTGGGTATGGCATCCTGTCCAATCTTCTTGCATAACCATTAGAGAACTTGGTAGTTGGAAACCAAACTCAGCACCTTCCTTTTTCAGGAAGTTTTGGCCCCTGTAGGTTTTGGTCCTACAGAGCTTGACCTACAGCTGAATCTATACTGTGAATTCACTTGAACCTTAATATTTCCCCTTCAATTTTCCATCCGCTTCATGAAGATCAACAGAAAATGCAGTTTCACGTTGCACATGAATTCCACACCTGAAAAGACTTTGCTGGAGCTTCAAGACTCTTTTAGTTTTTCAAGGAAAATGAATGAGAGCAGATATCAACCTCAGAGTAGGAAGCTAAACCTAATTTTGGCATGAATTCCTCAAAGCCTATTACAACTTCAGCTAACACAACACAGATTCTCCTGCACCATAAAAGACCATTCACAATAGCATGGTTATCACAGTGAGCAAAACCACAGAAGCAAGGTTAAATGCACTGCTAGTCTAGCCAGACAGTCTGGGCACTCTCACCAGCTAGCCAAGCCCAAGTCCAGCCACAAATTCCAATCTGCATTGCTCTCTTAATGGACTCTAGCCCATGGGGAACAGGAAGCATTTCTCTTTGTGTTCATTTACTTACTGTCTTTTCTTCTGGACTCCCATTGGGCACCTCTACAACCCGGAGGTCAGGGTCCACCTGCACCCTCGCCCTTGTCACAAACTGGATAACTGATGAAATGTCCTGAAAAATAAAAACATAAAGAACTGGATTCATGAGTGGGAAAATAAACAAAACATCAGAAGTCCTCAAAACAAAACATCAAACATTTGAAACGCTTGGTACTGTGATAAATACATCTGGATAATGCTTAGTGTAGGTTAGGTTGAGAGCTAAGTACTATTCTGGTTAAAAGCCTGTTTTGAAAAAATATATACTTTACACTCAACATTGATAAAAGCAAGCACATTCCATCACACTAAAATAAAATCAACTATGTTGGAGTTCAAACAGCATTCATCCGTATTTGAACTTGGAACACAATTTCTATTTAGCTGTTTGTTTTATGTTATTGTGTTGTTTTTTTCTTTGTTTACCACATTTACCACAAAAGCCAAAGACTGAGAACCTTACCAATCACTGCAGACAATCCCAATATTAACCATTACAGGAGAAAACTTTTTATTTTTCAAATGAACAGAAAAAAACACAGGAAAGCTGGGGCACGCTCAAGTATAAGCCACAAAGAAGACTGCATAATTAATTGAATGTGTGCACTTCAAATATCTCTAATATTTATTGTACATCTTCCCTTACTAGTATATTATTTCTCCTATATTTTACGAATTGCATTATAACAGGCACATTCTAATAAGCAATCTTAATTCATATCTTAATCATTCTTAAGCCATTTGTACTGGGGAACATAAGCATAGGTAGCAAATGTCAAGTATTAGTGATACTGACCCAGAGACTTGGGTAAGTTCTACGTGTGGGATGAATCCTGGCTATTCCCAGGACAGAATTCCTCAGAAGCACATTTCAAGGCACTCAGTTATGTGCTAACACATTTTAGCTTTTCTATCTACAAGTAACAAGCACCTGAAGCTTCTGGACTTCCTAATAACTTCTGTTTTCAAATACAGACATACATTAGCAGATACAGCTGATTTCAGCTGGAAAGGCTCAGAGCTACATATTACTTTAGGAACTTATCCCTAATAAGGGCTCTCTCCAATATTTTTAATCTAGCACTTCTTAAATGCAGGTTTATTTTAATAGGCTTGTGTTATCAATTTTCTCCTCTGACTATCTTATACATTTACAACCTTACAGCATCTTGCCATAACTACACAGGCATTATTTTTTTTAAAGTGTAGGAAACTAGGAAAAAATGTAGAAATGTTATAGATTTGCTATTTCATCCAGTGACTTCAGAGAAGAGAAGAGTCAGCTTGCAACCATTTGTTTCTTGTCACAAATGTCAGGCTCAGCATTAATATGGTTGCAGTGCATCTTCTTTGAATAATAATCATTTGAAGTAAAAAATTACAATAAACTGCCACGTCTCTGTTTACATGGAAGGAATGATGATGTGTCACAGTTTACAAGCACTTAGTCTATTTCTCAGTTTTCTGACTGAGAACTTTCAGAAATCAATTCCACTTTCAGAAGTCTCTTGCCTTACCACCATGCATACAATTAGGGAGGTTCACTTGCTGTTTCTCAATGTATAAATTTCTAAACTTTATTTATTTCTGTCTTAATGGGTAATGCATAAGAACTAGGATTAACACCTCCATGCATGCTGTTGATAAATAGATCTGTTTTCTTTGACACCGTGATTTTTTTTTATAACACACTAGTAAATAGAGGGAATAATGTGAGTTCTGTGTCTATTAATGCATGTAAGCATGGCTGTTTAGAACAGGTGACAAAGGCAGCACTTACCTTCTTCAGTATTTCAGTGTTCAGCAGTGTGTAAATACTTATTTCACTGGACTCTGCTTTTGCTAGTGAACTTAAGTTGCAGCGTATAATTAAGCAGGACCTGCCTGGTCTTTCACAGTCCTACAGAAAATATGGAAAAAGCTGTTAGGCAAAGGAGGAGGTAATTCCCTGAAAACTGTGCAACTGTAAACACTCCTGCTGACTAAGAGGCACGGTAAGTTGCAAAAAGCCAGCTCTGCTGTGCTGAAATAGCAGTTTTCAAGACCTGAAGACAACAAGATAGTAAGACCTGCATTAAAGCAAGATAAGTGAAATTCAGCGTCCAAAATTCAGGGTGGGCTCTGTTGGCCCAAAGCCCCCCTTTCCACCCACCTTCAGCAATGTGAGCAAAGACTCTGGTTACCAAGCGCATGCTGCCACTTCAGGTAGCTCCCTTAATTGTAGCCATTTTAAGATCAGAAAACTGGACTTGTGAAGTACCTCCACAGGTTTACTAGATATCCCTGTATCAGTATTAGTCTACATACATCAAACAGCTGCTTGATGGTCAGCTCTCTGCTCGAATTCCTCAGGCTGATCCATGCAAAGCTTTTAGTAATAAGCACTGTACGTTTGTATATTTCACGTGGACCTTCTTACCAATACTTTTCTGCCAGACTTTGTGAAAAAAGCAAATATAGTGTGGAAAATATTTTCCTTCTCTTGGGGAACAACACACGGGTTGCGGTTCCGGTGAAAAGAGCAGCTGCCTTTGTCCTGACCAACCTGCAAGCACAAACATACTCAGTTATCATTCTGAATTAAAATAAATGCCACAAGAAGGTGGAGTTAACCTGCCCAAAGAAGGTGCCTCCATCTGAGCTGGATGTCTGGACTCCTATTAAGAGGCAAAAGAAATAAGCCACATACCATTTTAAGTCAACTGTGTTACTTTGTGTATTACATTTCTTGTATTATTGGTGCTTGGCCACCTGGACTGTTTCACAGTTTTTATCTGAACAAATAAGCTAAAGGAAATCGTTGTGTAAACACACAATCGTGGCCACCAAATCTGCACCCCTACCTTTAACATAAATAGCACAAAAATAATGAAAGTCTATTTGTATATTGCATCTTTAACATATTCACTTATCCAGAAAAAGAGATGAAGCAAGCGCAGTGCAATAATGTAAAAAAATGATCTTCAATCAAGATAACCTTGCATAAGAAAAACATTCTTCCTTTCTGCTAATTATGAATATTCACTGGAGAAAATATATTGGAATTTAATACAACCTGTGACAATAAAATATCAGCAAATTCCCCCTGCCTCCATCTTTAAAAGCTGTGTGAGATTTTTCTAAAAGACACCAAGCGATATTCCTGCATATCCTGTTGCTAACTTCTCCACATCCTCCACTATGAGGATGAAAACTTTTACCTTACTTAAATCATAAATGTTTTAGAAATTAAAAAAAAGATTTTATTATTATGTTTTTAAGTTGCTGCATGCTCTGTGTCACATTCTGCATGGGCGCTTTTCAGCCAAGTTAGCCAAAGTGTTGCCAAAAGATAAACAAAGCCTTATCTACATTTTAAACACTGTCTACCAGACAAGTGATGGCCAAGTCCCATAGTCGGGTAGAGCTTTTCTGCTCCTCTGGCCCACAAATACTTCATAATCTGTTCTTTGAACTATGTATTCACATCCTGGCTTTAAATAATCTGTTCTTACATTCCCATTAGATACATACACAAGGAACTATCCAGTGTTTATAGTTTCTTGGGATTGACTGAAAATTAAGACTACAATGTTCTCCACTTGTCCAAGTCATCTGGAATAAGATTTCTTTATTTATTGTACATAAGAGATGCACAAAGCACACTGACTTCTATTTTCTTTGAACTTTCACGTGGGAATTGGATTCAGATCAACCAGAAAGTTTATGTTAAATCAAGAACAGCAAAGAGTCCAGACCTGCTCAGTACCTGCTCCTTCCTGAAAGCTTGAATTACCAGAGATTTGGACAGATTCACGTAAGAGATATGGAGAGAACAGTATGAGCTTCTACACTGTCCCAGTCTCTAAACAGTCCTGCTTTACATCTTGTATAAACAAAATGTAAGAACAAATTAAAGCAGAAATAGCTCAGAAGACAGAAAGGCATGATCTGGCATGAAGCAACGTATATCTGGTCCTTTCTTCTGTAAATGATTATATTTTCTAAAACTGAAGCTTGGACAACCTCATTCTTTTTAACACACTTTACTTGACACAGAGGAAGCCTCCTCTCCAGAGGACTGAATCTGAAAATGGAAGTATCCTTCCCTGTCTGCCAATTACGCAGTAATCCTGCTCAAGGCAGCTATTAAATTCAGCATCTCGGACCATATTAGGAGGGACACGTTCAGAACCAAACATCTCCTGTCACCTGTGCTGCTCTGGGACAGAGCAGGGGCTCACTAACAGCCTGCTTTAGTAACCAAAGATAGGCATCAACTCCAGAGAATGAGGTAGACACCATCCGCTTCCAGAATTTGGGTGAATTCCACTGGGCAGCAATTCCGTATTCAGGTGCAACCTGTGTATCTGCAATCTATCAGCATCTCAGTGGGCAGGAAATGATCCAATGCAGCTGAGAAATTCTCTGTACCTTTAAGGATACTTAGGAATATCAGAGTCACTGAATAAGGAAAAAAATAACAAAACTCTTTGAAATGAGTGGGTCATGTGAGCTAGGGTGAAATCTAGCCTGCTCAAATGACAGGCATTTGTTTGTTTTTCTTAGGATGGCTGTCAGTCACTTACATTTCATATCAGCTCTTATTTTCCTCAATTTTTATCTGAATAAAGGGAAGGTTCAGCCAAGCAGTCAGACAAAGGTAAGCCTGGTAACTTTTCATTAAACTCTATCACCAATGAAAGATTCAGCTCCAGGAAACCAGACTATTGGACAGAAGTTCTGCACAAAGCTCCTGCTCCCATTATGCTGAGATTGAGCTCTAAAATACACACTGGAATGCCCATGTTTGAGCTTCTCCTCGTCCAAACAAGACACTACCCTAGACACCTGTTTTAATTTTTGTGACCAATTTCATAATCTATTACACATTAAAAAAAAAAATCAGAAATTTTCTTCTAAAAGCTTTGCGTGAGCAAATGCTTATCATCGACAGAAGCAAGAACTGTGCAAGTCTTAGAGTGCATACCCAGCCTCTGACGAAGTCTTGGAGTTACTAGGTATGTGATATACTAGGGCTCTTTGGAAACTTTCACGTACTCTTAGCAGTCTAAAAGCAGAAGAGGACTACCACCAAAATGATCTTCCCTGGGATATAATATTTCATAGAAACAGCAGAAGTGGGATGCATGTTCTGTTTGCATTCAGTGCAAGGACTACACAGTAGTGACAGAGAAAAATCAACGTTCAACTCCTAACACAAACAAGCAGCAATAAACAAGGACAGAATGGAGACTGTCCTAAATCCTGCACTGACGTGGCTGCTTGGGAAATAAAAGCCTTGCCCTGAGTGGGGTACCCGGCAGGAATCCCCTGCTGCTTCCCAAGGAGGGATTTCCAAGGAGCTGTGTCAGAACAGTCTTTGCTGCAGGCTGTTACATTCTGTTTTCCAGAAAGCATTCATCTGTTTTAAATCCTCTATAAAACCATTTGCAGCCTGGTATACTGGCAGTACAGCCACATCTCCAGCATCAAGAACAAAAGCAAAATTTTCCCCTACAAGATTTTTCTTAAAATTTTTCTTTTCTTCTTTTTCTTTTTTTTTTTTTTACCAGGTTCTTCTTATGCCAGGCCATTCTTGTTCTTAATTTGTCATATGCTGCAAAACACCCTAACATCAGTGCATCTTATATGTTACTTTTTTTCTAGTTTTATGTCAAGCCAAGAGGCACTTTTGTCAAACTGCTCAGCTTCAAGGTAAAGGGAAGCCTGACAGAACAGCAGAGTGATAAAATGCACAGACTTCACTCAGATCTTACTTGCATTCCTGCACAGCTGTGGATGCCAGAAACCCATCTGTAATTTTCAAGAGGGAGAGGTTATTCGGAGTCCCTCAGCACCTTTCAACACCCAATTAGGTCCAATTTCAGCAGTGGTAATTTTTAAGAAGGGTTTTACCTATATATCCAAAATTTAAGGAACTGAAAATGACTATTTGCTGACAAACATACATATATGTGTATTCAGCTGTTCTATTCAATGTAATGTGCATAAACATGAGCAGATAAAAGCCTGAACTCTGTAAACAGTGTCTTGCATAACAGGTCTCTAAAATTCACTATATGTCTCCAGTGGCTAGTATTATTCCTAATCCATAACCATATAGAAAAGCAAACCATGCCTTGTGTCACCTTCCCTACTCATCAACAGCCATACATTTAGAGCCAGGTGACACTCCAACTTTATGAAATTTACTGAAACTTGCTGTCCCATTAAAAGGCTCACTAACGTGACTGAGAGACAACATTTAAATACAACAGCCTACACGACGGGTTACTCTGCCAACTTTTTGCTTCTCAGAGACAAGACGTAACCACTGAGAAAGCATGTGCATTACTTCATGTTTTAGGAATGCTGTATCTGCAAAAAGGAAGAAATTCCCATAGGACTTCGGTGGATGCTGAATATTTAAGAGGCCTAGCAGAGCAGAAGAAAACCCGCTAACATAATAATGATTTTTAAGTATATCAGCTTGCACTACCCTTAAAAGAAAGAGGTGGGAGGACATTTCAGAGTGAAAACTGTAGGTAAGGCATACCAGTTATATTCCATATGCATTACATATCCAGAAAAGCACAGGATATTTAATAGAGCTGGATGGGTCTTGTTATGAACCACAGCTATCATCCTCTCTGACCTTCTGTACGTGGTTTTATAAGAATACTTGGGCTGGGCTTGGCACTCCAGCAAGATGGCACTAGTGCAAGGAGGACAACCACCACACTGTCCCCAAGGAACACAGAGGGTAACCCAAAATCAATGCAACACCATCTGCATTTCTAAACCATGTCAGATGTGGGTTTAATGGGTTTAGGGTTTCTGGCAGGAATAATGCACCGGCAGCCTCAGTACTTCACCTTCAGGGAACACCTAACACCCTTTCTGCTAATATCTATCTACACTCACAGCATTTCTAGCAAGTCTAGCAAGGGGCCCTGGGCAAGCTGATCTAGCGCCTGATTTAGTTGTTGGCCAGCCTTCTCACAGCAGAGAAGTTGGAACTACACGATCTTTGAGGTCCTTTCCAACCAAAGACATTCTACAATTCTACGATTCTAAGTCTTTGGGGGTGTTTATGAGGATGCTGGGCTATTTTACCACACATTTTAAGGTTTCTGGCCATATTTGGCAGCAACAAATTTCACTGCTGATCTGGAAGTCAGTGAACGTTTCTAGACTTGATCTGAACCCTGTTTGACATGCATGAAAAATAAGACTTTTTTTTTTTTTTTTTTTTTTAAATTCAGATCCTCATATCATGCACAACATGGCAATCCAGGAGAGGAAAGTGAAAGACAGTTTCAAAACAGGGGACTAGAGAGGTCAGCTGAGGACCACGCACAGGAAAGTGGAAATTGGCAGCCAGTATGGGGTTAAGTATGTGCATACGAAAGGAGTTTTTTGGAGGAGTGAGACAGAAAAATAAGAGGAAAACGGCTGTCGCTTCCAATGATGCATTAGTACAATCTCCCCAATGTGTTGCTGCATATAAGAAGCTGAGCACTAACCTCATATTTAATGTTTAGCATTTTACGAGAAACAGGCAAGAAGATGTCTTCAGCCCATTCCTCACAGACAATACTAGATTTGCACTAATGCAAAGGAATTTACTATGGTAATAAGTCTTAAAATTTTCAGGCTTTTCCAATGAGCCCGGTTCTCCTCCTGAGATAAATCATCATCAGTTGTTAGTGACAGCCTGGAAATCAAGAGAACTAAGTTGACACAAAACAAATGAGAAGGCTGAATCTGGCCATGAAGGCACGCGATAAGTTCGAACAAACCCAACTTGGAACATGGAAAAAACATAGGGGCAAGCTCACAGAAAACACTGTGAGACACAAGATACTTGAAACTGTAATTTTAGCTGCAAGAAGCACAATCAAAGCCTGAACAGAGGTCAGCTGTTTCGCAAAGTTGTTTGCATTGTTCTTCCCTGAAACGGATGCTTTTCACATCAGCCTTGGAGTATGTGGGCTCCAAAGGATGGTTTGGCTGTAGGCTTCCTGAGATTGCTGTCAGAGTTTCTACATATTTCTTTTCTCTTACTAGCTGTTGTTTTTGTTTGTTTGTTTTTATGGTTTTATTTATGTACACATGCTTAATCAGTGGTTCACATTTGCAAATCGGATAATAAATAACAGACCCTCTTTTGTTTACTTAGTTGCTAACCGTAGCATATTCACTCTAGTATTAGGGAGGAACTGTATATGTATGACTTGATTCAAAGGCTGATTCGCTCCATAGTAGGCAAATGCAATGGAGATGAATTGATAGACATCATAATCTCACATGTCACACATACTGAGGAAAAATAAGGGCTCTGACAAGAAATTCCAGACAAGGTCAGACTTTCAACAGTAGACAAATAAGTTATGTAAATATGTTATCTGAGCATTTGCTCCATATGCCAAAAATGTTTAATATTCACAGATAATGAAATATGTTTGATTCAGAACAGTTTTGTTGATTCTGGAAATAAATTTAAGAGGCACTGAAACAACAGGAAGGAATTTTTTTTTTTTTAATGATTATTTTTTTAATTAACCCGTTTTAGACAACGCCTAAAAAGATTTTGACTGAAAATGGTATTGCTGGTAAGGAAAAACAGTACAACACAGATAATCCATAACATAAACCCACGTGGCCATGAGGAGCTACAAGATGTAAACAGCAAAGTGGGGATGCTAAAGCATTAAATCATGACAGAGGAGTATTACAATGCAGCTCTGGTTCCTGTTTCTTCAGCAGTAAGAACACCAGATGCATGTTTGGCCTAAATCTGCAGCAACTTGCAGATGTTCTTTTGACACACTCAAACTGTGCACTTTAATTAAGTAAATGATTTCAATCAGCGCAATGTCGCAACATTTGCCATCACCAGACAGGCACTGGCACTGCAACCACGCTGCACAGACTCAGCAGCAATGCACACAAGTGCTGTTCTCAAGACCTAATACTACTTACAGGATTCAGTAATAAGATTTTTCTGATTTAAAGTACGTAACTTGCAAGACAGTGGCTTCTTCCCTGGCTGGAGATGAACGCGGCTGGAAGCAAGACTGAGCACTCGTGTGATTTATCTGCACTTTCCACACAGAAGGTTCAGGCATAAGAATGAACACCACCTTACATGGACACTGAAGGGACAGTTTACCTCTAATGTTCATGAGCTCTTTATGATATATGTCTTCAACAGCTTAAATTCCAGAATCCACTGACTATCCCTCTCCCTGAACTGTGAGCTGCTTAATCAACACATGAGGCATCCAATAAATCTCCAGGTACACCTCTTTTTTAAAAAGATGCTGAGATCACTTGGAGTTCAGTACTTTTACCAAGGTTTTAGCTACATTTCTTTCTATAGACTTTCTATTTTATGCAATGCAAAAAACATCATTAAATGCGTGTTTTTTTCTTTACCTACTTATTGGACTTTCCTCCGTGGCTGTGTTAAGCTTAGGACAAAAATCTCTAAAGAGCAAGCAGATAAATACATTCCCTGCAGAGCAAGAATTTGTTTGGATATTCCACCACAGCAGATGTTTGAATGCATTGCAAAGATACAGAGAGTCTCTTTAGAGACTCTGGAGAGAAGGTAGAAGCTTCAGAGGACAATCTTGCAGATCTGTAGTAGATCCTTGAAGATTAAAGATTTAGTATTTCAAGTTATGTCCTTTCTTTCCAGGACATCCTCAGGTTCTCCTTCCCTAAAGAATGGCTTATTGATAGTTACCCAGTACCTCGCACAACACTGGACTAACACTTCTAGTCAGGAGAGAAGCACCACACAATGCTTTTTTACACTCAGATATATCAACAGCAGAAGGGTAAACCCTTCTTTTATCATTCTCAGTTATGAGATCTTCTACACACAAACGGCACTGTTTTCAAATCTCAAGTTTCCAGAATTACCATTTAAACCAAAAATCTGGAATGTTATTTATAAAATTAAAAGGCTAGTTTATGATTCAGCGTTTAAGAAAGACCCGTATGTTATAAAAGAATTAAAAAGCTCTCTCCTGAAATTTCTCCTCCTGTTTTTTGGCAGGAACATCTTTGCAAACACTGGGAAACAGTGAAAGGATGCAAGTCTCATACTCCTTCAAAAATAAAATGAAATTAAGATTGTGGTGACTCATTCCTTGTTACTCAGTAGTTCCTCCACAAGGGGATTCTCTGGCTGGGAAGCTTAAGGAAAACTTACTGTATTTTTTTTTCCCATACTTCAGCAAAACTCCTGATTGCTCTGGTATCTACCAAACCTCCTGCTTCCTTTATGAATCTCTTAACAGCTGGCATATTTAACCAATTATTCCAAAAGACAAATTCTTTACCTTAAATTCAGCTGTATGAAAAGGCAAATCATTCATCTTTTTACATATATTCAGTCATGAAAATAGGAACTATGGGAACTTTGCAAGCTAGCAACTCTTTAAATTGACTCGAAATACCAGATTCCCACATTACACTGACAGGTAATGAGTTTGGGGCAGTGTTGCAAAATTTCAACGACTAGGTAATTTGATAAATTCCACTTATTTGGCTTAGAAAGCATTAATGAGAAAGTCGTAAGAAAATTGTTGTTGACAGTCGTTACCATGGTCTGATCTAATACACTGATCACAGTGCATTCTTGTCCCTCCTTTGGATGGCTTTCATTTTTATAGTAATTCTCTTGAGGGATTTGTACTTTTAAATTCAAATTGTACTTTCCCTGAACTTTAAGGAGCACCTGCAAAATTCACTGCTTATGTAAGTAAATACGACAGGATTATCACTGCTAAAAGATTTGGACAAAATGTCATAAAATTTGTTCAAATCTGGTTTCATCTAAAATCCAAACTAGTAAGTCAGTCATGGAATGCTTTTCCTGCTACAGTTTTACAATATCTGGAAGGCAATATCCAGCAAGGCATGAAAAGATTACTTTCAAACACTGCGAATGCAATGAACTCACACCAAAGCATAGATTTTGTATAGCAGTCAGATGGCTCCAGAAAAGCAAACTCTAATCATTTTTTTTTTCCCCGTTTAGGACTTATTTTAAGGCCCTAGCTCAGGAAATAATGTTATGGCTAGGCACCTTCTCCTGAATAACAATGACAGCTTAAATAAGAACTAAGTTCCTCTTTACTTAAGGAGCTTCAGTTTATCGCGCTGATGTTAGGAAGGTGCTTATGGGAGCTCTTTCTGAGCTGCTCTGAGGTCTCATTTCCCATGCCTGCAGATGACTGTGCCATGTTGGGCTGCAGCATACACTATTGCCCTTCCTTGCAGCCATGTTGGTGCCAGTTTCTCCTGGCTCCCAAGGCTGATTTAATCGCTATTACAGAGATGCTCTACACGGCAGGGAAAAAAAAACCTTCAGCTACCTACACAAAATGTTTTGGAACAGTCATTTAAAGAAGCTATCAAAGTGAAGAGGCAAGAAGGTCACCAAGTTTTGTACAACACACTCTGAAATGAATAACTTCCTGCAATCTAGTTATGCTTTTTAAACATGGTGCCAAAATACGTGCATGCAAGTGTCTGCAGGGGGGAATGACTAACAGAAAGGGATAAAATGCTTTTTTGCTGTAAGCCTGAAACCTCCCTACACAAATCTAGTGTCTGTGGTAGCAACCACCAGCAGCGTAACTGCACAAACAGCATTTTGCTACATAAATACTATCAGCAAATATTTATATCCTCGCATGCTGGGACTGCCTATAGATGTTTTGAGAGCCTGAAACTTCAAAAGACAGAAACTAAACAATTTTAAACTGGCTTTCAAGAAAAAAGGGGTTTTCTACATAATGATACGAAGGTTTGTCTCTTTAGGTGGAGCATGCAGCGGTGAGCTTGACAATTCCATCAGACACTTCAAAGAGCACTCACACGCTGTTACCACTTTGGAGAGTTCTGACAGTCTCCCTTTGCAAATGGCTTTAAACATCAGCAGTGCAGTTGTGAAAGCATCTTATTCTTATCCTGGAGAACAGCAACATACAGGTAATAAGCACATGTTATATTTGAAGTTTTAAAATTGCAAAGATCCTAAAGCTACAATCAAAACAAAGCCACAAGCAGCCTGGGAATCTTCATTAAACAAGACAACAAGTGCTGACTCTTCTCTTTCAAATCTTCCTGCTCCTTACAGATCTTACTGTGCAAGTGCCAGGAAGAAAAATGACATGAGTGCTACACAAAACCAGCCTTAAAAATGTAACCTGTCATCAGACAGAAAGACTCCTGACTCTGGAACAGATTCCATTTTACTCTTTCTTCCAACATTCTCATGAAGAAAATGATGTTTATTTCAGCAGTTATCCTTACTGAACATGACAGTCTGTACTGTAATCCCACGCTCGGGCGACCATTAATTTCAAAGACAACCTGGAAAATGCTTTCCAAATCCAATTCTATCAATTTCCAGCCTAGCTTTTCTTTACCACTCAAATCTTACTAATACCTGGTTTTTAAAAATGCACAATTCAGGTCTTACCTGATGAGAAAGAAGGAATGGAGAAGGGTGAAATGAATATGTAAAGCATAATAGGACAACTAGGTTACATTTCTTTGTCTTTCCAAAAGAAAGAAATACTTCCTTTGCTTTCTAAACAAGGAGTGATGGGAACTCTGAACCAGGAACAAGGGATGTGAGATAACTGGAACTTTCAAGGTGAACAGAATTAGGATTCACAAAACAAAAGTTTAACACGTTTCTCTCTCTGGAGACAATTAGCAAAGTCTTTTGGAAATTCAAGAAGAACAGATAGATTTTATATTGCCAGTGGAGACAGGTAGATGCTTCTACAAAGTTGCTCCTTTGCCTATCTCTCTCCAGGAATTACAAGTGTAATAAAACATTATAATTAAAAGTATGCTATTATTAGCAATTAATACAACAGTAATTACTATACTTAGATACCAAAAGTTACATGCTGGGACTGTCTTTCTCATCAGAAAATGAGGACAGTATGTCTTGCCTTCTACCGCCTTGCTCAAAATTCACTTTTATTTCATGTCTTTGAAGAGAATAACCTTCAACGTATGCATCTCACTTTTAACAAGATTCTTACCTCACTAATGATAAAAACACTGTTTTGCATACCCATGGTGTTGATTTGCCTAAGCAGGATCTTAAAAATCAGTGCTTGCTGGCCCACACGATGCTTAGAACACAGAGTATCTCAGTTGGAAGAGTACTTCAGATGTGAAGTCCAACTACCTTACTACTTCAGGGCTAACCAACAACTAAAGCACATTAATGAGGACATTTTCCAAATGCTCCTTGAACACTGAGTGGTACAGGGCACCAACCCACTCTCTAGGAAGCCTGCTCCAGTGTCTGACCACCCTTCTGGCACAGAAATGTTTCCCAATGCCCAGTCTTACCCTCCTCTAGTACAGCTTTGTGCTGTTCCCACCTTGCCATCGGTGCCCAGGAGCAGAGCCCAGCATCTCCTCCAGGTGATGCAGAGAGCAGTGAGGTCACCTCCAGCTTCCTCTTCTCCATGCTGAGCAGCCCAAGTGTCTCAGTCTCTCCTCACACTGCATATCTACCAGCTCTGTCACCAGCTTTGTTGCTTTCCTCTGCACCCTTTCAGGCACCTTGATATCCTTTTTATATAGCGGAGGACAGAACTGCACACACTATTCAAAGTGAGGCTGCACCAGTGCATAACATTGTGAAGGAATGTTTGCAACACTAGCCAGCTCCTTCCAAAAACCCACAAGTGAACAGGGCACTTGCCCTGGTTAGTACCATGCAATTGTTTAATTCTGGTGACAACAACTGACCAGCCAGCAGCCCTGTACAGCTTGTTTCTTCCAGATGAGGAGTGAGGATCATCCATGTGCACTGCAGCTGGCTCCAGGTGCAAAAAGAAAAATGTGGTTTCCAGCTGTTAGTCTCTTGCTCCTCATAATGGCGTTTACCTTAGCTGGAAATTAAATAAACAGGAAGGCAACAATCTGATCCAGTTCTGTAAAGCCAACACTGGTGTAATCCCAGACTCCTTGCTAATTTATTATCAGCTTCAGGAAATACCCTGGCTAATTTGGCAGAAGCTCCCATTGTGAACATCTTTTTGGATGCCCTGGAAAGCAGCTTCTTGGCTGGCAAGTGAAGCAGTGATTCCCTTGCCCTCCAAATTAGCTGGATACCCAAAGGAAATTACTAATCTTTCAGTTCGAAAGCAAAACACAGACAAGTATAATGAGTCCTGTTTTCCTCTGTGAACGAATATAATCATATTATATGATTATATTATATCAGATAATCAATGGCTTGAAGAGTGGAGAATCTACGTTTCTGTTAATGCTAACCCTCCTTAATTCTGAGTGAAGCTTTCTTTGCCATCACCTGGAGCAGGACAATCTTACCAGCAAGCTGAGGGACCGCTCTTTTAACCTGCCTTAAAACCTCTGCAAGAAAGCAAACAGAAAAATACACAGAAGGAAAGTTTTTCTTATTTGCTTCTAAAATATCCTTTACCACTGCAGGCTTTAAGTATCTACTATGTAAAGTCAATATTAGTGGTGAAATCCTCTAGTTAAATTCACTTGTAAAATTTCTAGCATTTCCATTCTCTTTAAACTTTCTGACAGGGAGGCTGTTCACTTCTGTAATTTTCTTTCAATTATCCATTCTCTTTTACGTCTGGCTTCTACTGTTGACTTTCCTGCGGTTTTGTGTTGCATAAACTCCCAAGACCCCTCCAAAAGAATGTGACCATCTCCAAAGCAGAACTCTGAATGTCGAAACATCTTTGTGACCTGAATTTTTCTGGAAGAAAACCTTAAAACAGTTTCTGCAATAAAGCCAAAAAGCTTAGAGCAACGGCAAAAGAGGAAGCATGAGGGCTGTCATTTCCTCCAGGAGCAGCGAGGTAATAACTCCTATTAACACCTCCCAGAAACGAAGACCATTCCAGTGGGCCATATGTGACTCTCTTCCTTTAATTATTTTTGTGACTGAATGAAATTCTAGGTCAGTCAACACACTATGAAGGACTTAGCTCTTGGCACTAGTTTGCTTAGTTTGTGTATATGTGAAACACAAACTCCAGTGTTTTTACTATGCTTTTTCGCCCATAAATTTCCCTGCTGTACTGTACACCAGAGAAGTGCCAAAAATACTGTGAGCTTTCAAAAAAAGAAAACAGTTTAAGTTACAGATAAACAACAATTCCTGACCCTCTGTATTATCAGCTATTCTGAAAGGTCCAGCAACGCTGACAGCAAGGACTGCTGCAAAAAGGTGTAATTACAGAAAGAACACAATCACCTCTACTACACTCTAGTTCCTACAAAGTTCAAAACAAGCAAATGCTTGAAATCTTGAATTAATATACACAAACACTTCTGAATGTCATCTTTCCTTGCCTTTTCGTAGATCATTCCAACCTGCAGCTTTTAGGTTATTTGCTTAAGTGTATTTAGTCTGAGAAAAGATGAAAAACTGAATAATTTTAGCTCCCTTTTCAGTCAATAAAAACTCAGTGTGGGAGAAGTATGAGGAAAGAGAGCAAAACGATTTTTCTGTTATCACACCACAACTTGGGGGACATGGGTTCAGGACCTATCACAAATAGGACAAATTACACAAATTTCTTGTGTTACCTACAGCAAAACATTTGGTGTTTCAATTACTTATCTGCAAAGCAGGGATAAGCACTATCCCAGACATGATTTGCTTGGGTAATATTTATTAGCAAGTTAGAGGTGCTCAAGAAATCATGTCAACTGTATGCTGGGTTGCATCAAGAGAAACACGGCCAGCAGGTTGAGGAAGGTGATTCTGCCCCTCTGCTCTGCTCTCATGAGACCCCACCTGGAGTACTGTGCACAGTTCTGGAGCCCCCAACACTAGATGATCAGAGAGCTGGAGCATCTCCTCTAAGAGGACAGGCTAAGAGAGCTAGGGCTTTTCAGCCTGCAGAAGGGAAGGCTCTGAGGAGCAGCCTTCCAGTACCATACAGACTGCCTAACCTTGTCAGTGCAACTTTGAGTTTTAAGTAGAAATGATGACAAATTATGTCTGGAAATCAGCCCTTATACACCATGTAATATGCACACCAGCTAATTTAAGTATGCAAAACAGGTGTCTTGTCTAAGACAATTTGCACAGATTTCTGGAAGAGTCAGCATCAAGAAACAAGCAGTGCCACTTCAAAGAAGACACCAGCAGAGAAAATCTGTTAGGATGACTTCCTCATCTCTGGTGGGGCTGTGAACACACATATTCACACAGCACGGAGAGATGGGAACAGTCAAGGACATGGGTCAGGATCCACTGTCCTGCAATGTGTCCAAGAGAAGGTGGTTATCCACATACAGGGATGGACTAAACAAAACATAACAATGTGATGTCATGGAAAGCAAGATGGGGAATTAATGCAGCCTAGTTGGAGAAGCACCACCTCAGTACACAGCTACTGCCTTGCAGGAGTTATACTGTTGAAATAATGGAATATTTGCAATAAATGGTGACAAACTGGGGAGTGATTGCTATTTTCTTTTGTTAACATTGCTTGGGAAACCAGAAGGGACCACACAGGGAAGGGAAAGCAAGGTTTAGATGAGAATCATAGAATGGCCTGGGTTGCAAAGGAGCACAATGCTCATCCAGTTCCAACCCCCTGCTGTGTGCAGGTCACCAACCAGCAGCCCAGGCTGCCCAGAGCCACATCCAGCCTGGCCTTGAATGCCTGCAGGGATGGGGCATCCACAGCCTCCTTGGGCAACCTGTGCCAGTGCCTCACCACCCTCTGATGAAAAACTTCCTCCTAATATCCAACCTAAACCTTCCCTGTCTCACTTTAAAACCATTCCCCCCTGTCCTATCACCATCCACCCTCGTGGATATATATATCTCAATCATACCCTTCTATAGCACAAATCTTGGAAACCTCTGGAGTGATGTCTTATTGGATCCTCACTGACAGTGATTCAGAGACACAGTTACCTGTGTATGAGGGATGGTAATACTTTTCAGCCAAAGGGCCAGAAAAGAACCTAACCACAAAGCAAGTAGAATACTTCTATTCAAGAAAACCACGAGCTGATGGAATGAGATGTTATTTTTCTTGTAAGAACAGACTACTCTGAATTTACCTCAGTAATGAGGCTTCCCAGTATTGGCCACCACAGTATAAATGATGGTATTTCAGTGGTTTAACAAAAGCTTTGAAAATAATAAAAATATATTAAAGATGAAATCTAAGAATGTGTCTTATTTACCACAAATTACTTTGGTTTTCTTTGTAGCTGACGTAAAATCAGCCTTTGAAAAATCTTATGTTGAAAGAATAAATTTCACTGCTATTTACATTTGTTTAAAGGTCAGAAAGGATAACTTATAGCATGGAATACAGAAAAATATAAGCAAGTGACTCCAAAAGTAATGCCTCCTACTTATTTCGATGAAAACTGCAACAAAGAACACAAGAGAATTATTTGATAGAGCAAATTCTCAGCTACAAAACACTACTTTTCAACACTATCACCACCATTACCTGTGCATATTCACCAGCAGTCAGTGAGAACCTGCATGTTGTGTTCAGCAAAACCTGCAGACATTTCACTACCTCTCTGAGCAATTGAATACACGGTGATGTACTCACCATCATCTGCTGAACGTGAAATATTTCAGCTCCAGTAGCAGAGAGGCGGTTTGGAAATGAAATATCAAGAAAAGCGCCAGGAAGAGTGCTTGGTCCAGCATTGTAAACCTGTAAGAAAAATAGGCATACAGATGTATTAAAAAGTCCTGAATAAACATAACTGCTCATAAGTAGGAAATATTTGTATGACCAGAGCTGGGAGCGTAGGTACATTTGAAAAAATTCTCATACTATGCCAGTTTTATAGTCTTTTCAGATAGCACCTTCTCCTTTCTGTATCAGATGAAGTCAAAGGATTACTCTGCCTAAAAGTCTTTCATGATAGCTCACACAACAAGTGAGATGCAGATTTGGAGGATAATTACCAGTCATCAATACAAATAGCATAGGACTTCTATCTTTTATACAGAGACTCTGCTAGTACACTGAAGTGTTTTGGTAACACCACCCAGAAGACTGTAAAAAATATTGCTATTTCTATCAACATCCTAGTTTCCATCAGGTAACCTCTGCATTATATTCTGCCTGTGTTTTTCTTACAGGGAAGAGTAATGATGATTGTGACTACTGAACTGTAGGCATGATGAACTGAGTTGCCAAGAAATGCACGTGAACAACTTCCAACCAAGATCTGGAGTTTCCAATTAAATGAAACTCTTAGTGGAAAAACGTTGGCTTTCTATCAAATCCCCCACAACTTCTCAACCAAAAGTCAAAGAATTTTCAGTACACCACTGAAATGTATCCAATGAAAACTGCTAAATTTGAGGCTTCTTGCTGAAGAGAAAAAAAATCCATGGACAAATGTCTATTAAAGTAAGTTTTCATGACTGCCTGCATTTTTCTTTTATCAGGGAAAAATATCTCTTCATTGTTTCTAGCAACACATGTATAAATGCAAACAGCACAAATATTAAGCTAATAGAATATTTATCTGCTCTAAGACAGTACAAGATGAAGTAATTGGTCTCTTAACAATGTAAAGTACCAATATTAAAAACAACAGATATTCATTCTTCAAACACTGTTTGTATTTGAAGAAATGCCTGACTGATAAAGAGAATCAGTTCACAATGTCAAATCCTCACAAAAACCCCGAGGCTCCAAGCAGGGGGGAAATCCCACTACAACAGAGCATGGTAACAACTGCATGAAATACAAATACAATGTTTCATGTCAGACATTTTAGAAAATGCTGGTTACATCACTGTGATCAGATACAAGAGTTAATGCAGAAAAGGCATTTTTATTGCACACCCCGTTACCCCCAAAAATTGATGTATAGATCTCTTTCCTTATTAATATCCTACATGGTAAAGATTTTCATATGTATAAAAAAACTCTACAAAGCTCTGTAATTTTGTAAGTCATCTCTTCTTTCAGTTAACAAACTATTACTTTTCTCCATCTGGAGAAGATTAATAAATGGCAGGCAAATCATTAAATACAAGCAAACAGTGATATAAACCATGCTCTGCCCATTATGAAACTCTACCCTTTCTCTCTGACAAACAGTTACGAGGTTTACCATGTTATTGGTGAGCAGATCTGTGACTTGTTACTGTGTTGTTTTCCACTCTCATATGGGTAGCAACCTTATTAATATTGCAACTCACAAGTGTGTGTACGAAAGGCAAGAGGGTAGGAGAGGATAAATGGTGGCTCTGCCAATATATAAACTCTCTCTTCGTTATCTACTATCACTTCATTTTATTGAAAATAATCATCCAGTTAAAGCATCAGTACGTATGTTCCTTATCTGTTTATAACCAATATCTGGCTGGGGAGAAGTAAAGACCTAGAAAACCTCAAGAATGGAATCAGTATCATAAGAATTAATAGCCTAGTTCACAAAAGCTTTAATGTCCTGGAATTCTGCTTTCAGTCCTTTTCAGTAAATAGCTAAGGGCAGTGCATGACAGTGGGGGTTTAATTGCTCTGGCCCACAGTCTGTCCACAGAGGCTGACATGTGTTATTCATTATGAGCTGAGTGGCATTCATGCCTAGGAGAACAGAAAGGGGAAAAAAGGTGAAAGACTATTTTTCACGATCAACGATTCACCCACCTCTGCAGGATTTATCATTCCCTAGTTCCATCTAGCGGTCAAAAATGATTTGGAGTGCTTGTAATAGAGACAGTCATGGCCACGAGACAAGTTTATTTTGGTCCCGTCACAAGAGCTTGTTGTAGTAACTGTTCCATACACTTTACAAGATCAGGATCCCAACTGACATGTGCTTTTAAATTTATAGATAACGTTTGAATAACACTGATGTGCTATGAGACATGCAATGAAACCTTCTCACACCATGTTTCTGGTTTTACATTCTCTTTCCTGCACTAGACTCTCATCAGTAACGTTATAAATATTTTTGTATTAGAGGTATTTGGCCTAGTCAGAATCCATTGCACAGGTACGTGCTTGTTCTCACGGATGAAGACTGTCCACACCTCTGCTCAATGACCATGACACTGAAAAGAATTATTTCTCCCACTTGATCCTGAGACTGCATTCAAGATGTGGCACTTGGGTAATTTTGTACTTGGCACACTGTGAAAAGTAAAACACAAACAAACAGTAGCAGTATGAAACTATGACAGTGAGATGTCCTGTCTGTAATTATTGTACTAGTATTTTCAGACAAGGAAATACACCATCCCTGTACACATGAATCTCCCTGTAAATATGGCATCCAATCAAAAATGCACTGCACAGCATACTGTGTTATGCAAGCAAGCACCAAAGCCCTTAAATGCACTGAGAATAAAAGAGATACAAAGCTAGAACGTACTGTCAAGCAAGAATTTCAGTTTTACCTGCAGTGTGAAGTTAAGAGACTGGAAACGGCATTCATGGCTTTCCAGCTGAACAAAATTGGATGCTTCCACAGAGTCACCATAGAAAAAGGAAGTAGGGAAGACTTCTCTGAAAGATCAAGACACAGATTTAGTAAGTTCTGATTGCCACCAAAATTATATTTGTGGTATGCTTAAATCTCACTGCTTGCTTTCTGGCCATGGGAAGTCCTATGGAGCCATTCTGCACTAATGCAGTATTTTTTATTTGATTTCCTCTTGACAACAGTAGGTTACACAACCAGCATCTCAAGTGATCTGGCTTAACACCCTATCATAGAAGGAAGCAGACTTACTTGGGTTACTTTTCCTCCTTTCCTATCACAAAACACCTTCTCCTGGCCTGTGGCCCTTCCTGTGGATGATCTGTGGAAGTTCTTTAGCACATGTTAACACGTGAAATCACCGCACTACTGAGTTCATCTGAAGTACTAACAAAAGGGATTTTCAGTTACTTACTCACTAAAATAACGCCCCAATTTGGTCTACCATTTACAGAGCATTTCATCAGTAAACACCCCATTAGTTATCACTAGGTTTATGATTTGCAGATGGTTAAAGGGAAGAAAAGAGGGGGATATGACTTGCTTTAAGCTAGTCACAGAGGCCAAGTTCCCTCAGCCATTCTTAGCATCTTATTACAAAGTAAAATGCAGTAAGGTTCTATCAGAAAAGACTCTGAAGCATGATAGTACCTAGAAATCCTAGACAGGACTAGGAGTGCTTTAAGCATTCTTTGTGCTTCCTAATGTCAGACTGCACCACTGGATGGAAATGGTCCTGATGTAATTTTGTACAGACTGTAGTAAGAATCTGTCTAAAACTCTATTTCTTTCCCAGGCTGTTCTTTTGATCAGAGGTTTCTGAGGCAGGATTTTAAGCCTGTTTAGGTACATTTCCTTTTTTTTCAGGTCTCTTGACCTGCCTCTTATGGCAGGGATCACTAGGGCAAACAGCAAACAGCAGGAGACAAACTTGACTCCTCCCATCCACAGTGCTGTGCCAGTAGGCTCCTTCCAAGCATGTTACAAGTCCTTTGGGATATTTATCACAAGAATTTGCTCTCACAGACCCACACAATGATAACTAATTAAATTAGGTTTTAAAGACATACTGTCTGAAGAAGAGTATTCCTAGTATTATTTAGTATTGATTGGGAATGGTGCAGCTGCCAATAAATCAAACTTTTCCCTGGCAGTTGGACATTTCTGTGAGCTTGAGTCAACTAAACTTTGTATGTGTGAGTGGAAGAAATCATCCAAATAGTCAGGTGGGGCTAAAACTTCAGAAGCATTAAAAAAAAAAAAAGTATGTTGTGAAGAAAAAGAAGCCTAATTTATACCAGGCTTTTGGTTTGTAGCATTCTGTTGGTGGGGAACAGAGATCTAAAGGCACGTTATTTCTTTTGTATCTGTAAAGCTGTACAAAATCTGTGTAAAAGCAGTGCCAAGTAAGGGATCCAGAGATACATTTCTACACAGTCTTTAACTCTGAAAATGCTCAAAAACTTTCCAGAATATGTTGCTTCTCAATACAGAGAAGAACTTCGTCCTTGCTTGCCATCTTGTGAGGTCTGGTAGTCCTCATGGTGGCTAAACAGACCTTTGCCTCTTGGGGACAATACTCATGAGTTTTTACTTCCCAAATTTGAAAATGAATGTCAGCTTCCACAGCCCACACTGATGCTACTTCACCCCCAGTGACCAGGTCACTCAACTCCAACTTGAACGCTGTCTATGTTAGGGGTCAGTTTATTTGGACTAATCCCAAATTATTCACTCAAGATGTAAAATGGTAATTTTAAGAGGAAGAGGAGACCTCTGAGTAAAAAGGCAGGAACCAGCACATGTCCAGTCCCTATGTATTGTATATCAGTCAAAGGCTGAGTGATGTTCCACAGTTCGTATTTGGATGTTCTGCAGACTAAGAAGCAGAGCTAGTGGGAAAGGAGATAGAAGCAGAAACAAATTCTGACTGTGAAATTAAACAGAAAGGCAAACAACTAGGCTCTACCAAGACCCTTAAAATCCCATAACATTCGACCCTAACCTTTGGCCTGGTGATTCTCAATCATATCTTTAAAGGCATGCCTTACAGAACAAGATAAGATTTACTTTTCCTATTTTTATTTTATTTAAAGTTCCATCGTATCCACAGAATCACGTGAATTCAAATATGATCACTAAAATATCTACAATAGATTTCATTTTAATGAATTAGTATCGTTAGAAAGGAGTGAGAAAGAGTTACAGTGCTGGAATGTAAAGAATGACAAATAAAATTCCCAGATAGGGAATGAGATTGTCCTTATTTCCAGAGTCTGGGAAACAAGAAAAAAAAAAATCAACATTCCTCTACTTGTAAACAAAGAGAAAAATTCTGTTTTTCACTCCAAGAGGTTTAAACGTTATTGTTAGGATTACTGGCATTTTTTTTGTTTTCACTTGATGACTGGTGCTTACCCATTGATAGATGAGTCCACTTCATGCATCAGGGGCACTGATAGGGTCAGAGTATTATCATGCAAGGACTCCACGCGCTCTACGTTTCCACTGTGCCAGAAAGAAAACATAAACATACTGTAAATCCCCAGTCTTTGTATTATCTCACAGTTACACAGCTACTATCCCTAAGTTTTGTGCTCTGAACTCCTCTTGTTGAGCGATGTCACCTCTCCTCAGGAAGCCTTTCAGAGGGTAGGAGTTACATTTCTTCACCCCACTTTGCAGAGGGCATGGCATGTACACAGTATATACTTTGTGGTTACCCCTCTGTGGATGGGACATGAACAAGCACAAGCTGAAAAACCATATTTGAGAAAAGCAGTCAATCCAAAGGGAAGTGCTGTCATCATTCACAGTGGAGATATACAAGGACATCTAGGCATAAATGCAAGGACTCATTTTTCCCAGCCTGACTGTACATCAGTTTGGGAGGATCACATACATATCACAGAGGGTTCCTGACTCAGTAAATTAAATTTCACTTTTAAGTACCTGAATTGCTTCACAGCACTGTTTCATAGCTATGAGCAACCTTGCAGGCCACATCCTCATATAGAATTAGCCATAAACTCTTCACTGTTGTACTCCCTTCGCATGTAATTAGTTGTCAAAATGAAAGTACTACTTTCTATCTTTATATTATAGTCAGCTGCCACCAGTGGTTAAAAGCAGAAGGAAAGAAAAGTAAGTAATCATCTCTTATTTCAGTCATTTTATTTCAGTGTGAACATTTATGTATTAAATACAGGAAAGGCTGAAATGCAAGCACAACATGCAAACTTGTAAATATTCTAATCCTGGAGGTGAGCCTGCTTGGTGGGTAACAGCTCAGAAGATATGTTGCATATATTTCCAGACTCTCTAGCAGTGACTAATTGCTTTCTGCCTTGCTGTTCACTGGATTTACTCACAAATCAAACTGGGAAAAGATATGCTCCCATTTACTTTAGGACAATATCACTGAGGGAAAAGAAGCAAGCTGTAACATCCCAAATGATACACCATTTATATGATGAGTTGCTTAATTTGGTCCCAGGAAAAAAGAAGAAAAAAAAAAGACTTAACAAAAACTGGATGGACTCATGAGAGTCTGAAATGGAGGCATTTTTCATCTCAGATATTGAGATACTCTGGTGGCAAGTAGAACAAGCATGCAGAATTCCATACAGATTTCAAATGTATGCAGCTAACACACTTCAGAGTTCCTGTACAAAAGGAGAACATCACTCACTGAGTCTAATTCTAGCAAAATAGTTCACTCCAGGAAGTAGTGGAAGAGTTTTGTTGGTGCTTAGTTGCTCCTATGCTGTCTCACTACTGAACCAGTCTCCCACTCTCTTTTGCTATAGGTGCTTATGTGGAATTTGCAGCTACAAGGAACAAGCTAAGTGGCCACCTGAAGAGCAATACTTACACTCCCATGACAGCATAGTACAGCTAACAGCTTCTCTATCCCTAGACAATTCTGGAGGACTAGCTCCAGTTTTGTGTGGGAATAAAGTCCATACTTGCTGTCTATCCACAGCACATAATTTTCCTGTCCATTTCCTTATTGCTGACTTCAATCAATGGCTCCCTGCTGCAGACCAGCAACTCTTGTGGTAGAAAATATTACTATTATTTGACAGCGAGGGAACTGAGTAATTTGCCCAAAGACAGGGAGGAAACAAGGGTAGTTCTGCACTGGGAAGAGTATTGCTGTCTCTGGAGGTTCAGCTGAATCCTTCACAAAACAACTGTCCTCCAGTCCGCCCTTCTGAAATGAAAGACATTCTCTTAAGCTCTCAGAGCATTTGCACTATGTGCACAAGCTGCTGTCTATAACTTCATCTAAAGGCACCAGCCAACCCTCCTCACTGGTGAGGCACAGTAATCTCAAGGAGTGAGGTGACTGAGGAGAGCCCTGTGCTATCCAAAGCATGGAAATGAGAGGTACAAGCTGGAAAATGCTGCCTGGGCAAATTTAAAGCAGCCGTGACCTATCTTTGCAACGGCTGGCATTCACCCAGCAGATCCTGATTCATCTCCTGCCCTAGAAATATTATGGGGTCATCTAAACACGTGATCAGCTACTTTTCACAGAGTAAAACTTGCATAATGTGCAAGCCATGGCCTTGCCCACTTGATGTGAGGTCTCACTGTCAGCGCTTCATAGCAGCCCCACGTGCTGCAGGATCTTGTTCCCCACCTACAGCTGTTATAGGAGCAGTCACTCAGCAACTGCAAGATCTCATCTCTCATTCCCAGTAAGCCTGTGAGGCATCAGAATGGGGAGGCGAGCTGTTTGGAAATGCCACTGAAATGCCATTTTTGATGTTGTAAGGTATGAAGATGGCCTGTGGAAGCAGCAACCAGTCCCCTACTCAGCATGCCAGAGCAGCAATTTATGGCCTAGGTTAATGAAGCTGTGCTACAGTCTCCAAATAAACACCCAGACATTGCCTTGCCTTAAACAGCCATGGAGACTACCTCTTTTGTAGCAGATCATCCTGGGTGCCACATCTTTTATTTCATTCCAGATAAAGTGATTGTGTTTACATTATAAGGTCACTGGCTAGCATTTGGCACCATCCTACTGCAGTGCCTGATGCAAATGCTCTTGGGACAGTGTCCCCTTCAACTGTTCCACGCATCTGTCAAACCTTACTGAAGATCCAGAGTGGGAAAAAATAGACATGTAGCTTTGGAAACTGTCAGTAAGATCTCTGAGCATCTGATGAAAGCATTTTTCTTTTCTGGTTTGCATCCAAGCATACTTAGTTCATTTAAATGCTGGAACAAATGGGTCTGTCTGGTGCTGATCGTCAAGCACAGCTGAGCTGAGCTTGATACACAGCCCAAAGGGATGAGCAGAGAAACACAAGGGCCTTCCAACTGAAAGAACACAAAATGCTCCTTCAGAATCACAACTGCCTGGCAAACAGAGCTTGCACACAATTCCACCTCTCTTCTCAGTGAAGGTAAGTCACATGTTTCCTCTGTATTATCAAACAACAAGCATTTAGCTTCATTCATTCAACCTCATTTACTATACATGCATGTGCTGATGATTGCTACCACACAATTGCTAAGCACAGGCAGTGCACACATCATGCAACAAAGTTCCAAGTCATCAAGACACGGAAAAGTTCTCTTACCTTTGGGCAGTGACAAGGAAGGTAAGTGTTTCCTCTTGTCCAGATAGGTGGCTTGTGTCAAAGATTACACTGAACTCATACTGCACAAAGAAAAAGTGGCATTTAGAGACTGTTTCAAAACACATTTATTCTGAAGCTTCACCTATATTCTACTGGTCTAGCTAAAAACAAGTAGCATATTTTGATATTCTTAATAGAGCCCCCTCTACTGCACAATAGTGAAGGTTTAACTTTACAATTGCTAGGTTGTTCAAATACTACAGAATCTGATTTGTCATTGTGAGAAGGCCTTTATTAGAATTGCCATTCAAAGATATTTTGGGAGCTAATTATCTGCCAGTGGAAGAGCCTTCTAGCATTAGGAGATCATTACTGGAATTACCTCAGCACCATTGCATGCACTAACTGCTGCCCAAGAAATCTTCCATGAATCTTTCATGCACAGGCATGCACAGACACCAGGAACAACCAGCAGTAGCTAAAGCACCATCCAGGCCACTAACCAAGCTGGACATAATCAGGTGTTAATTTTGAGTTGAGAAATCTACTGTAATCTACTGATCACTGTAGCACTACATTAAATATTCCACACAGCAACATTTCTATTTAACTCCAAAGCCCAGGTGAAATGGTTTCTAAATTCACGCTAATTTCAATGGCGAAGGGAAGGGAAGGGAAGGGAAGGGAAGGGAAGGGAAGGGAAGGGAAGGAACTACATCACTCTGAAGTGAAATACTGAAATTCTTAAATTCCAGGTGATATTTTGCTATTGCAATTTTTTCCATTTGCTATTGCATTTTTTCCCATTATGTTGTATATCTTTTTAAATGTTTCAAAAGAGCATATTGCAAGCAACAAGTAATATGTTAAGAAAAAAAGCAACAAAAACATGAGGTCAAATGTTGTGGCAATTCAAACAGAAAGGATTAATTTTTAAAATTTAAATTTTGTAAGAAAATTCAGATACACTTTGTTCAGATCATCCTAAAATTATGCCTATTCTCAGTTCCTGGGTTGGTCACTGTATAGTTTTGATTACTGACAGAAAGAACCTGGCTGGATTTCTAAATATAATAAGAGAGTTCATCTACTACTACCCAGAAAAAAAAACGTTCTTTCAGAGCTATCAGAAAACCATAATATGAAAAATTTATTACAAAACTTTCATTGTCGTTCATACGAAAGCAGTCATGATTTAAATTGAGAGCAGGCAAAAATAAAACTACAGTAAGGCAACGCAAATGAGACAGGGTCTTTTTCTAACATTCCACTAAGGTTTTGGTTGCTACAACTGTTGCAACATTTTTTCAAGAGTATTTAATTGCAATGCACAAGTTATCGCTATTGGCTGTACCTGGTGAGTACGTTTGCCCTCCCACAGCCATGCAAGGCCTGGGTATCTGTGTCAGAAAGCTACATAAGGTATCAGCCACAGGCATTTAACAGAGCAGTTATTCTACCCGACACTCTTTGGAGAAAAACAGGGGAAGAAACCATCACTGCAGATGAAAATATCATGACATTACCCTAGATTTTGATCTCATGAAAGGAAATTCCACACTGCACTTGAGGAAGTCTGACTCCAGCAACTCACAGGAAATTCCCAGCTCCTCCTGTAAGAAAATAAAAAGACCACAAAATGATGGAGAAAGACTACCAAGATACATCATTGAGATAAAGTATCTTAGGAAATAAAACATTTCCCATCATAACGCTGTTACTCATGGTCCTGATCTCTTCTTAGTCTCATGGGATGAACTACAATGATAAGGGTACCAGCTCTTCTTTAATGACACAGTGGTGGTGTAGAGTAAATTAGGGGATGATCCCCTCCTCATGCTAAACCATGATGGCCTATGAGCACTGTCAGTAATACAAACTGAGAAGTTCAGGGCACTAACATAGAAGCCAGCCCATTAAAACAACAGAAATGAATCTACTGAAGCCTTCCATTGCTCCATAAAATAGGAGTCTAGCTCCAGGTTAGGACATTCTCATCTCCAGATCATCAGAAGACAGTTGCATGCCCTGTCTCTGTGGAAAAGTTCGTAACATAAAATTTTCAGAGTGAGATTCAGCTCCAGAATCTGGATGCACACCTTTAGGTGACTACCCAGAAGAGTTCTGCTAAATGATCCAGGTGCTCCCATCCTAGCAGAGCTAGAAAACTGCTAAGCAGAGCAAATGTAGGTGTTCATTCCCAAGTGAGCCAAGGAAGTGACAAGGCCCTGCTACTGAATAGATCAACACTGAAGCAGTGGTACTGAAGTATGCAACTGTAATATGAATGCCTGAATTGAGAGATATGAATCTGAAAATTAACCCAATTATGGACATCTATCTGGAAATCTCTTAGATACAGGATATATCATTTATTCAATCTATTTTAGGAATCTACAATAGTTTGTGAAACCCAGGCTCAGTCTCCTCTTGGCACATTTCCCAAATCACTCATGAGTTTTGCTTTAAATATGTACTTCAATTTAAGCATTTGCATGAGTACCATTCTCGAACGGAACAAGCACATGTTGAAGTGGCTTCCCAAAACATGGACCCAGACTATAAGCATCTCCAGGAAACGTCTCTCTTGGTTTCACGTTTTGATCTGAGCACTGCATTAGTGGTCTACAGACATTACCCTGTCTGACTGTCAGACCATTACCCGTTACTCTGACTGCATCCAGATTCTTGATCTTTCAGCTGTTTCCTTTTGTTTCCCCTCTATCTTCAAAATCATGGTTCAATTCATAGCACATGTCAATAGATGATTATACCCCTAACGTCATTTTTCTCTCCTGATTTAGTTATTTGACTGGTTCACAGAATCACAGAATTGTAGGGGTTGGAAGGGACCTCCAGAGCTCATCGAGTCCAACCCCCTGCCAAAGCAGTTCCCTACAGCAGGTCGCACAGGTCGGCATCCAGGCAGGTCTTGGACATCTCCAGAGCAGGAGACTCCCCCACCTCCCTGGGCAGCCTGTTCCAGTGCTCCTCACCTCACTGTACAGAAGTTCCTTTGCACATTGCTGCACAACTTCCTATGCTGCAGTTTCCGGCCGTTTCCCCTTGTCCTGTCTCCACTCACCACTGAAAAGGGTCCGGCCTCGCCATTCTGCCCCCCACACCTCAGATATTGATAGACCTGGATCAGGTCGCCTCTCAGTCTTCTTTTCTCCAGGCTGAACAGACCCAGTTCTCTCAGCCTTTCTCTCTCCTCATAGGAGAAAGTTTCATGTGTAAAGAAAATAATCTAAGGGGAAAATCCATGCATGCTTTGAGACGGCATGAAATCACTTCAGTAGTACCCAACTGCTAGAGCAGTGGCCTCCATGTTCATTTTCTCTATGGATTTATTTCCTTGCAGTCCTCTGTATGATTCTATTTCCAACATTACAAAAGATGGCACTGCCCAGCAAATCAGCTATCTAGATTCAGTTGTACAAAGCTGTCATCTTCCTATTCTAGGTCAGATCTTCTCCTCCATTTAACAAAAAAGAGCAGAGAAAGTGCTTTATAGGTGAAGCATCTCCTTCACTTGCCTTTTCCACTCAGTGATCTGGGAGCTCTCCTAGTTTTATGTGGATGATCTGGTGAATACACACTCTGAGCAGCTGCGCAACCAAATGAAAAATTTCACAGTTGTTTTCTCTGGGAACATTCTTGGTTCTGTGTTGTTCCAACATCCCTAGCTGTCTAACTGTAGCAACCTATGAACTCTCTTTCATCATCTCCCTGTTTCTGCTCAGTCAAGAGAGATTTCTATTTACATAGCTGTCTGGTGGTGACAGTGACCAGACAGACCCAAGAGGCTGCCTCCTCTCCCCATGTCTGTATCGCTTCAGAGATGTCAAAAAACACGATAACAGAAAGAACAGTCATCTTGATCATGGAAGAAGTGCAATTCTTCTTCATTTTGCAAATTGGAGGCTGCCTGCCTCTGCAGTCCTGACAACAGGCAGGCAGATGCCAGTTGTTTATAACAGTCAGTTAAGGAAATGACAGATAAAACTGCATTGACCATTTCTATTGTTGCTGCTTGCAACAGCTTAATAGATGTGCTGAGATTGACTAGAAGGACCTTCTGACTTCATTAGCATACCATCCAGTTTAATGATTAATAAAACACTACGCACGCTGCAAAGTCAAACTGCTCAGAGCTAGGAAATGGCATAAAGAAGTTTGCTGAATCACTGGATCAGTATTCTTCACTATTTCTATACTACCTAGCAGAGTTTCTAATCTGCTTAGAAAATGCAGCCAAAGCGGATGGAAGCTTCTCTGCTGGTTACAGAACATGAATTATCCAGACAACTTTGTCTTCCTTCTGAAACATCTGACAGCATTTCATGTTTTTAGAAGAGTCAATCAGCTGAACAGAGAGCTAATTAGCCAAAGAGCTGTAGTACTACTGCATAACAAATGAAGAAACACACAGCTTAGGATGACTAATAGTCTGTTCCTCCAAACAGAAAGAAAAGTTCTTGATGACTGTAACAAGAACAGTGAAACAGCTGAGTTCTAATGCTACTGAAAGAGGCACACCAGGAAGGAGCAATCCAATGGAAATCATGGAAATTCTGTAGCATAATGCTGTCATGCGCTGGGGCATTTAATCAGAGGGAGCTCAGAAATGTAAACGGCTTTATTTCTGGAGGTTCTTGTTTTGAAGAGTAAATATTCTGTGTGGCTTCATCTGAGTGAGTAGTGCAGGGAGCCAATAACGATCATATTAAGATAGTATGGTAGAAATAGCAACTCAGAAATGTTGTTTGTTAAATTTAAAACTTGAAAATGAAAGAAGTTCTACAATGCTTGTGTTATTCCTGCCTCAGATCCAACTCTCAGCTTTTTCAGATAGTAATTTGGTGCACCACGCTGCCTGCACCAAGGGACACCAGCTATTTTCTCCATTGGCATCTCTGACATACATATTTTGGTAGAAGTGGGCAGCTACTGAACATGGGAGTTCAGAGTACATCTGACTATTGTCTGACAACACAGGATATGCACTGGAGCAATATTTCCTTATATCCCTGCCCTTAACACTACATGCAGTTCTTAGTGCCTCAAACAACTCAGATACTTAACCAGAAAAAAAGCTCAGAGACTCATTTGCTTGAGAAAGGTGAACAAAAAACATTTCAACACGAGTAAATTGTTTTGACCACACAGACGGGATGCTGGACACTGTCCTTTTGTTGACTTCACCTAGCTGATCATCCGGGGATTTAACACACAGAACAACTCCAGATTTTGCTCTTTCCCCATCAGAGATCATTACTGGACTGCATGAGAACTGCATGCTTTTCAGGCCGCAAAAGGTAGGCTGTCACTAAGGAAATAGCTTGTCAGTACTAGAACAGATTGTACCAAGCAAGTCTTTGACTACATGCATTCTGGCATTTGGAAAGATTGTTTTTCCTTAGTACTTGATGGGCCTAATGTTCTGGTATAAAGGTGGGACCAGTGCCAGTTTGAGCACAGGACTCAAATATTTTAGGGATGATCCCACAGATCATTTATTAGAACCAAATCTTGCTCAAAGACAGCAGCCATTTGTGCCCCCTCTTCCTGAAACAGACTTTCTTTTTTTTTAAACAAGATTTCTTATATATTGTTTACTCTGACTTCAAAGGGTAATTTTCAACTTCGTTGACTGCCAATCTAAGATTTAAGAAAAAGGGAATGTCCAATGGAAAAAAAAAGAAAAAGAAATGCTGGTGGAAAAAAGATAAAGACTGCCTCTAGGGAGTCTTCACAGTGACATACCAACATAGTACACTTGTTATGCTTTCCCTTCCTGAGGATGGATGGCCAGATGCAGACAGCACACATTAAATGGCACAAAGGGTGCTGAGACATCCTCAGCTGCATCTTGATAAGCATTTTTCATACCAGAATGCACATGCATTTTTCCCTTAAGAATCTCACATAGCCAGCAATGATGACTTATTCATCAGCTGATAAAACCCTCTTCCACATCATTCATGTCATGTCCAAACAAAAACCTCCAGTCTTAAAGGAAAAATATTTCTGCCTTTCTGACCTAGAAGTTCCTGTACTCCCATCTGTTTTCATTTTTTCCCATCCTTAGGGTTATTCATTTCTTCTCCACGAAAAAGCAACTCTTCTCTGACTTCACATCATCATCCCCAGCCCAGAGTCAATCACACACTCTCCAACCTGTTCCCACCCCCATCCAAGCCTAGCTGCAAGCCTGACACCTCAAGCGACTCCTCATCTAATCTCCCCCAGCCTGTTAACTCCCCTTCAGCACCCAGACCTTGATTTATTTGACAGCTCTTCTACCAGATTATGACTATCAGCAAAAGCAAACAAGTGTAAAAGTACAGGTCACTTGTGTTGTATTTTGCACTTAGAGCTTTCTAACGTTCCTTTATTGCCTGCCAGCTCTCCACTCTCCTAAGCATACAAGATACTGGTAGATATTACACCTTGCATGTCAGCATGAAGCTACACCAGAAAAATACTCAACTTGGAGAACCTGGCAAAACGATGTCCTGGATATGGCTCTGATTTTATTTTTATTTTTTAAAGTTGTATTAATTTATGCACTTTTGGGAAGTTTAGTACTATTCTGAACACTGTTGATTATCTGTGCCAGAGATGACCCAGTCCTCTTATTCTGCCCTCTGATCAGCTGTTATGGTTAAAATGGGTTAAAATCACTAATGAAAGATATTGAAAATATCCTTGTTGCAAACTGTTAGGATAATTTGTATACATTCTTAGGAGAAAGGAAAAGAAAAAGAAAAATTTGCTATATGACACACCTAAGAGCAGTTTATCTTTCCATTTCCTCAGAAATACTCAAATAAAAATCTGTTTTGTTGTTGTTTAGTTGGAAAAATGCTTCTGCAGATCCTAGCTACCAGTACTCTGGAACGGTGGAGAAAATGTCCTGGAAGCTTTGATAACATGTTGACAGAGCACTCATTTTGAAGACGTTGAGAATTTACTTAACTCGTTCTGTTTTGTGATGCTGCTGCAGCTTTTCCAAAGAGCACAAAAGTACATACTGAGAAATCCTGCTCTTGTTGGCAGGGCACATGCTCTTGTTATTACTTCACCTGTTCTGTGACACCTGTCTGAGAATCAGTATAGCTGACCCCACAGGGGACCACAAAGAGCATCCTCATCTGAGAGGTCCTACAACAAGTATTGAAGAAAACAGCACTAAAGAGGGCTACCTGCTCTCCTACAGTATGCTAAACCTGCAAAGTTAGATACTACATACTCAGTATGTACTCTCCAGTACACATTTTACAGTTCACTCTCCACACTAGTTATGTGAAAACATAAGTAACCTGACTTGTGCACCAGTTAGAAGCTTACAGCAGACACTAGGAAAAACGTTTTGCTAAATCTGTACTTTTTTTTACATGTATAATCAACATGGACTCCGTCTTGAAGAACATACTCATGTCTCAATAATTTCAACTTACAGATTGGAATTTCAGTGAACAGGGACATTTTTCCAAGTGAAAGTTCAGATGAAATCTGAACCTTCTGTTCCACTGAAGAGGACAATTACATAGACCTGAACTGCATTTTAAAAGCTTCTCACTTTCAGGAGATATCACTGAACATATGTCTGTGTCTGATCACAGCTGGTTGCTGCACATTGAGCCAGCCTGGTCTGCTGCTTGGTGACCCTGCACACAGCAGGGGGTTGGAACTGGATGATCATTGTGGTCCTTTTCAACACAGGCCATTCTATGACTCTGTGATTTTAAAACAAACATCTCTAAGGTGAGGAACCTAAAATAAAGATCACCTCTCCTATGATATTTGAGATGACTTTTTCTAATAATCCTTCAAATCTTGGGTTAAGTTCTTCAGTTGCACTTCAGTAACCTTCCCCCTTGCTCCCTGTGTGTTTCCCAAAGGTTATGAGAGCATGATTTTTATTTTGATCCTGCTCTTAGCTCTCCCTGCTTCCCAATCCTCTTAACACCTTCACTGCGGCTTCAAGGATATAAATATTTGTAAATTCATTTAACAGCCACATGAGTATACTGATGCACTTTCTTTCCACAGCAACAAAGGTCACCAAATAATGTGGGTCACAGCTACCCACATGTACAGAGCAATTAGGAAAGTCTCTGTTCCTGAAACCTTCGGGATTTTCTCAATAAAAAGACTGGCCCAGGCTGAATTTCCCTGTGAATGTGACCAATTTTGGTAACCTTGTCTTGGTGGTTCGTGAGGGTGGATGGTGATAGAACAAGGGGAATGGTTGTAAACTGAGACAGGGGAGGTTTAGGTTGGATATGAGGAGGAAGTTTTTCACCCAGAGGCTGGTGAGGCACTGGAACAGGTTGCCCAAGGAGGCTGTGGATGCCCCATCCCTGCAGGCATTCAAGGCCAGGCTGGATGTGGCTCTGGGCAGCCTGGGCTGCTGGTTGGTGACCTGCACACAGCAGGGGGTTGGAACTAAATGATCCTTGGGGTCCTTTTCAACCCAGGCCGTTCTGTGATTCTATGATTTTAAAACTGCACGAACAGAAGGTGGTTTTCACTGGTATTGTTCATATAACTCTTCCTGGCACTGCATCATAATTTAAGCAGAAGATTCCTGCCACGATGGTCTGATTTACAGCAAATTCCTCTTAGAAGTTACTCATTATGGTTCCTAAATGCTCTTTGTGTCTCTGTCCCATTTGTACAACTAGCAGCTAGTGCCTGCTTTTGCCTCTTAGTTGTCTTAGTCTTTCTGAACTTAAAACTAACATTTCATTTATGATTCCTGGGCCTGACTGCCACGTACTGACCTTCCCCAACTCACTCAGGTCCTAGTGGATGCTGAAAGCATCAGTAACTCACATTTAAAAGTCTCACTACCTAACAGACCGAGGTCAGAAGTTTTGGAGTTTGAGTCCCTATTCCCATGGGAAGGCCATGAGGCTTCTCATGAGCTCCAAGCATATGATTTGGCCTGGGAAAAAGACCCTATTACTGGCAGCAGCTTTCAGAATGGTTGGCAGCAGTCCAGTACAGGTGGTCACTGCTTTAAAAGCCATCAAAAAGAAAATTCTCACATGCACTTCTGTGAGTTTTGCTCTCAGAGCAAAAGCCTCTTGAGTTTTATTCCATTTTTTGTTGCATGGTTAATTCAATAGCTTCAAGCAACTTCTGAGCCTTGTCTTCAGAAACTCTTCCATGTGCACTTCTTCACTCACCAAAGCAAAATGTGCAACAAGGAGCCACAGAAATAAGATTTATTTCTATCATTAATTTTGTTTTTAAGCTCTGTTTTCTAAGCTTCATAAGATTCTTCTGTTTTAAATTATTTCCAAATATTGGTGGAATGCAAGCAACAATGTGAATAATGTGAAGGACAATTCAACAATAAATCAGGGGCAGTGGCAGCTATTATATGTAAGTTACTGTTAATCATTGCATGTTAGGAAAAAAATCACAGAAAAGAAAATAGAGATTAAACACAGACTCACTCTGTGTATGTCTCTGTGTATTTACTCTGAGTGTATGTCATGAACCTGACATCTATTTACTCGCCTGACTGCAATGACTGAAGAACACCGGACAGGCAATCCAATTATACGACAGAATGAAAAGATTTTTTTGTGTGTTGCAAGGGTCTGTTTTAAAGGCACCACGGGGACTCCAAGTTTTCCTTCACACAGATATTTCCAACACACGGATATTCCCCCAATAAATTAAGTCAGCAAATGTGATTTACAGAATTTCTGCAGCTGTACAAACTGCTGTATCATTGGCAGAGACCCTTGTCATGCTCGTGCTTGCATGAGCAAGCAAAATTACATTACCCCAACTACGCTGACGGGCATACAACCAAACACACACACACAAAGCTGGAAGACCAGGGTGTCTAGACCTCTAATTCCGATAGTGAATCAATTCTTTCATTCATTAACAGAAAACAAGTTTGAAAGGTGATGGAGGAACCTCTTCAGTTGTTTCAGAAAAAAGAACAAGAGGAGAAAAAACAGTTTGCTTTGGCTTCAGAGAGAGATTTCCTGCCCTATTCCATGATCTCATTAGTGAATGATGCAGGCACACCCCACCCCCAAGCACAGAAAGCCTGGCTTGAAACATCTTGGATTTGCTGCTTATTTTGCAAAAACAACTATTTCTATATAATTAATTAGAGCCTCCCTCCTCTTTCCTCTCCTCCCTGGATGGAACCTATTTATAGACCATGAGATCACCAATCCCAACCAGTACAGAAAATCTTTGAGGAAAAAAGGAGAGAAAAACAAAAGCTTTTCTATTTGCTGGATATTCCCAGCATTCTCATCTTTCCTCCTTCTCTCTCATGGCATACACATTAACTGGAGAACAGATACTACAGCAGATTTTTAAAGCACACCATCTCAGAGGTTTTTGAACAAGTCAATAAAACTGGTTGTGGTTTTGCAGCTTCTCTCTTTATAGGACCTGCAGGGCAGGTGGTGAAGCTGTAAGGAGAAAGGGGGATTTATTGCCAACCTGAGAAGTTTCATCTCCTTTGCTCTCACGCTGCATCGGCTTCCACTACACAAGCTCTACCATTCTCCTCCCCATAACAGGTGAGAACTGCTAATCTTCACTTCCACAGAGGGAAAAACAATAAGGTGCATCGCCAAGACCTACTGTCCCCTGTAACTATTAGGTCAGTTGTCATGCATCCATTATGAGGTTGACTATATTTCAGCCAAGCTGCTCCTTACCCTTTTTCCCATGTGCTGACGTCCAGCCACACTTACTCAGGAAGCAACCAGGAACAGCTTAAAGGTCAGGCTTCCACCTGCCCACACAGCAACTTTCATCCCATCAAGTGATACCCAGCTCGTGCCAGAGAATATTAGCAATATGAAGAATGCTAGTTCAATTTGGGCACAAAAGACTAAGGGATATAGAGACTGTTATTTAGGATGAACTGAGTGCATGCCCTGGAAGGAGAAGATGGTAGCCTGTTTCTACAGCAGCAGGTGAATTGCCCAGATGAGTAAAGGCTGGAGACACCACACCTTCCCTGGAATCCCCTTACTGTGTTTCAGGATAGAGATGAGAGCCTAATTCTTGCCTTTATAGCCTTTCAGACAGTTGCAGAAAAGTAGCAGTAACAGAAAATAGTTCTCACCACAGCAAATATGTCTTTGTTGGAATATGGCCGTTAATGACAAGATTGCATTTCTCCTCTCCCCAGCAGCAATTAGTATCTTAAAAGTTACATCATTGCTGACATCATCAGTCTAGGAACTTGTGCTGGGGCTCTGGCCCCTGCAGCCATATCCATGCCCTAAGGACCATGAGTTACCTCACACTTGGCATCCCCACTGAATTTCTCAGCACAGGGTCTGCTGGTCCAGTCAGGATAATCTCAGGCTCCTGATTAAGCCTTTCTAACTCCTGAACATGACCCAAAACAAATGTTTTCCCAGGGCCAGAAAGTTAGAGCTGCCTTTCCTCCCCATCTCCATGTGGCTCAAACACTTTCCTGCTGGAAAAGGAACCACCAGAGCTGAAAAGGTGCAAGGAAGACAGATGTGTAGTGGCCAGCAGTTACCAGACTGGAGGTACTGGAACTGCCAAGAGAAAGCCTCCCACTGTGCCATTTCCCAGGCACTCTGCTGACCTGTAGGACCATGCAGTTTTGAGAGCTTCACCTAGCTATTTCATGCAAAAGCTCCTTGCTTTTAATGCTCAGCTCAAGGGGTGGCTTTGGGATGTAATCTGTGAAAGAAGGATCGGAGAAACATTGGAGTAAGGTCAGTACCTGGTGGCAGTTCATTCATTTTCTGCAAAAGTAAACAAAACAAAACAAAAAATTTAAGCTGTTCCCCACAAAAACATCCCCCATACACCTGAAAGCCTGAGGATGCAACCAATGAACACATCCAAAGAGATAAGGGGACAGTGATTTAAAGGGGAAACTGTTATCTTCAGGTAAGACCTGCTAAGCTATTCTGCCCTAGCTGGAGAAGGATTAGGGACTACAGGATTCCAAACTTGATCAAGTGCTGTTACAAGTATTTATACTAACAACTTATCCATATTGTACCATTTTTTAAACAAATTCAATTTCAATTTTCCAGACACACTCACACATACATGCACATACACATTGCTCCATTTATTAGGAAGGCACAAGGTGAAATAAAACATTGTGTACTTGCAGCCAAGCAAAAGAAACTATTTCCTACAGCCAAAGCCAGTAATACATACAATCCACAAATAACCCAGACCCAGACACTTCACCACAGGTATTTTGTACCCACACCTTATTACCATCAATAGATACCATCGTTGAAGGGCCAAACACGTGCATATAATGTGTACATTTGCAGGGGTCTTTCAGAAGACTGTGATACACACTGTTTACTTCTGCATGAGTTTTCCAATTTGGCATTGGAGGGGATGGCAAACATCATTTCTCATGTGAATTCTAATCACACAGATCATTTAATATTCTTATCTTTCAGGCTCAGGGACAAGGGCTGCACAGCCAGTTTTGCTTAGCTGCAGACCAAGGGGCCACTGCTCTTTCCCCAGTGCACCTGAGTAACAGACAGAGACCACTGACCAGGCCCATCTCTGCTATAGAGCCCTCATAGAAAAGGGAAATGACAAAGGGAGCAGCACTGCAAATGGGTGTCCAAGATTAGCAACAGGGGAGTAAGGATGGGAGCAAATGAAGCCATAAGTCAGTTTAACTAGTGCTTGATTCACTAGCTGCTGTCTTATGTAGCTACCCTGGCAGGCAAATCTTTTGTTGCCTTCTCTTGAAATAATGTTTTTCTTTTATTCCAAGAGAAGCAGAGTTGTCCCTTTTGAGAGCACCTGGCATCACAGACTGCCATGATGCAGCAACTAAAGGACAGTGAAAAAACAGGAATAAATTGGCAGGAAAGCACCCTGGGCAGCTGAACCTCCACCATATGAAAGGCAAATGGAAAATGGGCTGAGCAACCTCCTCTCCATTTGGAGCACTGCTTTGGGTGCTGTTCTCAAGCAAGATACCAGTGCAGGCTTCAGGTGCTCCAGTATCAAGAACAGTCCTTGAGATTATCAATACAGACAAATGCAAAGCTGAAAACAGCCTAAACCTCATCCCATCTCAATCTGCTCCATGTACTTGCACTTTATTTTATAATTGGTACCTTTACACAACAATTCTCTGAAGCAACCAAAGGCTGATATGTAGACAATTCTAAACTGTAAGCCAACTGTGACTGGAACTTCAGTATATACTACTAGTTGGAAGATACAGATAAGATTTTACAAGGATGAATTCAAGATATGTTTGCTTCCTCTCATCTTAAAAAATAAACTTGCACAAGGTTATCTAGTGCACAACTGCCAGTGTTAAGAATCATTTCTTCAAGTTAAAGATTTTGTGAAAAGAAAAAAAAAAAACACAGAGCAAGTGATAACAAGTGATATCATCTGGACTTTGGCAAAGCATTCAATGCTGTCCTGCTGACATCTCTAAACAGGAAAGATGTGGATCTATCTGCAGATCAGAACTAACTGGCTTGTCATACTCACACTTGTTGTCAGTAACTTGATGTCCAGGCAGAGACCAGTGATGAGTAGTATTCCTCAGCTGCTGGCATTGGGACTGATACCATTTAACAGCTCTGTGGTAACATGGACATGGATCTGAGTGCATCCTCAGCAAATTTGCAGACAGTACCACTCCGCATGGTGTGGTCGACACAATGAAGGGAAGGGATGCCATCGAAAGAGTCCTGGACAGGCTTGAGAGGTGGGTCCATGCAAACATAATGAAGTTCATCAAGATCAAGTACAAAGTCCTGCACCTGGGTTAGGGCAATCAAACATGAATACAGGCTGGGCAGAGAATGGATTGAGAGCAGACCTGAGAACTCTACAGAGTGCTGGCTGATGAAAAGTCAGTAGTTGGTAACACACCAGCAGTTCAGAAAGCCAGCCATATCATGGGCTGCTACAAAAGGGGTGGCCAGCAGGGTGATGGATGTGACCGTCTTCCTCTACTCTGCCCTCACAAGGTGCCATCTGAAGTACCAAGGCCATGAACACATTGGAACAGGTGTCGAGGAAGGCCATGAAGATGATCAGAGGTCTGGAGCACTTCTTATGAAGATAGGCTGACAGGTGGGGCTGTTCCACCTGGAGAAGAGAAGGTTCTAGGAGGACCTTTTAGCAACCTTCCAGTTCTTATATGGGGCCCATAAGAAAGCTGGAAATGCACCCCTGTCATGGAATTATCTGAATCTATCTGTGCCTGTGACAGGGGAGCAGCAAGCCCACCAGCCCAGAAGAGAAATGGGAAGGGTACAGAGATGAGAGCTGGACCCAAGAACAGAACAGCGGCAATGATCTGAGGAGGAAGCTCGATTTACTACATATGATATCGGAATGCAAGGTAACATACTATAATAACAACATAATTGGAATTGAGGCTAATAAATCAAACAAAATGAGAGAGAGAGAGACTGTCTGAAACCTAAGGCCTTACTCTGAACTAAAGACAAAACAGCTGGGTAGCACACCTACACAGTGCCAGGCAGTGAGAGTCCCATGGCTTGTGGGTCTTCCCCTCCGAACACAAAGTCTGGGATACGCAGTTCTTCCTCTCTTCTGAGAACCAGATATCTGGAAAGCTGTCAGTCCACAGAACTGGAGTATTAACTCTAATTCCCCAAGCTTTACCTGATGTTATGATGTGAAATACCAATAGCAAAAATCGTAAAACCATGATAACCCCTCATCAGGGAGTGCAGTGATAGGACGAAAGATAATGGCTGGGTTTTTTTGTTTTTTTGGTTTTTTTTTTAATTTGTTTTTAATTTTCTTTTAGAGGATAAGTTTATATCAGGAAGAAATTTTTCACTATAAGGATGGTGAGGCATTGAAACAGATTCCCAGACTAGCTGTGGGCGCCCTATTCAAGGAAGTGTTCAAGGCCAGGTTAGATGTGGCTTCAGGCAACCTGGTCTAATTCCTGCCCACAGCAGGGGTATTGGAACTGGACGATCTTTAAGGTCCCTTCCAACCCAAACCATTCTATGATCCTGTGAAAATGAGACTTAGATGCCAGGAAACACATGAAAAATGAAGACTTCGATGCAGGAAAAATTCCCTGATCTCCAAAACACTCAAATCTTTGTGTACAGAATTGTTACAAAACAGTGCCTATTTCATAACCAGTTTTCAAACCAACGTAAAACCTTTGCTTATAAAAATGTGAAGATACAGCTTTTGACCATTCCCCTTGTCCCATCACCATCCACCCTCACAAACAGCCGCTCCCCCTCCTGTTTATCTGCTCCCTTCAAGCACTGAAGGCCACCATGAGGTCTCCCCGCAGCCTTCTCTTCTCCAAGCTGAACAAGCCCAGTTCCCTCAACCTTTCCTCACACAGAGCTGCTCCAGCCCTCTGCTCATCTCAGTGCCTCCTCTGGCCCCGCTCCCAGAGCTCCACGTCCTTCCTGTGCTGGGGGCCCCAGGCCTGGACGCAGCGCTGCAGATGGGGCCTCACAAGAGCCGAGCAGAGGGGGACGATCACCTCCCTCTGCTGCTGGCCGCCCCTTTTTCATGCAGCCCAGAACACAGCTGGCCTTGCGGGCTGCAGGCGCTCACTGCTGCCTCATGGCCAGACTCTCGCCCACCAGGACCCCAAGTCCTTCTGCGCAGGGCTGCTCTCAAGGGGATCTTCTCCTAGTTTGCACATATGCCTGGAACTGCCCCAACCGAAGTGCAGCACCTTGCACTTGGCCTTGTTGAATCTCATCAAATTCACATGGCCCCACTTCTCGAGCCTGCCCAGGTTCCTCTGGATGGCTTCCCTTCCCTCCAATGTATCGACTGCACCCCTCAGCTTGGTGTCACCTGCAAACTTGCTGAGGTTGCACTCGATGCCATCATCTGTGTCATTGACAAAGATGCTGAAGAGCACTGGTCCAAGACTGACCCCTGTGGGACACCGCTTGTGACTGGCCTCCACCCTGACACAGAACCATGGATCACAACGCTTTGGCTGCATCCAGCCAGCCAATTCTTAATCCATCGAACAGTCCATCCTTCAAATCCATACCTTTCCAATTTAGAGAGAAGAACTACAGAAAATTTGTAGGATTAAATATGTAGACACAAGGCAATTATCTAGCAAATGAAGTTCTCCTTAGTGTCCAAAAGAAGGCACGCCCAGAATTACACACTGGCATGACTTTATGTTATTCATATCATTACATGCATAACCAACCTACATATGCTTTTTAATCTGCCAGCAGTGCACTTCATTTGATTAGACATTTATTTTGAATAATTGTGGCTGACAACCTGTCTTGTTGTGGATTAGATTATTCCTTCATGACCTGTGCATAGTAACACTGAAATAAGCTTCGTATCAATAACACATTCTCATGTACATGAGTGCGTGCTCTTCAACAGCCCAAGCAAAACACAGGGACAGGAAAGTCATTAGGAGGAAAAAGGACCCTGGAGTAAGCTTTCCTCCATCCTGACTACACACCTAGATGTTACACGTGCACACATATGCATCTCACACTATGGAATCACAGTTGCCTGGCAACAGCAGCAGAAGAGTTGTTTTTTCCAATACTACAGATAATTCGTGGGTTATAACATTATTATTTTTCAGTAACAAAAACAAATATTTAAAAACATGCTTCTCAAAATGAGAAACAGAAAAAAACACAAGGTGGCAGAAACCAGAGAATCAACATTCATTTCTCAGTGGTATTTTTGAAAGCACAGATAATATATGCCCACATAAGGAATCTCCTGTGTGTAAGCCATCAATTATACTGAATATTAGCGTATTCAACTGCAATACAGCTATTCCCTCTTGGAGTTATAATGAAAAGCTTAAATTGAGAGCAAGGTCAGGAAATAAATTCAAATGTCATCGACTAAACACAGTTCAACGAAAAAGCAAGTGGAAAAGCTTACTACTAAAAAAAAAAATAGATTAAAAACAAATTGTAATAATAAAAAAAGCTTTTTTCCCCTTCTTCTTCTTTGGTGGTAATTCTCTAGTGCAAAAAATACTGTTAAGGTAATAACAGTAATAATGAGTTTGGCATTTGAGTATTTTACTGGAATTAATAAACCTTACCTCAGCCTACCTCAGTCACCAAAATGCAATGCCAAACCAAATGCCTTTTGAAAACCCACACAGGGTTTTGGTCACACAGAAACCCAAATGCAAGGCACACCAGGACTTTTTCCACAGAAGAAACTGATGACATGATAAATACTAGATTATCTAGTGACTCTGATGAAATGCAAAGATATAAATCATTACCTTCTGCACTGGGACATTGAAAAGTTGCAAAATTGTTGTTGTTAGTTTGCTTGTTTTAGGAAAAAACAAAAGCTTAGCAGTAAGGCTGAGATCAGGATGATCCTGGCTGAACACAAGACTGAGCAAATGCTGCTCAAGGAGGGACATGCTGAGAGGAGGGAGCCAACCTTGCCTCATTCTTTAAAAGAAATCAAGCTCTTCTGGGTGTATTTGAAGGAAGAAAAAAGAATGAGCAGAAAGAGGGAGAGGAAACAATGCAAAAAAAAAAATCAAAAACAAATAATGGCTGGGACTTGCCTTTTGCACCGGCATCAATCAGGAGATTCCATCAATTCATAGGAGAGTCAGAAAAACGTAGCACTGGTACCAAGCCAAAGCTCCTCACTGCTTAGGTGCAAACACAAATCCCTCAGCTTAGATGATTTTCAGCTTAGAAGCCTTTACACCTTACTAATCTTTTTGACTGCAAATAAAATAGAGTTGTTTTTTGTTTGTTTGGCTGGTTGTTGGTAGTTTTTGTTTTTGCTGTTGTTGCATGGGTGTTTTGTTTTTTATCTGTAAAGTTGTTCTTTGCACATCTTTAGAAAAGCTGACTGCAGTATCATGCCTTATGCTTATTGAGAATAATTAGAGGGGTTTTTTCAATAGATCCTCTTAGCATCACGGGAGAAATCTGAACAACTAGATTAAAGACAGCAATCACCACCACTTCCTGCCACAGAACTTGGCAACTTGAATGTATATATTTACACAATTCTATGGGATTTTCTGCTCAGGGTATCAGTTATCTTCTGGCACCATCTTGATCCGCCTGTCTCAGAAGTGATGAAAGGAAACTCCTAGAGGAACAGAACTGACCTCTCATACCAGAAAGTCAATAGATTGAAACTTCAAGTTACAACAAAAACAACTCCCATACTCAACAACAACCTCATTCTGCAATTACAGCCACTAAAAGCTGAGGAAATTCTTCCTTACTTTTGTATGTGGCACTCCAGCCTGTGAGACCTTATTTATCATCAGCAGGCTCTGCTACAGCACAGGCTGCCTTCCTACCTCTAAAAAAAGTGAATTCACAGAAGTGTATTCATCCACATCGCTGTTCTTCCTTCAGAAAACCATTCCCCTTCTAGGTTCATGGGAAGAACGGGGCTAGGCAGTCAAATAAAACCTACCTTAACTGGAACCACAAAGATTATCCCAGGCTATTCCCCCAAACCCCTACTTTTACATCCAATTATATATGGAAACAGTCACATTAACAGTCATGATGAGCTACTTCCAGGGTCATCACTTTCCTCATCACAAAACCCAGAGCACAGCCCAATCTGAGCAGCAGAAAACTTCTCAATGTATCTGGCATGTTACTCCAGCACCACTGAGTCTTCAGAAGCAAATGTCTGACTACAGCCTACTGTTTTAAGGTGCTACAAGGTGTTTTAAAACAAATAAACCTCCCCTATTCTCACATACATTAACGCCACCTTTTGATATCACGGAACAATTTTTCACTCTAACCTCACCCAAAAGAAACACGCACGTCATGAAAAGTATTCTATTCTGGAATTTGGAATTTCTGCTGCTTCCTGCGGATACGTATTTGATGATTCTCTACATCAAGTCATCTTTCAAGACAAATAGCTTAAGACTGCAAAAACTTGGATCTTCAAAGCCAGTGGAGATGGCCAAAGATGTGGAGTTAGCCACATCCAGTTTTGCAAGGCCTGAGGGTTTTGGAAATGCACATGTTATCAACCTTCAATCTGATTTTTAAGTGTTAAGCTGCTCCTGAAAATAGGATTTAACGATCAAACTCACACTGGTTCTTCCAGCAGTAAACAGAACAAGATCTACATTCCTGCAAAATCATGACTTCTGAATCATTCCAATAGGGATTGTGCTAACAGACGTGGGGGATTTTGTATTCTATTCATTGAGCTAATTTGTTGGGAAAAAATAACTCAGATTTATTTCAAATACACACAGTAAGAGGAAAATTTACAGGACTATCAGTACTAGTTACACAACTAAATCCAGTGCAGCAAATGTCTTCAGTCACTATGCAAGTGATATGTGAATCTCAAAAGGAAAGTCTGGATCAGAAGCTTAGCCTTCAATTCTTACCTGCTAAGACTAGGGCATACCAAACACATCCAGTAATCTCTTCCCTGATAAAAATGTTACTTCTTAGTTAGCCTTAACAAAGCATGAAAGTTAAGCTTTTAGATTAGATGTTGGGCAAATTTTTCAATGAGAGTGTGGCGAGGTGCTGGAAGAGCTGCCCAGAAAAGCTGTGGGTGTCCCATCCCTGTAGGCATTCAAGGCCAGGATGGATGGGGCTCTGGGTAAGCTGACCTAGTGCTTGGCAACCCTACATGCAGCAGGGAGGTTGGAACTAGATGATCACTGAGAGCCCTTCCAACTCAAGAAGCCATTCTATGATTCTAAAGTTTTCAATACATATTCATAGAAAAAAGAAAATTACAAGGGTTGTTCCGAAAGTAATGCCTCCTGTTTTATTATGTTGGCACAAGATGTCAGAGGTGGATGTTGGTAGTATAGCAGTAAAGGTTGAACCTTCCCACCAATATTCCTTTACATTCTGTTGTTGCGTGACAGACAGCAACAGAGGGGCAGTTTGACAAAAAGGTGTCTAACACGGAACTGTGTATGAAGCAAAGGTATAGAACTGATTTCCTCCACTGGCATTGATTGATGCTTGCTGAACATTCATGGGGACCAAACAGTGGATGTCAGCACAGTGAGGTGGTAGGTGGTTCATTTCAGCAGTGCAGGCAATGATACGAAAGACCAGTCACATTCCAGACAACCACGCACAGCTGTCACACCACAAAATGAAGAGCTACTTCGTGCCAGTGACTAAGCTGAAGACTCAAATTTCCACTCAGGCCAACACAATAATGCCAGGCCCCATATCATTCTAAAGACCGTGGAGCACATTGCCAGTCTTGGCTGGACTGCCCTACCACACCCACTATACTGTGTGGATTTGGCACATTCTGATTTCCATCTGGTTGGGATGATGAAAGCTGGGGCTGTATGGGCAACATTTTCCTAACAACATCATCACAGTAGCTGTGAAACAGCCGATGACCTCCACTAATGCAGACATTTATAAGCACAGCAAAGAATCTTAGAATCATAGAATGGCTTAGGATGGAAGGGACCTTAAAGGTCATCTATTTCCAACTCCTGCAATGTGATCTACGGTGCCAAGCACTAGCTCAGGTTGCCCAGGGCCCAAACCAACCTGGCCATGAATGCCTCCAGGGATGGGGCATTTTTGGACAACCTTCTCCAGTGCCACATTCATGTTCTGTTTGGGGCCTTGTTCCTCATTGGAAAAAATGCATAGCTAATGGCAGTGACAGCATTGAGAAACAGTGCTGAGAACAGGCTCTATCAAACAGTGCTATTGTGCTCTTCGTACCTGCTACAGTTTCAATGGAAATAAATCACAGAACTGTAGAATCACAGAATCACCAAGGTTGGACAAGGTCTCCAAGACCATCTAGTCCAACCATCCACTTCCCACCAACGTTTTCCCACTAAAACATGTCCCCTGGTACAACATCTAAATATTTCTTGAACACCCCCAGAAACAGTGACTCAACCACTTCCCTGGGCAGCCAGTTCCAGTGCCTGACCACGCTTTCTTTCAGAGAAGAAATTTTTCCTAATTCACAGAATCACAGAATTGTAGGGGTTGGAAGGGACCTCCAGAGCTCATCGAGTCCAACCCCCTGCCAAAGCAGTTCCCTACAGCAGGTCGCACAGGTCGGCATCCAGGCAGGTCTTGAACATCTCCAGAGAAGGAGACTCCACAACCTCCCTCCTTCTATCACTGTTACATGAGAGAAGATGCTGAACCCCACCATGCCACAGTCTCCTTTCAGGTAGTTGTAGAGAGCTCCTCTGAGCCTCCTCTTCTCCAGACTAAACAATCCCAGCTCCCTCAGCTGCACCTCATAAGACCCGTGTTCCAAACCCCCACCAGCTCCACTGCCCTTCTCTGGACATGCTCCAAGGCCTTGATGTCCTCCTATTAGTGAAAGGCAATACATGAGGCATTACTTCCAAAGCAACCTATGTAAAATAAGCAATGAAGTCAGACAGCTTGAACTGCGAGCATTTTTTCTTCTCGGTCAAGAAATTAGACAATTGTACTTGAGGGTGCACCCCAGCATAACAGGTAAGCATTAGATTCACAGGAGCATGGAAGCACCACGTGAAGATGACTGCTATTCTGCTCATACTTCTGAATTCTGGCAATAAAAGCTCTCCTGGCCAAAGGGTTACCATCCCTTCATATATGTGATGTATTGCTTGGACAGCCTTACAGGCATGCTTGTGCCAGCGCAGAGCTTACAGTTTCCACACCACTTGGGATTGCTCTCCTGACACCCCAGCAGAGGGGATGACAGGAGCAACTCCAGCTCACTCCATACAACATCAGCTAGCTTAACTCAAACCACTAATTTAAGAGGTTACTGTTAACCAGCTAGCTTCTGTGCCAGTGGACCTAAAGGAGCAATAACCACTGGAAAAGAGATATTAAGAATACCCAGGATCTGTGGTGTCTTCCACTGGCACAAGTGGATCTAAAAGAGGGCATGTGTCCTAGGCTTTTGGGCTCTATCAGAATCCTACTCTGACAGGACCCTTAGAAAGTATGAGCAGCATGGGCAACTAGTGTAAGAGAATTTCCAAATTGGAAAAAAATTAAATTCTTCCTGCGTGCACAGCTTTTCTGGGCTCTCTTTGTCAGGAGATGGAAGCAAGCACTCAAACAGCCAGATTAGGTTTGTACCTGACCTGCCTGCTAACCCAGACAAGGCACCGCACTACTTGTCAGAAGAGAAACCACAGAGCCCATCAGCAGCATGACTCGGGTTATCACTGTATTCATAATGAGCACCAAGGTTTCAGATGCACACAGAGGAATTACAAGAAATTCAGACATTCTAGGAAGCCATAACCTTGCAGCTCTCTCTGCCCTGGGCCCAGCCCCACAAATTTCATCCAGCTGTTGCTGGTGAAAGCTGTTGTGAGAAGCAGCAGGAGTGCTAACACAGCTGGCTCTGGATGCTGGGAGCATGCCTGAAAACAGAAATAAACCACAGTTAGGAATGACAGTCAGCAGCAGGACTTCCTGACCTCCTCTCTCTTTAACCCTGAGATGTTCCCTCTGGCTCTCATAGAGAACTTCAGGAGCAGCCAGAGATTAATGCTATAGATACTGGGTTATAGTTGTTGGTTATATTATTATTATTACGTTACATACGTTGTTTTTATACCATTGGGATACAACCTCCTGAACTGATTTCATAAAGATAAGGCCCTGCCTACATTCACACCCAAACTCAGCTCCTTGATCATGTGCTTCCATTGCTCTCCCTGCACTCACCTGATACCCTTGGGAAGCCCATTCATCACACTGAACCTGAAGAATATCCGCTCCCAAAGAAGGAGGGGAAAAGGCTGTATCATGAGAGCAGGTGCAGAATGGAGTTTTGCCTTTCAGTGGTGGCTGCTGTATCAGCCTACCTGGGAAATCTCTGACAAGGGCCAGCTGCCAGAAAGCTTATAGTGTTTTCTCTGCAACTATACTAAAAGTACCCTTCTGCTCTGAGCAGCAGCTAATAAATGGTTAGTAAGGAGCTTATTTCTCAGAAGCATTTTCAGCAAAACTTCACAAGTCAGATGGCAATTCCAATAGATGCAAAATGATGTCCAAATCAGAAGTGATAGCTTGTTATTCCTTTCCCAGACTCCATAGCACACAAACAGAATTCTGCGTTCTACACAAAAGTGGCAAAGTGGGTTTTTCAGGCTCTGAAGTAGCATTCTTGGAGTTGAATTGTGATTATGGGACAATGAACTTTAAGATTAAAAAAAAAAATTAATTAGCAAATCTACTGTACACAGAAGAGATGGCCAATCTGCATCAACATTGCTTAAAAAAAGCCAAAGGGAACAGGTGAGATGTCCAACGCCTTCCCTTTTAATAAATAAAAACAGAGAGAGAGAGAGAGAGAGAGAGAGAGAGAGAGAGAGAGAGAGGGGCAGAGCAATTACATGTCTTCGTATCTCAAAAGGAACATTTATGTTAGTGGACACCTCCTGAAATTGACTACACTGCAATCCTCCCAAGCACCTGTAAGAAACACCACTTCTTGCTGTATCTGAACTGTAAATTTTGCACAGGAGGAGTTACGCTGATGGTCAGACTTTGTCACTCCTAAAAAGAAACCCAGGCTTTGCTCAGCCTTGAGAGAACTTTTTTTTTTTTTCCCTGACATTATTTAATAAAAAGAAAAAAAGAAAAAAAATATTATATCTGGCTTCTAAAATCTCAGTTTAATTCCACTGCATTAGGAAGAATTGAAAAATTACGTAGATGTTGTTACTTTCATACGACACTACATGTTTAATGAAACCACGCTGAATGGAAAACAGTTTGCACATTAAGCTACTGGAGATTAAACCCACACTGTACGTTAAGAATTCAGGAATTTCCCCACTTTGCTGCTCTGTCGTTAGGTGTTCATTTCTCCAGAACAGTCTCTTCCTGTATTCAAAAAGGGTGAGGGGTGCCTCGAGTGCAGGATGGTAACAATCCTGTGACAACAGCCCCTTAGGAGGGCAGCAGTGACAACAGAAGTGAGACCACCACAGGGTGGGCAGGGATGAGAAGCTGTCCTCTGGAGCCCACACCACGTACTGAGCCACAGGAGGAGGGCTGCCTGTCAGATGCTATGGAAAGAAAATGCTGGGCTCCATCCATGGAGCAGAGAGGACTGGCAGCAGCGCAGCAGGAAAATCAGACAGTGGAATAAATTGAGTCTTTTCAACGTCAGTCAGCAAACACTTTTTTACCTTGCAGAGAAGCAGCAAAGCTCTGCCAGATGCTCTGCCCATCATGGCTCATGAACTCTCAGTCTCCACAGAGCAAAGAGCTATCCCTGCTAACACACTTCAGGGAGCGTACCATAACCAGCAGTGGGCTTGTTCATCCTTTTCTTATCAAACACGAATTGTGGCATCTTGTAACTCCATTGGGAAAACAGCATTAGATTTGCACTGTCAAGTTTTCATCATAACCAGTCTATAGCAAGAAATAGCCAGACTGAATCTGCCAGAATCTCCACTGCAGACACAAGTAAGCTAAACAGAAGACTGACATGCTTTCAAAAGCATTGGTTAAATAGCTCATCACGCAGTGTTCTGGGGTCCCTTCTCAGGAGAAGTGTCAAGATACCCTTGTCTTCCACCCCAGTGTTACTTGTTAGAAAGCACTGCAGCGAGAAGCTTCCAACATCAAACAGCAATTTTGATTCTGAAATTGCTCCACTAAGGGAAATCTTATGAGTCATCATTTTTACTCCAACTTGATATTCTGGATTTTTGCCTGGGCAGTGTTCAACCAGGAACAAAATCTATTTAAAGTACATGCACAGTACGTATTATGCATAGATGTCAAGGGATGGGAGTAGTTTATGAAAAACACAATCCATTATATTTTTATTTTAGAGAAGCATTGTTCAGGGAGCTTACGGAAAATATAACACTAATTGAGGTTATGAATTGTAATCCAGTTTCCCATCTGGACGCATGGTGTGGCCAACAATCCATTAGCATGTCTTGAAGCAAAACCTCATTGAGAGGAAGCAAAGTTGCCCAAGAAAACCGTTACTAAGCTATCAAAAAAGCCCCCAAAACAAAAACACCTTATCAAATCAATCACACAGACAGTGGAATAACAGGAATAACATGTCTTGCTACTGCTTGTAAGACCTGAGGAAGAAAGAAGCCTATATATTTCTTTGATATGTGCTGCATTTTATTATTCTGTATTTTTTAAAGAATGCTGGCTTCGATTAGCAGAAGACAATGAGTGGTGAGATAACCCTACAACAATGTCATCTGCTTCCAGAAACTGCTCCTTCTAGACAGCTTTTAGCACAGCTGTTTCAAGTCTGCTTTAGATCTCAGCTCAAGGTAAAACACCAAGGGGAAAAACACCAAGGTAAAACAACAGCGGGAACAGCACATCATCTTCAGCTTGCTCCCTGGCAGCATTGGCCAAGAAGGACAACGAAAGCAACTAGTGTTGCAGTTCATCTGCATGTAAAATACACAATATGTAAGCACAGAATTGAAAAACAAACTATATTTTAAAAAACATACATCAAATGGCTTCCTCTTTAGTGCGGAGCAATGGAAACCCTGTCAATGACTTCAACAGGAGCTGGGCCACCCTGGAAGTGTTCATGTAAACTTCCATTAAGGAGAAGCTGCATACTGGGATAAGGCATTTCTGTTTTATTCCTTGTGGTGTTGTTTTTTTTTTCTCCTGATAAACTGCACGCTTGCAATACATAATATCCATAATGGAAGCTTGTAATGCAAAGAGAACTTTCTCAGGTTTGTAACTGTGTGTAGGATCACAGCCTAATCTGAAAACCAACGGAGTTAACTTATGTCAGAATTTCTTGTACTTTAATGTAACAAGACAGTTTAAGAGGTATATAATAGGCAAAATCTATCAGTTTTCCTCTATAAAATTTGATGAATAATGGCAAAATATTGTTCCAAAGAGTCATGTTAATCCCATACTTTGTGACAGTTGTGCCACTGTTTTTAATACTGCTCTCATGGCTTACAAAGCATAGCAAAGCTCCAAGAGACACAAATCACAACAGAAAGCGGGAACAAAATGTTGTTATCGTAAATCTATTGTTGTGCACTATTATTTTCACATTACTCAACCAGACAGCTATCACAGCCAATTTGTAAAAACCTCAATTCAGTATTTATATAACAACCCTAGATAAACTCAAGCTGATGAAAATACTTGAGCATTTTAATCTAAATGTGGAGAGACTAAAGCTCAAAATCTTCATGTGAGCCCACGCGGGTGAAATAAAAAGTATTTTGGAGCTCTTGGAACTAATGATGTGCCCTGGCCAAAACCAACCTTGCACTGAAACATGAGCAAAGAATAGCTTTGCATTTTGGTTTCTGCAAGGAGAAAACAGAAGAATCCAGGTCAGGAGATGACCAACATGGCCAAATGCATTGTGGCCTTTGCATATCAGTGACCTCTGCTATCCTACAGGTCTGTCTCTTAATACCTTAATACTTCAAGCAAACAACCTTTCTATTTCATTAACTTGCCCCAAATAACAGTGCTCTTTTCTGTAGAAGCACAAAGGGTATCATTTACACAGCTCAAACCCACAAAAGAGAAAACCTCCGTAAAGAGCCTGGAAGAAATTCAAGCCCAGCATAACCAGAAACAACTCTGAAATGTCTCAGCACTGGGGACAAGGCCACCCATGTTCCAACATCTTGCAAGTAAGCCGGTTCAACATTAAGAGATTTGCTCACAGCAACACTGGCCTTTCTTACCTTCTGCCACATTTTGATGAAGAAGAGCTCCCCAGAAAAGTTGAAGAAAACATTGGTGTCGTAGGCGTCATCTCCAATGTTAGAGATGGAAATGTTAAGAGAGATGTTCCTCACTGCTCCCAGAGCCAGGTAGGCTGTCCTGTCATCAACACTGCGGGCAAAAAAAATACTTACATCACTTTAATTTTCAGCAGCTCACACAATCTTTTCACAGATCTTTTCACACAATTACTTCCTCCCACAGAAGGGTCTCAATACAACTGTGATCAGTAATTCGGCAACATACTGTACAGCCAGTGCATGGCACGGGCAGATGTGTGGAAAACGAGCAGCTTATGAATGGCAGATCATACAGTGCCTTTTGTGATTTTAAGAAAACCCCACGACTTTCATGTAAAACCATTTCATGGTTGATATGGTTTTACTGGGAATAAAACGGCTGAAGACTGTAGAGTCAATGGATGGGTGAAAAGCAACAAGTACAAAACATTATGTACATTATGCTCCCATTCAAACACAAAATCTATTTTGATTTTGTCTTTCAATGTTACTGAAACATTCTAGTAATTTTCTGAATATCTTAGAACTACAGTATATGCAGTGAAAAAAAAGGAAAAGAGGGTTAAATGAAGTCCAGAAATTAGTATGAATGGAAAAATGTATGAAAGTTATAATAACCATCTACTGAATGCAACCAATCTTTCACTGGATGTTTTTGCTGGACTTAACGTGATGGAGTCATGTTCTGCAAATGGAAAAATCAAGAGAATGGTTGAATTAAGGTAACAGTCATACATCCTGAATCGGTACACTACTGTAGTAAGGCATCACAGATCACAAATACACACATTTTACTTGGTATACGCTCAATCACGTTAGTCTCCCCAAAAGATGAGCTCACAAGAACACAGGCTTAAGATAAATGACAGGAAAATACAGTATCAGGCTTCCAGGTCTAAGAATTAAAAATATACTGAAAGATTTTATTCAACATACCAGGTATACATTCAAAAATAAGAAAAGAAAAAATATATATATCAAACTGGCTACAGTGATCATAACTGGAACGTAAAATCATTCATATACCCTGAAGAAATTGAGGCAGCATCACAGGGAAACCATCAAGTAGCTGGTCAGAAAAGGGCAGAGCCCTGCAGGCACCACACACCACCACCCTAGCAGATGCTGTTGCACAACATCCAGGCTGTAGCATGCAGCAATCACGCAGCAATCCAGAGGTGGCCACGCAGCCTGCCATTCACACATCTCTTGAAGGATCGACCAGGGACGGTAGCACTGTCGCACACCACACCTTGGTATATCAGAGACTGTCTGAAAGTGGCATAGGTGCTGGATGTGAACATGGTTAAGGCAGCCTCCAGCTGAACTCATGGGGTTGCAACCGGAGCATCTGCATCAGTAGGGTGTTTCCATAGATAACAGCACTTACAAACCCTACTCTGCCAGCTGCAGCCCTACCAAAACTCCAACAGCAGAGCAAACTGAGCTGTCTCTGCATTTGCAAAAAGTTTCCAGACCTGGGTTTCCAAAGGGATAGGCTGAAGCAACCAAGGCTCTGATGTGGAGGAAGTCTGGAGCAAGATGGTGTAGACTCAGGCTTTGAAGCTGATGCTAGTGGATTTTGAGTGCAACTTTTCCACATAATGCAGGCAATATTTATGCCATTGGTTTCCTGTACTTATTTATGATGATCTTCATTTATTACAGCCCAAAACTATGGCTTACAGAAGTTCTTAAAAAGCAAGTCTAAACCTTCGGGAAACATGCCTGCTTTCTCCTGCTTTCACTGAACTGCAGACAGCAATCAATCCTACCTATAATTGGACACTTTGCTTTCTAAACATTTTGGTACATTCTTGCAATCAGCTATCAGCGCAAATAAACATTTGCAAAAGTGTACACTTCACAAGATCCACTGAAAAACTCTTTTGAGAGGTCAAAATACTCGGAATCTTTACTTACTATGCACCAAATGAAAGAGACAACTATATGAGAGTACTTGGAAGCATTTAATGTTTTTGGCCCCTATGCCAACATTCAGTGTTGAAAAGCATGCAAATTATGAAGATACACAAAACGATCAGCTGGGATTCATTAATAATCAAAAGCACATATTTGCAAGGCAATAAATAAAGACAACCACTTATAACTGTGAATTATTTGCCATGAACTTTATAATCTCACTTCTGGTAGTCTCTTCAAAAACTGAATCAACATCTACCAAACCTGTTAGCAAAATCTGGAGGCATCACTTCAGTAAGCAAAGGAAAGTTACACGATACTTATGTTATGCACTACATGTTTTACACACTCTATACATTCGTGTCCAACAATTACAATTTAACATAGACATTGCCACTACTTCTTTCCCCTCTAAAGTAACTTTATATTTAAGAGAATTATATGCAAAGGAGGAAAGAATCCATTGCGAATTGGTGGCAGCAGCAATTTGAGATTTAACTTAGAGATAATCACAGAATATCCCAAGTTGGAAGGGACCCAGATATCCTGTCCTTCCTACTGAATAATGAAGAAAATGTTCAGATGAAATCCTGATCAAAAGTAACCACACAGACATGATTTTAAACACCATTATGGTGTCATACTCCTTGGTAAAGCTATTAATCACCCATTAAAAGTGCATCATAACTAAATGATGATGTTTATAACAACATTTTCCTAAGCAGAAACAGAAAACCCACTTTCTGAGTGCAAACTAGTGATTCTTTGTGCTGTAAGTCACATTTCAAGGGTAGACTTGCAAGTAACTAAATCTGCATGCATCTGGAACAAATCAGGCTCACTTGCTGTAAGGAAAGGATTAGAATCTCCCTGCTCACAGGGGAGCTCCCAGGCCCCGTTCACTGCTCATAGCACAACCTATTGCAGTGTGGGAGCAGCTCTGCTGCCAGCTTGGTGCCAGGTAGTGTGCATTAAACATGAAATTCATAGACGTTCTGGTTAATCTGTAGATTAAATACAGGCAACCCTTTTTGCGTCCATGGACACAGATGCACACAAAACATCACACTACCTATTATCAGCATGGAAAGGGAGATAAATTTGACATACCTGCAGCTTTCACACACGAGTGAGATTGCAGGTAATAAAAAAAATCTGGAAATCAGGATCCAATTTTATGCTACACAGATGACAATTCTACCATGGTTTTAAATCTACTGGCTGTGCTACTATGCATCAAATGTAAACAAAAACCTTTAACATTCCCCTTTTCACTGGAAAAAAAAAAAAAAAAAACTCAATTTTCAACATCCAGGATAAAACAATTTCTTTTTAAATGCATTTTAACATTCCTTGTCAGTGCTCATCCCAAGGCCTTGTGCTACGGCCAGTGGGGGAAGGATGACCAGCTGCAAAAAACAAATAGAAAAGATCTGCAGTTTTTCATTTCCCCACCCTGCAAGATGCTAGTGTTTTTATTAACGTGGGTCAAGGGACACATAATCTGCATTCCAAAAGGTATGCAGGGACATATTTCTCTATTTCCTGTACTTGAGAACATTTTTTAAAGAATTTAAAAAGCATTTAGCACTTCCCCTTGGCCTGAGCAGCTCATACATAGGTCAAGGAATGTAGTGGGGTTGTACTTACCCTGTTGGTCTGGGCCACTGACTTTCCCTTTAATATTATGAGCTTTTTTCTTCTTACAGCAAATCTGAATGAATGATGAATCACTGCTATTGCCCAATGGCCAGGGGAAGCCACAGCTGGGGGCAGACCGCATGAAGGTGAAGGGCTTGCAGTGACTGAAGGCTAACATGTCTGTCCCCTATCTCCAACAGATTAAACTGCTGAAGAAATAGAAGTCTCATCTTTCTTTTAGATCAATAATAGATCTGAGAGAACAACACTGACAGGTCCAAATATTTACAGTGTCACCAATCAGCATCATAGTCGTTTTTTGCATTCACTATGATACTGAGTCTATATTTTGTCTCCCTGACAAATATTTCTTCAGTATATTTGTCTAAATTCTGAAAACCTTTCTCCTTCAGGAGTTCTGTCACAGACCCAAGGGCCAGCTGAACTTCGAGCTCTGTAAACACTTCGACCCCAACAGCCAATGAAAAGCTCAAACTCTCAGCTCACCTTCTGAGAATCCATTCTAAGTCTTAAAGCAAAACTGGGAGGTAACGGCCCCACAAGCAGAGCCAACCCACGTGAAACAACCCCACAGGAAGGAAGTGCTATTGGATTTTACACTACCTGCTTACACCACCTCACTATCACCTGTGCATTCCATTTTGTGCAAAGCTCAAAGCGATCTAGGCAAGGACTCAGGCAAACACTCTGTATGCCGTGGTTAATTTGGTGTTAGCTGAACTGATGCCTTGCCCCTCTTGCACAGAAACTTCAGCTACCACGTGCTGCAGAAGACCTCACAGAGCCGATTGCTGCAATCAAACTGAGATGCAGGGAGCCAGCTATGGTAAGCTAGTTCTGAGCCCAGCAGCCTGTTTCATTAATGACCATTTCTGCTTCAAGAGTTGAAAATTCTGCTTTCCCAGTCTGCTCTGAATAGCAGATAGTCCAAACGACGGGAAAAACTGAACAGAATTTGAAGAGAGGGCCTGCATTGGCAGAGCATGGCACTAAAACGGCACCAACACTGCTCTCTGGGATGATGAACTAACACAGGCCAATGCTTCCCCATAGGAAGGGATCAAGCACCCTGTATGAAAAAGGCACCTGCTGCAGCGAGTCCAGAGCTGAGGAGGTAGAGCTGTTTGTGCTGTGGGGCACAGCTCCTCATTCCAGCTCTTTAGGTCTCACATTGCAATTCAAGGATGTGACAAAGAATGCTATCTTTTCCACCTTTCCTACACCTTAACGTAAGCAAATAAATAGATAAATTTAAGTGGTAAACAACTGAGAAAAAAAAAAAAAACACAAAAAAAACACACACAGAAAAAAACACTCTAGGAAGTTCTTCTCATGAGTCTTGAAACAGAGTGCTTTACAGTTACAACTAGTTATCATGTTTTGAAGGCTCCTTTGGAAATTCTCTTCCTCAAATGTAATTCATCCAGATGAATCCCCCGTAACTACACCACAGATACAACTACCAGCCACCAATGTCTTCCAATTTAAGTAGAAAGTACAGAGCAGGGCACAGCATCCACATCAAAACACTGCTTATCTTATTGCACTGCAGAGATCCATTGCCTCTCTTTTTTATTATCAGTAATTTCGATTGTACCCAGATGTTCAAAACCCTTCATAAACAGAACTTAAGAGACAATGGGGAAGAAGCCAACTCCGTTTTCTGTGTTTACTCTAGCAAGTAGCTTTTGGTTTGAGTGAAGCTACCCTGGTTTATGGAACTGTCACATGAAAGCAAGATCAGGCTGAACATCTCCAGAACTTCTAATCTAATCTTTCACCCTTGAAGAAATGCATACACACCAACATCTTTTGTTAGAACAAGTTGTGTCCAGCAAACCAATGACACTATGCTCCTGAGACAGCTGTCTGTGCATGTGTCAGCATATGTGTCCTAAGGTGAGAGCACAAACAAAAGCTAGTAAGTAGTGGCAGAAACAAATGGAGAAGATAAATGGTGCCAGGCACGTAGCTGGAAGTTGCATATATCAGCCTGATGTGGAAAAACAACAAAACAAAAAACAACAAACCCAAAATCGATGTATTTTTCCAATGGAAGAGTAATGTTGAATCACAGAATGTCGGGGATTGGAAGCGATCTCAAAAGATCATTTTGTCCTGCCGGAGCAGGAACACCAAGATTGGGTCATCCAGGAATGCGTCCAGTGGGATTTGAATGTCTCCAGAGAAGCAGACCCTACAACCTCTCTGAGCAGCCTGTTCCAGAGTAGAAATATTAATAGAAACGAAGATTGATTTCCAGAAGCCACAGAAAGGAAGTGCAGTTTGAGAATGAGTCAAGCAGCGCTTTGCAAAATATTGTTTCTAGGAATCAGAAAATCAAAGTCATCACGCAAACCACAGTTTTATCATAGAACTCATGCCTTCAGAAACAGAGCTATTAAAATCTGATGAGACAGGTTTGATTACTTGCCTCATTCCTGGAATGCTGGGCTTTAATATGTAATTTAAAAAAAAAAAAAGGTCAGCTGAGCACTGACAAGGGAGAAAAAGACAGTGCCCCATCCATCAGTCACCTTCAGAGGTCAATGAAAGGCAGCTAATTAGAGAGGAAAATTTAGAAGCAGCACAGGTTTGTTATTCTAGGAAATTTTTTTGTTTTGCAGTAGCAGGTGTTATATGTCAAGAGTAAGTTACATCTCAACCTCGAACATGATAACCAGCATAAATCTACACCATCCCATTTCCTTCATTTTAAGCCAACAGCTCAGGCAGAACCAGCAAGAGGATTTTCCTGGTGATCTGAAACAAAAAGCAGCTTTAACAGATTTTGTAGTTGCAGGATATGCTACAGGAAAAGTTAACATAGCTAACTTTACAACAAATGTGTGTGCATTCATGCAGGTAACTATCAGTCAAGAAATATTCTGTAAATCCAAAACAACAATGCATCTGCTTTGCACTGTGGTCTGTAGTGTATCAAGGTCATCCACCACCAGAGGAAGCTCATGTAAGACAGAATTGCTAGATGTTAAGTTTTTGTTCTGTTAGCTTTATACTCTGGTTGCTGGAGCAAGAACCATCTTAGATCCATAAAACACTGATGTTGGGATGTTCACAAAGAAGGCCAGGCTATACATTAGTTAAACAATCAATTTAAACTGTGCAAAATCACAACTTTTTAGGGTCTAGTTTAGAGAACAAACAGAAAAATTCTATTCCAATGGGTAAACTCAAGTGATTCTTAACAAACAAGCAAAAATGAACATACAGCAGCATTTAAGGAGTTATATGACTGGCTTGTACGGTGTCCCTAACTGGCAGTCAGTATCCTGTTATTAAAACAACAAATTAGGAATCTGTGTTAGTGGTGCACTACTGCAGTTCACTACCATTCATCATTTGAAGGCTCTATTACCAACCACATGGTAAGGTATTACCAAGTGCTATGGGAAGGGACTGCCCAGAGCTATCAAACTGGCCTTATTTATTAATTCTGGGAGAGATTTATGAAGCTCTGCATGTAACCAGCTAAACGGAAACCAAAATTCCATTCCTTCATCCCCTTTCACCCTCAACAGGGGAAACATTCACTCGTTCCTGAGATGGTGCTCCCTATGCAACTTGTACTACATCTTGATTAATTGCAGGCTCTTCTGGGTTCCCCTTTCAGGAAACTGCAAATCAGATCCTGGAAGTGCTTGCTACAACAAAGTTTTCCACGTGCCTTGCAAATGCAGCATTCAATTCACTAGCAACTGTCTGTAGGTTTAAGTTAGAAACTAGATCTCTCTTTCCTGGATTCATCAAATAGACCTACATCCAAACAGAATTACAAACATACTAATCTACACTAATGTGCTAATCACAGAATAATTAAGGTTGGAAAAGACCACTAAGGTCATCTAGTACCTTAGAAGACCACCAACGCAACAGCACCATGCCCACTAACCACATCCCTCACACCACATCTACACATCTCTTAAACACCTCCAGGGACAGCAACTCCACCATGTCCATGGGCAGTCTCTTCCAATACGTCATCCATCTTTCTGAGAAGAAATTTTTCCTGATATCCAACTTGAACCTCTCTGGATTCGGCCCGATTTACTCCGGTTTACTAGCTGATTCCTAGTGAAAAGTCTCCTGAATGTTGGGCGGTGGTATTGAGCATCACAGCTGAGTGAGAGTGTCTGAAGCTCCCTTCATTCTCAATGGGCTACAGAATAAAATATCAGTTAATGAATTACAAATGAGGCAGAAGATCTTTTCTTTTTAATTTTTTGTTTTTGTTTTTTAAATAATCAAAAACAAAAAGAAAAAAAAATAAACAACAACAAAAAAGATGAAATTATCATTAATACAGATGTAAACTTGCACTTCAAATGTGACCTGCACAGAGGTTGGGTGCAGGCTCTCTCCACTCCTAAGTGGCTTTCATCTGGCAGCTCTGCAGAAATTAAGCACTCATGAGATGCTACACCTGAAATTTCGCACCCTGATGGCACTGTGGTGGGTGAAGCACAGTGTGTCACGATGATGTTTTCACAGAAGCACAGAATTGCAGGGATTGGAAGAGATCTCAAGAGATATTGAGTCCAAACTCCCTCCTAAGCAGGTAGCCTGCATCAGGTCACACAGGTAGGGACTTTGTGGCCTGTATCTATTGTTTGATATAATGGTATAAGCATTTTCACAGCATCCTTTACAGAGCACCAAATTACTTTGAGGTAGTGTTAAATTACATTGTATGAAATCACTTAAAATCAAAGAGTGAAACATGATTTCTTGAGAAAACAGGAAGCAACCTACTCACAACCACTCCATTCTTCCAATGTTTTTCCATTCCTTCTCCCTTGTAATCACTCTTTTGGCACTTTAAAATATCTGGAGTTGGCTTGGCACTCAGGCAAGACCAAATAACCTTTGGGCAGTACATGACTGCAAAGGGATTGGGTTAAAGCTTGGTATCTGCATCCCAGAAGTTGGGAATATCCATGCCAGTACACAGCCATATGAACATGTGGTCTGGACTGAAAGCTCATGAGCACTTTTCCAGCAATAGGCATGCTAAATTTGCTAGTTTTTCTTTTCTTGTTCTTCACAAGGCAGCAAACTAGCTCCATCTGACCAGCTCTGCTATTTAAAGTAGCTTGTCGAGGGTAAATAGATTGTTAAAAATATTACTGAAAGTGTCTGTGCAATGAAAGATAAGCGAAAACAAATTCATCTGCAAAGAATGAAGAGGAAGGGAAAAGCAGATATTATCAGAATGTGTAATTAAGCTCCAAATGAAAGAATATTGTTTTTCCTCATCACGACTATTTTGTTAAGATGCACTTCAGAGGCACAAAACCACAAGGGGCAGGCCATGAAATGTGATGCTTCTCTGGAAACAAAATCCCATTGTGTGATCAAAGGAAGATAAGTGCTGAGGCGTGAGTCTGGTCAAATTTATGAAACAACTTTGCTTCCCACATTAAATCACAATCTTGCAGCTTTTCTCCATGGGTTTAGAAAGCCTCTGACCTGTGAAAACCTTTTTGTTTAAAAAAAATTCTTTGAAAGTCTACTGTATTCATGAGATACACTTGAGCAGTTTTAATCCTTCTGACCAGAATTTGATGTTACTTCTCCTTCCTTTAGAAGGCACTGAACACCTGCACTGTTACTGCACTCAGTTATGGTCTACGCTGTCACATCTTGTGCTGGTGAAAAGCAAATTGGACAAAGCTGTCGTAACACATGCTTTTTTTCCTACAGCTTCTGGATTCCTTCAGTTCGGGTTCTGCAATAATTTGACAAGTCAATATGAAATTGCTGAGATTCGTTCTTTAAATCTAGGTGCTTAGAGTCTGATCACCTGTCTAGTGAACCATAAGGAGGACCTCTGATTTTAACAGGTTCATGAAAATATTCTTTATTGTGGCCACACATAATATTTGCAAAACAACCACATGCCTCTATCAGTTGCATATCTAGTTACTTATATGAAATTATTCTTTATCCACTAATACAAATCATGCTTATGCTTATAAACTTTGGAATTGTCCCAAAGCTCAGTAAACTGACAGGGTAGTGATCACAGAAACACAGAATGCCTTGGGTTGGAAGGGACCCCAAGGATCATCAAGTTCCAACCCCCCTCCCACAGACCGGGCCACCAAGCTCCAAATCTGGTGCTAGATCAGGTTTCCCAGGGCAGCCTGTTCCAGCACCTCGCCACTCTCTCTGTGAAGAACTTCCCCCTGACCTTCCCTCCTTGAATTTAAAACCATTCCTCCTTGTTCTACTATTCACCCAAGTAAAAAGTTGATTCCCATCCTTTTTATAATACCTTTAAATACTGGAAGGCTGCAATGAGGTCTCCTCACAGCCTTTTCTTCTCCAGGCTGAACAAGCCCAGCTCCCTCTGTCTTCATAGGAGAGGTGCTCCAGCCCTCTGATCATCTACATGGCCCTCCTCTGGACCCTTTCCAACAGCTCCACATCTTTCCTCACACTTGGATGTGGTACTCAAGATGGGGCAAGGGCAGAGGAGAGAAGGACAATCATTTCCCTGCCCCTGCTGGCCACTGCTGTTTCACCCCTCTTCTGATGGAGCCAAGGATACCACTGGCCTTCCAAGCTGCTTGCTCCCCCCCGTCCCCACAAAATGTTCCCCAGATCCTTCTTCTCCCCTTTCTTGCAAATGTGAATGATGTTTACTTTTTTCCAGTCCCTGGGGACTTCACCTGATAGCCACAACTTTTCAAATATGATGGAGTGTGGCTCAGCAACCACATCAGTCAGCTCCTTAGGACCCTGGGAGCCCCAGCTCCATATATGTGTATACATTCAGTCTCACGAAGCAGTCTCAGACTTGCCCTGCCCTTACAGTGGCAGGGATTTACTCCCCCAGTTCCCACCTAGAAGCACAGTGATGCGAGCTTCAGGGAAAAGAGAAATATAAGAATCCTGGCTGCCAGTGAAGATCGAGGCAAAAAACTCATTTAGTACCCCAGCCTTCTCCATATCTGTCAGTCAGTTCCCCTGTCTCATTTACCATAGGAGGTACATTCTCTTTGGCCTGCCTCTTCTGGCCAATGTAACTATAAAATCCCATCTTGCTTTTTTAACATACCTCACCAAGTTCAGTTCTTTCTGCACTTTGGCTTTCCTAATCCCCACTCTCCAAATTCGGACAGCATCCCCATATTCTCCCCAGTTGATATACCCTTGTTTCCTGACAGTGACATCCAATGACAGGACAAGGTGCAATGAGTACAAGCTGGAGCATAAGAGGTTTCACATAAACACTAGAAAATCTTCTTCATGGTGAGGGTAAAAGAACACTGGAGCAGGCTGCCCACAGGTGCTGTGGGGTCTCCTTCTCTGGAGACATTCAAAACCCACCTGGATGCATTCCTGTGTGACTAATCTTGGTGTTCCTGCTCTGGCAGGGGGACTGGACAAAATGATCTTTCAAGGTCCCTTCCAATCCCTGCTATTCTGTGATTCCACAGCTGGTACAATCCCTTCCTTTCCCCTCAGTTTGATCAGCAGGTCCTTGCCAAGCCATGTTGGTTTCCTGCCTCCCCTGACTTCTTATTCTGACAGACAGAGAGCTCTTGTGCTCCCAGAAAGGCAGCCTTGAAGAGTAGCCATCTTTCTTCCACTCCTTTGTCTCTAAGGACAGCTTCCCAGATCTCATCCAACAGGTCCTTAAACAGTGACGCAGGTGTCTTCAGTGAGGCCTGGGTTAGGTACGCTCTGAGGTTACACCTCAGAAGATCACTCAAGCAGAGACATATGCAGGATAGATAAAGCATATCATATAAGCAAAAGAAGTACTGGCAGAAAACATGTTAATATTTTAGTAAGCCACGGAAGGAATTTACTTGAAAGGGAAAAAATAAGCTTCTATGGAGCTAACTAGGAGATATCTGGAAAATATCTTTTCTTCATAAATCATTGTTTTATTAAAATGGAAACAATTCAAGCTAGATGAAATTTTTGACACACTGAGTTTCTGCCTCTCCTCTGGCTAATTCCAGAGGGACTGGCAGAAGCAGAGATGGCCCAAATCAAAAGCCTGACCTTTAGCTGGAAAAGGACATTTCCCCAAAATTCCACTGCACACAAAAAAGCTTTCACTCCAATGCAAAATAAAACCAATTTGCAAAACCTTAAAAATCTCTGCAAATGCACCTGTTGCCTCTTTGGCTTTCAACAGCTTTTACTTCCAATTTGACTTTTCCAAAACAAACAGTTTGCAGAAGTACAGATATGAATCCCAACTAGTCTGTAGGGAAGCAAGATAAATTTGAATCTAACAAGTGATCTAGAACATCTGAAGAAGTTCCAAAGCCAATGTGTTTAAAAGGCTGCATATTCCAAACATAAGAATAAGTATTCCAATGGGTGAGTAAAGCTGTTTCTAACGACAGATGAGGACAACCTCACATCACGTAAATATATGGAAGACAGGCTTTCTCCTGAAATCGCTCAGCAATATTGATTACATCTTTTTCCATCCAGGAGGCTTACTGACCCATCCCTTACAACCTTAATTTACACACCACGCACACAGCTCAGGCTGGAATGCAGCAGCTCCCTAACATGCTGCAGCATCTTTCTGCTGCTGCTGTTTGTTTTCTGTGAAGCTGCTCTACTCATTGCAGCACGTGAGCCGTCAGTGTCATTACACATTGAGACAGGATTTCCTGCCTAAATCAGGAACCTGCCATTCTGCTCTGTTCTTTAAGCTGGTTTATTACAGCAGGAAGAAAGTCTGTTTTTCCAAACAGCCTTACTGTCACCTGGATGTCTTCTCCGTGATTTTCACTTGGTTCCCACAGAGGTATAAACAGGTCTTGAAAACTGCTATTACCTCTGTAGCTAGTTATCTGCACAAATGAGACACTGGAGCAAAACCAGATTTGTGTCCGCATGAACTCTATTCTCTCAGCCCTTTTAAGTAATTAGCCTTAAAAGATCAGAGTGCTTGCCTTCCATACAAAGAACCAGAGGAATGGATTAACAGATTTTAAAGGCTAGGGAAGCCTAATCCTTCACAAAACACACATTTCATAGTTTTCCCAACACATCTTGAGGAAACAGATGCAGTTCAGCTTCTAAACAAGTAGCTATGGACAGTCTCAATAAAAACATGGTATTTGCTACAGAAGCTTGATGGAGAAGACATCTGCTGTGTTGAGAAAACAGAGTGAGGCATTCAAGTCAAGTATGATATGCAATAAATATATTCATAAAATTAAACAATGTATTTAAAATTAATAGCCAACAGAACACTCTTTGATTGCATTTTGCTTTTTAGGTCATAGCAGCCATCCTGCTCTTTGACACAGAACTGTTCTCAGCCGCAGATGAGGCCAGCTGGGACTCTCCAAGTCCTGGACTCCAGAATGCCAGAATCTAGTATCTCTGCACACCTCTCCCCAGTGCAGCACAAACCACCCATGCAAGGAAGCTCTTCACATTCTCCAGTCTGAGCCTGCCAAACCGCACTCTGTGACTTGCCCTTCATGTCATCTGCCACAAGCAAGAAGAGGCTGGTTACATCATCCCACAATACTTACAACGAATTGTGGTGGGTTAACATACAAATGTATGCTAATGAAAGAGGACAAGCCCTAAAGAGATCCATCTGTAAACTGAAATCGAGCCTTAATAAGATTCCTTTGATAACTGAAAACATGCCCTTTTCTACTCAAAATAAGTGCATTCTATGAGCTTGTCTTTATTCCAGTGCAGCATGGAACCTCGGTCTTCAGCTCACACCTCCAAGGACAATTTTCCCTCTAGTAAAAAATACTTTAAAAAACACAAAACATTGGAATCATAAGCTTATCACCCACCCAAATCATCTCTTAATTTTTTTATTAGTGCTTCATTATTTTCCACTCTGATGCCCTTTGCTCCTCTCCTCCCCACTACCAGCAGCACAGGGAAGGATTTCAGCTCACCCAGCAGCACAGTTTCCACTTGCAGCAGCTCCAACAAGAAACAACAGGAAACAACGAGACAAACCCAGCCATATCTGGCCAGAACAGCAGTTTCCAACTCACACATGTATCTGCTTGGTTTGACCACTTTTGTCACCTGGTCATGCTGTCTGTTATTTCTCAGAGTACACTGGCCCCCATTTGAGGTGACTGGTTAAATTTTAGGGAGAGAAGGAGTGTCCCAAGAAATGCCACATTAGATCAGTCATTCAGTATGCTCAATATCTTCAAAGCCACATGCAATCCTCATCAACTGGGTAAGCCTAGTGATTGAAATATAGCCCAGGTGAACTGGAAATTGGTGGAGCTTGTGTAGTTCCTGACTTCCTGAGCGTGACCTCAGCAAGCAGTTCTCTTGACGATAATGTAATATGAGCTCAAATGCTCTGAACAGCACACATTTGACAGCTTGGGATGGACAAAACTATGCCTTACAGTGTATAGCATTCTGTACAGCTTTTGGCTCGAACACACTACAAATTAATGAAAAAAATTGTGAGAACAGCCAGAATAAGTCCGTCCACCCAGCACAGAACCCTCAAGACCTGCCTGGATGCCGACCTGTGTGACCTGCTGTAGGGAACCTGCTTTGGCAGGGGGGTTGGACATGATGAGCTCTGGAGGTCCCTTCCAACCCCTACAATTCTGTGATTCTGTGATTCTATACCCAACCATGTCTAAAACAGAGGCCCATAGAATAACAAGGACAGCATATCATGTTATTTTCCTGATACATTTCTGCAGCTTCCAGCATTCAAATTAGTCATTTTTCTACCATTTAAATTCTCAACTTCTACAACATCCTCAACAGCAAACTCCACAGATTAGCCACAGGTTGCTTAAAAAAACATTCTTCATTTTTTCTTTCATTACCCCAAACAGCTCAATACGGTTCGCAAACTTCACCACCTTGCTACTCATTTTTAGCAGATTTCCCCAATCATTTCTGAGTAGCATGAATACCTCTGGCCACAACTCAAACACTCGTGGAAGTTTCCCCACCAGGAAAACAGACTGTTTATATTTCCCCTTACTGACTGCTTTTTAATTAGGTCGTAACACTTAACCACCACTCCTCTTAGCCTGGGCAACTTAATTTCTTCATGGATCTTTGGGGATAAATCCTAATGAAAGTTTTTTGAAGGTCAGGTAAGTGATCTCAACCACATCACCCTATCCACGCGTCCAGCAAAGACCTTCAAAGAGCTGCTGTATACCTGACACACTGCACATACTGTCTTCCCATAGACGTTCTGTTCACCTCAATCTACTGGAGTACCTGTTTTAGCTACATTCGATTTATTTTATTCTTACAGCAATTTCAGTCTGACACAACTGTGTAAAAAAAGGCATTGTGAAAAGTTTGCTCATAAAGTCACTCAATTCCCAGCTGCCAATAGTAAGACTCACCTTTTACGCTCTTCCAAAAACAAGCGCATTAAAACAAACCTTTTTACGCACAATTAGCATAAACACAAAATACCTGAAAAAAATCTGAGAGAGGTCTCTAGCATGAGATCAATGGCGCTGAAAAGATGAGTGCAATCTTCCAGAGGACCAGTCCTCTACAATCAGAATCTATGCATGCTTTTGAATTTTTACAGACCGCTAAAAATAAATCTCTTTTCTTCAGACATAACTCACTGTGTTATGATTCTTAACAGCTGGAGTTCATGCAGCTCTTCACCTAAAGAAAACCCATTCTGTGTGGACGTGACAGATTTTATGACATCCTGTTTACTTCAAACAGAACTTCAGAATGTCACTGAACAAAGTCAGCTTGAGAGCGCTTGTTCCACGTTTCGCTATACGATCACAGAAGCTGCATTTGAATATCCTCAGCTTTTTTGACAGTTGTGGCTTTTATATTGTCAGGATAACATAAATAACAGCCATAAAAGTAAACAGTCTGATACTCCAGTCACAAGTACAGCTCTTACTGATTCCCGCACAGTGGCTGACAAGTTTTTATAATGTGCTTTTAATTGATTATTCATCAATTGCAGGACAAACCCCCTCACTCGCTTCCCCAGTACACACAGACAGGTTTCCACCTCTACTCTAAACACATTTTTCTCACTACTAAGACCTAATGAAAGGTCAAAAACCCAGACTAACCACAGACAAAGCTTGTACACTGCAACCTGAGACCCAACCTTGTTCCCAGCCAATCCCCCAAAACATTCCTGTGGACTTCAGTCGTGTCTGGCTAAGTCCATAACTTCATGGATTTGACTTTGGTTCAGTTTCTTCTCCAACTACAGTAACAGCATGCTGTACACTTTCATAAAGTGTGCACATCTCCTATTACTTTTTTTTTCTTCATTTTTCTAACAACCAGAATTTCTTCCCCTCTCTTTCCTGACCTGAAGCAAAGCAAGCATCTGCAAACAGTAAAACCTCTGGAACACAATTAAATCACTTACATCAGCATTTCCCATTTCTAAAAATGTGCTAAAAAGCTGGAAAAAAAAAGGAAACAGAAACGGTGCTTGTAGTTCACCTTTAGCCTGATTTATCCAGAAATTGAATAACTGCCCTGGCAAAACAATAGGCGTTTTCCTAGGATCGCCAGTCTCAAGGGACAGAACATAAAGTTTACCTCTGGTCTATCTGACTAGGTTTATTATCTCAGAAGAAAGTGAAATCAGACACCTCCAAGGTACTCACAAAAAGACAGGAGCAGAATTAGTTAGGAAAAATACAAGCTCAGAAATTAAAAAGGGAAAAAAAATCACATCCTTAAACATAATTTTTAAAACGCTCGATGACACTTTTTCTAAACAAAAATGCTTTTCTCCATGCAGATTACTTCTGCCATGTCACAAACAGTATTTTATCATCTTTTAAAAATGATGTGGTCCACGTTGTTGTTTTATTTGGACAGAATTAACCTTCCCTCTCCCTCTCCACTATGCTATCACTGGTTTTGTCTGTTGCAACTGCAAACTCTTTGAGAACAGGTCTTGCCCTGTGCATGCACCCAGCCCAATACCACAGTTCTGATTCTGTGCACACTTACTGCACTAGACATGATATCATCACCAACATCCTAGTCTGGAATAGGATGTCTGCATTTGTAGTTTGAGTTTTGAACACATCTTACATAAACAAATGGTGTACCAGCATCTAAGAAAGAACAAAAAGTTCACCTACTCACCTAGATAGCAGTAATTTGCCCTGAAGTTTCAGATCAGCAGCACAGTCCTCAGATTGACAATTCCTCTCAAAAACAGTCTGTGGAAAACAGAAAAGAACTGTTACAGCTTGAAAAGAATAAGACTGAAACACCCACAAAGCAGCAACATGTTTGGATAAACTCAGAACCCACCGAAGTCTGCGATATGGGAACATACGGCGTGAGTGCCAATGAAACTCAAGGGAGCCAAATCTCATCTTTATCAGAACTGCCTCCCTTCTCTTGTAGATGAAAAAGAAGGTCCAAAGGAAAAGAAGGTATTTCTGGCACCCTGTTTTCTCCTTCCAAAACATATGCATGAAAATGAAAGAGTTACTGATTAAACTGTTCTCGGTCTCAGAAAGGAAGAAAGGAAGTAATTCAAACATTCACTGGCCTACATTAAAGATAAGGATTTATTTAGAAATGCTTTAAGATCATGTGATCTGTTGCAATTTGTTCTGCTATCCTGCAAGCAACAAAAAAATACAGACAGTTACATACCAGCAATACTCTAGGATCTATCTACAGCAGTTTGCCATGGTTAACTAAGGCAGCCACTAGTTAGTGAAATTAAAGAATGGGAACATGCTCCTAGTATCCAAGAAATGATGAAATCCATCCAAGAAATGATGTCAAGATCATGGCTATTTTCCCATGCTGCTAGCAACAGAGAGTGATATCTTCCTGAGCATTTGAGCAGACTTTTTAGGCTGGTGGATTCATTCTGTCCAACATGGAATGCTCTTCAGTTTAGCAAGTATTTAAGGGACCAATACCTTAAACGAGCATTGCCAACACAAACCTGAGACTCAATTGGTTTCTTCCTTTAGTATGAATATTCCCATCTACAGGCTTTGGCTTATCACCGAAGTAAATACATTTCAAACATAAATGCAAAGAGACAGCAAATTTATGCATGACACAGACAACAGTCAGACTCATTTAAAAGAAGATGGAGGTATTACGTGTTTGACAATCTCTGCCTGACTAGATCAGCACTGGAGAAAGACTCTGAATCTTAAGTCTGGACAGCATGAAGATGTTTTAGTCTTCATTCTCTCAGGAAGACTCTTGTGTAAGGATGCGGCTTGTTCCCCTTTTTCTGCATGGTTAGAGTCCTCCACATAGGTGTGAACAGGCAGTCAGTGTTGGACTGGAAGATATCAAACTACTCTGTATGTTATGCTAAATCACAAACAGAACAAAGACATCTGGGAGGGGGCAGTACATTTGGAGTGGTTTACTCTGTCCTTTAGTTTTACTTTCCCATCTTTTACTTTCTCAAAACCTCAGATATGGAAATCAGTGATCATTGAAACACAAGGGCTGAACTTATTCTTCCTCCTTAATAAGAGACTTTATTTGGGGTCAGAGAACAAGAATCCCAATAGCCTGGGGTCAGGAACTGGCTCAAAGCATCCCTCTCAAAACATGGCATGTTTCAGAGGTACAGTTTCAAAAGTCCTCAGAGCCAATCCTCAACAATTTTAGTACCTATATATAGGAAACACTTTTTGACCTTCAGAGGACGAAGAAAAATAAACTGTAAAAATATTCTTGCCTGACAGTTTCCCTATTTGCACTGCAGAAATCCTGGCAAACAGAACAGAGTGATCAGAGATATGATCTGCACTTTTAAAAGAACCAAGTACTGTAAATATACTGAAGTAACTACCTAACAATCTTGGAATTTTATTACTAAATCTATAGTAGTGTTTGTTCATTCTTTCTGAAAAAGCATCTCATTTTCCTAAAACCACTGAGCATGTATCTCTTCCAACACACCATGCACTGGACAGCAAGCTTCTCTGTAAAACATCAGGCCTATCTTATGTCATAAAACTCGAGTTCCTATATAGCACTGTGATGATAGATAGAAAGAAAGAAAGATGAGTCCCCAGTTTTGTGAATGAGTAGCAGTGAATTCTCTGCCTCTATGGAAAATCTTGGGCTCATTCTGGGGAGACGGGGAGAAAAGATCTCCAGTCCATTCAGCTGCTAGGACCCAGCTGGGCAGCTATTGCTTGTTCAGCCTCCATAGAAGCTAATGATATCTCTGGATTATACTGCCATTCTGCAGTACTTCCCTGGTTTGAATAGATCTTGTCATGCCTCTATTCCACCTCTTGTTTTTTGTGTGCCTGCTAGAGCCTCAGCCCAGTAGCTCCTCAGTCCTGTTTCCTCCACTTCCTTTCTCTGCTAACTTGAGCCTTTCCTTCCCCAGTCTGTTGTTTCTTCTGCCATTCTAGGTGACTGATTCCTGCCTGCTTGAATACTTCCTGAAGAATTAAGGGGTAAACACATTAAGTTATCATAATGTTTGCAAACAATGCTCATATATTCTGTTATTGTACTCTCAGTTGGTCTGTTTGCGCTGTCATCTCTTCAGACTAGAAACCATACCTAACTCAACACTGCACACTGTAGGAGCAGGAATCTGGAGTTAGGATATGCATAAGCTCTATTACAATACAATCACTATTTTTAGCTCTAAATAATTTTTGAAGTGGCCTTGGCTTTAAAATAACAATTTTAGGGATTTAACTGAGGTCTTCACATATTCAAAATGCTGAAGAAGATAATCAACTTTCATACATATTATTCAGAACTGGCAAGAGGGAAGTAGAAGAAAATATAGCCATTCTGCAATAGAAACACTTCATAATTTCTGTAGTTGCTGTTACCTAAGGTGAAGAGGAGCAGTGGTTTTACAGAAGTTCAAACTCAAATGATTCTTACCGGATTCCACTTTAGTTGTACCAAGCATCTCACAGATCATCAAAGATGGTCAGGAAGATTCTTTAAATAAGATTCATGTTCAAGAAGATTTTTATGTTTGGTGGGAAGGCTGTGAAAAGCTCCCAGAAAAGCTCACATTCGTTGTCCTGAATCAGAAATGCAACTGCATTTCTTATCTGAATGTCATCAAACTTCTGTCTGCCATTTCCAAAAGCCAAAAAGGTGTGCGAGTACTCAGTAGGACAAGCTGAATAATATCAGTGCTTCTGGGATATGACTTTACTGGTAAACATAGAGCTAAAGCTATTTGTGTGCACAGCAAGTCTGTCAGCCTTCCTGCAATCCCAGCACAGCACACAGCAGATCCAGTGATTCTTCCCTGTATTCTCCCTTGCTGCTCAGAACCCAACAACTACAGGGAGCTGCTCTATAGCAGTTTCAACAAGTCATCAGACATCCCAAACAAACATGGTGTTCTGATATTCTGCCTGGCTGCTTTTCTGGGTGGAAAACTGTTCATCATCAAGGAGTGTGACAGATCTTTGGTAATCTTGAAAGATCAGCAGAGACAGCTGCTGCCCAAGTCTTCCAGAGGGTACTACGTTAAAGCATACTTGTTATCAAGTGCGAATACAGATATATATACACAATAAATGGACAGTAAGGAGAGACCTAGAGCAAACTGACAGGGAAGAAGATGTGTGTAGACAGGCATTCAGAACCTCCTAACAGGTATCTTCGTGTCCAGTGTGCCCCTTGAAGAGAGGTGGTGGATTAAATGCTACTTCTTGTGGTCCGGGGGCCAGGCCAAATCTACAGTCCTTAGCCCCACAAAATAATAGGATGAATCCATAGTCCTACATCCTAAACATCCTTAAGCACAAAGCTGCCAGGAAGATATCCTCCTTATTGCTGATACTGGACTGATGAGGAATGACAACAGGAAAACAAATGAAAAGAAGCCCTGGTCTGGTATTAAATGTGGAGGTTGGTGGCCATACATGTGGCAGGGGGGTTGGAGATTAATGATTCTTGAGGTCCCTTCCAACCCTGGCCATTCTGTGATTCTGTGAGCCCAATTTCAGCCCAGTGCTGAGAGCTCTGCTCAGAGGAACCTAATGTGGGGTTTCAAACCTGACTTGACAAATTCCTTTGGATTCTTTAAATGCTATCTAAACATAAGCTTTTGGGAGCAGAGAAGAGAACTGGACATAGGAAAGTGAAAAAACCTGTGTTTATGGTGCTCCGGCCCACAGAAAGTACTGGAAGTTATCCAATAAGCAGAGAAAAAAGTATTTCAAGACATTCAACCCTCCAAAATTTAGGGAAGCACGTGAAAATTTCAAGTCTCAGCCAAAACACGCCATCACACTCTGAGAGGCTGCCAATGTTGTATTCTGTAGGCGTTGCACCCAGCTTTTCAGAGATGAGGGAAAGCGACAGGTGAAGGACAACGCTTGATGAGAAGGGGGAGAAATGAGATTTTCAAAAGAACTCTTGAAAGCACGATGATTTGCAGTTTAGATGACAGAATTCACTCTAGATTAGATCTTTAACTGCTTCAGCACAAATCAGTCCACAAAAAGTTTGTAGTGCATCCCTTACAACATGGCAGAATTGATTGGTCTTCAGTAACTTGAGGATCAACCCCTTTAACTGCATGACCTGTGCCACATACTTCAGGATAACTCAGGTTATGTATAGGGATGACTTAACAACTGTATCACATCAGTAACACAAAAGCTCTGCTACTTCAGGGATGCAGAATGAGAGGGCTTGTTAGGCTAATAATTTTTTACATTTTACATCCTAATGCAATGGCTATTAGCATGTTATGTGATGAAGTACTTATTTAAGGAGCAGGTAGTGTGATCTGATTTTCGAAAGTACTGACCAGTAAGCAGATCTCTCTGCTTTCTCCAGGAACTACTTCCTATGTTACGGCTTTACAAATCTATGACTTGGGATATTAATGTGCTTACACAGATACAGAAGCCTGACTTCAGAGCTTTATTTTGTCTTTCCATTTTCCAGCTGCCTGACAAATAGAGCCATTATCTATGTATTTATTGACCTCAAATAAAAAAATAGTTACTGCTTCTTCTCAGACATCTTACGCTTTAGTATACATGGAATGATCTACTCAAATATCCTGCTAAGCCAAGTGCAAACAAGCTGATTTAAATTCTCAGTGGAAAAGTAATTAATACTCTGAAAAGCTCTCTAGGATTTCATCAGGAGTGCAAGCTAAAAAGAAGAATATACAATACGCCCAATGCCTGTAACGGGTGGCAGAGAATCACAGGGCAAAGGCAGGAATATGAGGGGAGTTGCAAGCATATAGAAGAATCCTATCACAAAACCAGAGTCGTGCTGGTGCTGTGTGGGGCACAGGATGGAGGTGAGCATCTGTTTTCTTGGTGGGAAAGTGTGCTCTGATGAAGTGTATGCGGAGCTTGGGGAGTTTCCTGGCTCACTTCTAATGCATTAGTATCAGAAAGCAGAAACTGACTGATAATAACCATTTTATTGTACTAACAGGGATGCACAACACAAGTGGAACTTCTGCAGCTGAGGAAGGTAACAGAGAAATTCATCCACTCTACACAGCAGAGGACTCCAGGCCTAAGGCTCACAACTTGTGACTGACGTTCGTAAAGCCATCTAAGGCCAAATACAATAATTTCTCCCCTATTCCAGCTATATCCTGCTATTTACACCTTTCACTAAGTGTTGAAAACCGAGCTGGAGCACTAAGATAAAAAGGAGAGAGAACACTCAAGTGTAAGAAGTGTTATTACTTGCAATTACTCCCAAATTGAATCAGCTGTTCAGAAAAGATCAGGCACGAAACCTGTTAGCTGTCAAACACAAGCATGTACTGATGAACCTATGTATTAGTTATTCCTCACAGCAGTGAGTGAATTTTAATAATGCAATTTTTTGTTCTCGTATTCTCCTGGGGTGAAGAATTACAATTGGTGGCAATAGAAATACACTCCCAGCCTTTTGGAGCTGTATTAGATTTCTAGTCTGACTCACTCATCAGGCTGAGGCAATTTTTTTCTTTCTGAAATTATTAGCAGTTCAAATCAGCCAAAAAGTGTTCTCATTTCACAGGATTTCAGACCTTATAAATCCACAGAACAATAGATGAGAAAGACTTATTGGGTTAATTATTGTTCCATCTCCCAATACCATTATAGGATGGACTTCTGTAGTACATGTCTCAATATATTTCCTGACTCATCCTAAATAATCTTCCATTTATTTTCAATGACTACAGAGTAATTCAATTATATCATCTCAGGAGGGTTTTTAATGAGAACATTTTCTATTCCAAAGTCTCGTTATTTCCACTATAAGTATGCTCCTATCCTCTTAACATTTTCACATATGAGTTAAAAGTATTGCTGATGATGCAATGGAATAATTGAAAACATAAAATAAATAAAAATACAACAAAAAAGTGGTAACTGATGATAGTTTGAAAAAACAAAAAAAAAGTGTTTTGAAATGATCAGATAAGCAATTTTTGTCTACTTTCAGCTCACTTACACTCCCACGGATACAGAGAAGTCGTCTTCTATAATCCACCTGCCCTTCAGTGCTTTTGTTTTTATGAATGCTGCTCTAAGCTGCCAGCAGTTCTGTGGCACTGAGGCATTCTGAGCTGAAAGAATTAACACTACCGTATCAACTATTCTCCAGATGTTGGGTATTCCAGGTTCCACTGATCTTTCATCTAAGTGCTGAAAAAATCTGAAGAGAGCTAATGAAGCCTAGCCTCCTGAAGGTTGTCACCTGTCTGTGTGTCTTTTCAAGTATATTATGATTTTTGTTTTTAACATTCCACACACAACTAAAAGATCTCCATCTCTTCCACTTAGAATTCTCCATCCGCAGAGAGGTATGGGAATGAAATGCATGCTGTTCCAGGGAGCTGCAGAAATTACCCCATAGGAATATCAGTTCATGTGATCATCTCTCACTGCCTTGTCTATGTATTTAGAGAATCTATAAGCTAAATCAGATAATGCTTGTGCTCAGATCTCAGACAAGATCACTTTGTAGTGTGATTCCCCCTGGCATGTACAGCCAGCTTACATGTGAAGGTGTCTATCTGTGTGTATGTATATATGCACACACACACACACACACACACATACACGTGTGTGATACTGGCTGTTGTTCTTTAGGAAGCCCATGAGATCTAGGCTATGTCCCATGCGTTACGCTGTTTGGCCTGTACTTTCAAACAGCAATGTAAACAAGTTGGACCATTACTGACCAAGCCTGTCATTGCTCAAGAACAAGCTTATAGAAACATGGATACCAGCAGAGATGTCAATTTCCACTAATTCTTACTTCAGCAGGTTTGCTTATAAACACCTTGGAGGTACAGTAACACATCTGGACACCTGCTGTTCTCACTCAGTACTGAATTTCATCCAGACTTGTAAATCTTTCCTCATTATCACCATTCAACAAAAGAGAGCAGGCAAATGCAATGCTCAGCTTAATCCAGCACATGTTCGGGGTGGGTCCTTCCCCCCATCCTTCCCAGATGTCCTGGCACGAACAGCACCCAATCCCTGCCAGTTCAGAACTGACTCGAGACAAATTTGGTCAGAGCAAAAGACAGACGCTATTTAAGGGAGGGCATAGGAAGGAGTAGGAATCAGCACTTGTAGCAAAACCACCTCAATTGATGGAAGAACAGTGGTGATTAATCAGTAACGGTGGCACAGACTGCAAGAATAAAGGCAAAAGAGAATTTGGAAACCCAAGGAGGAAAGGGAATTTAGTGCCAAGAAGCTTCATCTGGAGCACAGCAATTTGGCTGACTCTGCAGTCTCCCTAAGACCTCCTGTGTGCCCAGGTGTAAAACAGTCTCCACTCTTTCCATTCACCCTGACGGATATGCTAAGCCATCGGAGCTTCAGTGTACCAGTAATTTAGACTGTCCTGGCCTTCAAGACAGGAAAATGCCCTTGAAGCACCCAAGCTCATGAGCCTTGCCTGGTGAACGTGGTAGCTGATATGGAAGCCATTCCAGCAGCTAAGCAGGACAGAGATGTCATTCCTGCACTGAGAAACACCAGAAACAGCCCAGTTTGCTGGCAGAGATGAAGCCTGATCCAAGCACACAGGCATCTCTGTTTTGGAGAAGGTACCACTGACAAACCTGGACCACACCACATTTCAGTCTGTGCAAACCCACCGTTGCTTTGTGCTCAGTGTGAGATGCTGGGAGTGGGGGGATGTCTTACAAGTACGAAAAAGCCAATATTTATGCAGCAAGTCAAAATTACTAAAGGTGTTCATAACTCAGCTTCACCAAAATCCTTCTAAATTTTCTCATACCTGTCAAGTTTGCTAATCTATGTGTAACTAATTAGTCAGCTTTAAGTTAGCTGCTCAAAGACAAATATTTCCAAAAATAGCTTTAAAGAGGTGAAGTTTATCCCAGAGACGAGCGGCCGCAGATACTGCACTATACCCAGACTCTCACTGCAAGTCTGACATAGCTGGGAACAGAATGTCCTAAACATTTTCTCTTACAACTTATAAGCAGTTTTATGACAGACCGTTCCCGAAATCCTGAAGACGCTGACGCAATTAAACCTACTGAGAATATTTTCCTATAACAAAATGGTGTCTCCATCCACATAACAGCAGGTGATTTTATTACAGTATTCAAAACAGACCGAGTTCTAGCATACCGCGTTTTAAGCTCTAAGATACATTACTGGATACTAGAGAATAAATCCCCACTGTATTTGGCAGGAGAGCTCCCTCTTTCCTGGTTGACATGTATTTATACAGTGGGTATACAAAAATAAATGCTATAGTACAAACCACTTACAATGAACTAAGCCAAACCTAGTTCTAAATACACATTAATTTCCCTGAAGTAGGAAGATTTATTATTTTTTTCCAGTGGACAGAGGTAGCAAATGGATTGGGAAGCAATGAGAAAGCTAATGGAAAGTCATCCTTGGGGTGGGAAGTTTTATTGAAGTTCATAACACGCATTCAAAGTAAAAGCTTTGTTTCTCCACCCATTCTTGACCCATCAGAGGTTTTCAGTTTGAACAAAAGCTTCCTAGCCTCTGACAACTTGGACAGCTGTCACCCTCTTCATGTAATTGGTCTCCACCTTACAATTGTACAGAAGTTGCCCAAACATCTATCAATAGACATGTACACATAACCCCAAGGATTTGCTTTTGCTACCACAGACTATTACACCAAGCTATAGCAACCACAGTTTCTGGTAAGCATATGCAAGAACCAAGAAAATAAGTTTGTGAGGAAACAGCTGTTGCTGTATCCCGGGCCACAGAGTGCCTCAGGCCATTTCAACTGCATTATTACTTAATTTTGAAGCGTTACAGCCTCTTTGCTTACAAAAATGACCAGTGTATAAAACCATGAAGATCCTTTTCCTCTCACCAACCAGAAGTTCAAATTGTTACTTGTATTTTGATTGCTTCAAGGCCAGTAGTTTTAGGAACAGAAGGAAACTCCCTTCAATGATCAGTCAATAATATGCTCATTTTTACATATAAGCTTTTTTTTTTTTTTGCACTTACAGTTGCTCTCTTAAAATAAATGGGATCAATGAGTAAATGAATTTTGAGTGAAAACTCCACATCAATGCACTCATTTACTGCAAGTACTTAACTCTGTTTTGCTCTTTTGTTCAAGACTAAACTTTTTTCTTATATACAAAGTAATACTGATTTAAAGAATGCATGTCCAGCATAATCCTCTTTAGTGATTATGTCATCAGGAAAGGATACACCATCCCTCTGGTGCATGTCCATGAACTCTGTTTCCAGGTTGACTCCTTAATGAGCTGGAAGCAAAGTGCCACAAAAAAGTTTGTACACTCAATATTATCTTTAACTCTCACATCAAGAGGCCGCTTGGTAGCTTTCCTGCCTTTTGTTTGTGAGCCACAAGGCTGTCCTCTCCTTGTGGGAAGCCATGCACACGTGCAGGGAACATCTGGGTCATGAAAAACAAACTGAGATTCCAGTGAAAGTGATCATTTTAGCTTTGACATCACTTTAGTTCATATCTAGGTGATCATCTGCACGACTGGCTTTTCAAATAGGTCAAACAGAGCTGAAGTAGGATCTTGACAAATGAAAGGCTCACCCTCTCTCCACAGCTCCCTTTCATTTCACCATCTGTGCACTACTTCCATTCACAGAATTTAGCCACCCAAGACTATTAGCAAAATGCCAACCTCTAACAGTACCTTTAAGCAGTAGATAGAGCATTTTAGATTTCAGAACACCACTAATTATTGGATATACAGGGTCTAGAACCTCCAAAAAACCCACTCCAGTAGCTCCATAGAAAGACTTTACTACTGGAAGTAAAACTGAACTGATTCGTCTCTCTCTCCACCCTTCTGAAATGGTGCTGTTTGCTAAAGCAAAAAGTGGTACCTCCGCTTCTCTTGCTGAGTACTCATCTTAATGCCAACCAGACCCAGTATTTAGAGGGCATTGAAAACAGTGTCCACTAGATCAAGTTGGATTTCCAAACTGTAAGGTTTTTCCAAAACCCCTGTTTTCACTGAAAATGCAAATCCTTTGTTAGGTAAAGTTTTGTTCCTACTATTCCTCTTCCCCTTGAGAAACAATTTCTACTTGCAAGATGAAAAAAAGTTCTAAAAGAGAACACTAAGTCTTGATTTTTCCATGAAATTCGCCTTTGAGGAGCCTGTCAGTACCTCGAGGCTGCTCAGTCAAGGCTTTCTCACCATGACTGCCACAATTAATCTGAAGTTCTGCCCACTTCCTTAGCTGAAAGTGCACTCAAAGGCACACCCCGTGTCATAGTCCTTTTCTTACTAAGCTCAGTGAACAACATCTGGAAAGCAAATGAAAAAGCACTGTTAAACTGGCTCTCCCTCACCCAAATTATGCAAGAAAACAAGCCAGGGAAATTCCCAACATATTTTTGTTTCTGCTTATAATCTCAGCATTTAGGTATTTTAATATTGATCAGAGAGTATGCCTGCAGGGTAAGATGTGCTCTTTGGAGTTTAAACCTTGTAGTAAAGTGTCCAAGCGGTTTAGTTTATGTAACATCCAAGTTTTCATCACACTGTTCTTATTCCAAAGTTCTTTAGAAATTCCCATTGTATGTTTGCAGCAAGGTAACATTTAGATATTTAAGAGCAACGCCATCCTTCTTCATAAAAATAAGTAATTATTATACTTAATCTTCATTCACTCACTTATAAAACATTCTTAAATACTCTTTTCTCTGAGTAAAAGGGTTATAGCAAAAAAAAAAAAGAAAACAACTCCAAACACCTGGGTATGTGGCAAAGCAAACTTCCGCAAGCATTTCAGTTGCTCTTTCTTTAAGGGGTATTTGGGGATCTGCGGATTTCAGAACAACAAAACATAATTACAGGCAGCACCAGAAAGCAGTGCTACAGATAATGATGCCAGATCAGCTATCTGGTTAAAAAACAGACCTAATAATCCACTGTTGAAAGTCTTAAACTCCACACGGGCTTTTCAGTGTTTAAGGAAGAAATGGTTTCCATTTCACAAGCAATGCCAGCTTATAACTCTGTAAGCACACTTTGGAAATCAAACTTGACTGGATGCAACTTCAAGACACTTGATCTAACTTTGAAGATGGATCTGCTCTGATCAAGGGACTGGACCTCCAAGGGTCCTTTTCAGCCTGAAGTGATTCTTCAAATCGGTGCTGCAAGCCACAGAAGTCATACTTGCATTCAGAGCCTGTAGCCTCATGGCTGGATGCTCCAGTGTCAGCGCAGCAGGAAGTGGCACTGTCCTGCAGGTTCCTTCCTTGGCACTCTGTCCTACATCTACAATGACCACACTCAAACTGGAGTTTTCCAAAAGATCACCAGCAGCCTCTTTTCTTAACGTTATTGCCTGCTTTCATTAACCCTAATATTTAGTACCTTCATAAGAACTGTCTTGATGACCTTTGTAAAAAAAAGCTCTCAAAATCAGTCAGTATTTTCCAAAGATACTAGTGAGGCCATGTCAGACAAACAGATAGGCAGCCCAGCCACGTACACTTCATTTCCTTATGGAACATTTGGGATCCCCATTCTCTAAGTGACAAGTGCTTGAAAACCAAAGGAATTCTCTTGTTCTGAGCAAAAATAATGAAGAAGGAGTTTTCTGAAAATGCAGGAGTAAAATAGAATCCTATATATACACAGTGCTGAGCCTATACTTCACTTTCTCTCAAAAAGAAACATTCTACTTCAGCAAGGCATTTTCCATAATTACAACAGCAGAGGGGATTTCCCCTGCCACATTGCTGAATGTGAGAAGCCCTTGATAAATGAAGGCTGTGGGCCAGGCAAAGTTCTCTTCATTTCACCCACCACTCTTCCCTCCAGCAGAGGTACAAGTCCCTGCATCCCCTCCTGAACTCAGTTCCGTCCATCCAAGACTAAGCTTTAACCTGAAAGAAGAGCTGGGTCAAGTCTGTCTTGAGAACCGCCCTCAGAAAGGCAAAAGCTAGGAGGAGCAGGATTTTTCCTCCTTTCCCTCATTCAGTCGTCTTCTGCTCAGTACAAACACTTTGAAACAAGCAAGTGACCTTCTCTTTTGCTGCCCAACACTGCCAGCACAATTCTTTACTGCCTCTCAGCGACACTAATATTGATAACAGGAAGGATAACACTGTGCACAAATAACTCTAAGCTTTGCAATCACTTCTTACAGCCACTTCTGTTGCCAGTTCAAGATGAGAGAGCCACAAGGAAATAAAATAAGCCAAACCTGACCTGATTCCTTTGTGCAATCTTCTGTCCTTTCTTCCAACGGAGAACGGGCTTCAGAGGAGGCAGCTCCTTGTCCTCTTTTCCTCTTTCTATTACATGTTCCCCAAGGCTGTATGAAGCTTCAAATACAATTGGAGATATGACATCTTTGACTCTCCTCTGTAAAAGGAAACAAACAGAGATACTACCGTTACATACAGGTAGGCAGGTATTTATACACAACAGTGGTAAGCACAATTAAAGCATAAGTTGTTTTCAACACTGCAGACATGAAGCAGGCCTCTATATTCCCTTTGGTCTTCTTACTGCTGAACTGGAAAAAAAACTTTTGTCACAGCAAAAGAAGTCAGATCAAAAAACAGTTAACAAGAAGTGAGTTATTCTTCTAGCACTCTCGGTTTCACTGGAATCCTTGGCACATTTTCCACACCTGTAAACCAAATCTTTCTAATTAAAACCCAAATATTTTCCATTAGGAGTGCAAAATTGGAAGCAAAGGGTGTATTTTCTCTGGGGTTTCTAAATTCTAGGCTTTGATTCAGGTCACTTCCAGTGCGTTCCACCTACTTAAAAAAAAAGAATTAAGTCAAAACTCCATCTCGAGTGTTGCACTTGTTAAAAATATTATTATCAATTAAATGAATGAATGGATAAAGTTAGCAGCGTGGCTGTAAAAACAAGGCTACAGACATGCAGGAGTGAGGAAAGCCACCTGTCAGTGCTGTTCTGAAAGCAAAACTCATAGCACCCACCACCCTAAGAGCAGTAACACCTGCATAAAATAAAGCTTTTCTACCTTTTTAATCGCTATATTGCAGGCTTAACATCAGATGTACTAAATAGTGCCGCATTATTTGTTTGACAGGATGAATCTTTATTATTATTATTGCCTTCTCTTGTTGCTTGAGCCCAAGCCACAAAACTCATATCATTTATTAACACAAGCAAAGCCTGAAGCCTATCTTTTGTGAGAGGATAAAATGCTCATTGTGTTCTTTTTAGACTTGACTTCCAAAATCCAATTTACCAGAAAATGGAAGTGGCAGACATCCTACTTTTCCACAAGCAAACATCCCTCTTGAATTTCATCTACTTAAAAAATTGTGTGTGAATTCAATGCAGATGAAACTGAGAAGAAGATAACCAAAGACAACAGATCTTCAAATGGACCAGCACTCAACTAGACTTTGTACTGCACCAGGGGATGGGACACCCACTTCTTCAGCCCCTTCCTGGGGCAGGAGTTGCAACACAGAAAAAGCAATGCTAAAATTCACATAAGCTACTAGCTTTGCTCTCACAGAAAATCACATGCAATGACTTCAGTGAGAACAGTATCAGCATACAAGGAGATTATACATACTCAAAAACAAGACTACTAAAAGCACAGCATGAGGCAGCAGTGAGACAACAAATCATCAGGCAGATCACCACCGAATCCAACTGTTTGCAGCCAACTATGTCTGCGAAGAAAAACTGAAAGTGGGTGCAGTGGGTGGAATTAAAACCCACCTAGTTTTTTTTCTAGCTCTGGTACTGCAGTATGGCAACAGTAAGTGCTTACGACTCCTAAGTGTTTTAATACGACCTGGGAGGGCTCAGTCCAATCCCCTTTGAAGTCAAAAGACAAGTTTCCCATTGACTTCAATGAATGCAGGAGCGTGCCCATATTGTTTGCTGGTGTCTCTTGCCTTTTCATTTTGGTGCTGAAATTGTGACTTCCAGCAGCTAGATTAATTACATGTGTGGATATTCCTTCACCACACTTGTCTTTAATTAAGGATGAAAGTATGAATGCTGCCCAGTTACTAATGGTGCCACATGTTCAGTTTCTTCTGCTCCCAGTCTTAAAACATGAAGACAACATTACGTGGGATTTCTCCTCAGTAAGACAGACGCAGACAGCTCTGTCTCGCAGGTACACCACAGACCATCTGGGAAGCAAGTACAAAATGAGAACACTGAATATTTGCCCAAATGCAATCTGGAGAAGCATTATTTTAAGCTGGAAATACACACTGTTTCTTCCTCATACAGCCTACCCAAATGTACTACTTCCAGCAGTCAAACCAGGTGGTGCTGCCCATGTATCACCTTCAGGTATTTCTGATTTCTAGAAGGTAAAAGATGCAATGACAAACAGTTTCGAGATAAACTGAAAAATTCTTCAAATCAAGGAAAGTATTACTTGCTTTTTCTATCAAAAAAGCCCTATTTGAGTGGATTTGCCAAGGGGGATAATTTCTGCAAGCAGCTTTTACATATATTTACGCTTTTTCACTACGCTGAGAAAGTGTTGAAGGTTAATGACATTTCTGCAACGTGAAAAAGAATCCCTGGCAAGTGACAGCACATGGACAGCACAGCTTTTTTTTTAGCAGCAAAGATGCCTGGAGCACATCAAAACTAGCATACTACCCGAGGAGTTCATATTATCAATAGAAGCAGCCATGTAACAAGTGTTCAATGCCTAACACTAACAAATAACTAGATGTCACTGAACTGCTGCAAGTTTTTTCACGGTGCTTGAATTGGATCAGGGGCCTGAAGGTGGGTTTTCTACAAGCCATCAGCTATGCCATGTAGCTTTCCTGTTCTCACAAAGCCATTTCTCTAGGGTGTTGCTATTTTCCTCTCTCAGCAAACTGTCCTGTCCAGTGCAACTTCCTGCAATGCAAATGTCCCTAGCCAGCCTTCCTCTGGAAGGCTGTATTCCTTCCTCTGGATGCTCTACCTTCCCCTCTGAGGTTGCATGACATCACCCTGAGGTGATGAAAAAGGTGTTTAGGTATGAACTGTTGGTTTTTTTAACCAGCGTGCTTCCTCGTTATTACCAAGCGAGGATGTAACCCTAAGAAAGGAACACTCAAGAGCATCTACAACAGCAGTAAGTTGCTTACAGAAATTGCAAAAGACACTGTGGCCCTGAGTACTCACCCTAACAAAGAGCAGGCTTGCCATCTCACCACCCGGAATAAATACACTTTTTTTTTTTTTAATGCTAGGCTAGAAGCTGGGCACAGCTTCTTCATTTTCTCTTCTGGCTTAGCAGGGGAGAAAAAAGCAACCAAGCAAACCAGCCACTGCCAGATTTCTGACTGCATTTCTGTCTGGCTTTAGTAACAAGTCTGAAAAATCTGAAAAAGAATCACAGTGCAACTATCAAATGTCATAGTTCTGATCCTGAACAGCATTTCTGATTCCCTCTCTACAGCGGAGGATGATGACTGTAGGAAATTACTTTCTGCACAGTTTGTGGGTGCAGAATAAGGCACACAGTGACAGCACAAACACAGGCACAAATTCCAGCCTCCTAAAGGCCGTCTTCTCCAACCTTAACTTTGTGCTACCAAGAGCCCACACGCATCAGAAAGTCAGGAAAACGTGGATGGAACAGGACAGGGCTTTGTTATGGCGGATAGGATTTGCTCTTCTCATGGTGTGAGCAGCTGCCAGAGAAGACTGGATACCATTTCAGCTTTCTTTAGGCTCAATGCCACAGAACAGTCAGGGGACCACGCACGAGCCCAGTAAATCATCACATCTAATCCCCTTTTCTCCCACAAGGTGAAAGTCTCCAGCAGGGGCTCTGGAGACTGCCAAATTCCATTTTTAATTATGGCCAATGGGCTGAAAAACAAATTGAGATGTAAATAATCTTTACAATCTACCGCAAGAGTCCTGCAGGTTGAAACATGGCCCTTTTACAGCAGCAAAACATTAAGTGAGAATGAAGTCATTTTCAACAGTGTTGAATGAGAAAATATATGTAGTCAATAGGATGGTTTCTGTGATTGCCCCTGACTTATCCTGGTTTACATGTTTTGAGGGCTTCAATTCTTATTCTTCTTGGGAAAGTTACGTTCTATCAGGCCTTTTTTCTACTCTGGCATGATCTTGAGGACATCAACCCATGTAAAGTTTCAGAGCTTTCAGTTAAATCAGTACAGCTTTTCAGTATTCTGAGAATTCAGCTTTGTTTAGCTTAATGACTAAGAACAAATTTGAGAATGTCTTTTAAAATACTCAACTTGAACATTATAGTCTAAACACATTCAAGTTTTAAACAAGCACTAATAGTAAACTGTAAGCATTTTTAAAGGCTTAAAACATACAAAATAGATTTTAAAAACCTAATTCAGTAGATAACATATTAATGCCATAAAATATATAAAGCTATCATGCTAATGCTGGGTTAGCATTAGCATGATAGCTAATCACACTTCAGTCAAGTCACAGGTCACTAACACCTATGTCCTCAACTCAATGCCAAGGGATAAACTGTTCCCTGCTCAGTGATTTTAAAAATGACTCAAGCCCCCACCAGTCTTTGGAACTAAAGGCCACTACTTTCACAATTTATCATATGGAATATCAGCTGTAGATCTTAATAACTATACACAATGGTTCATTAACCAATCAAGATTATAGTGCATGACTTCCAAATGAATTACTTTCTCCTATTATCTCAGCCTCCCTCTCTAAGTTGTGAGTCATATAGGAGACAAGATTTTGGAGCTATGCAATACAATAAAAATAGCAGACAGATTGGCTTTAAACTGGAAGACAGGCTTCCATTCATTCCAGACAGATGAAAGCGTAGGTCTCATTCTTGTACCTGAAAACGAATGAGGAGTAACTTGCTCACCCTGTTCCTCACAATACTTAAAACAAATCTAAACTGTGGCCAAGTTTTAGACCCCTCAGGTTACCAATTCCTAGTGCATGAGCCAAGTTTCTACTCTCAACCTGTTACTAATCCTGTGCAACACAAAACCCACCTCTGTTCTCAGGAGAGCCTTCCTGCATTTACTTCGATAAAGACATTCTAGGACTTGAAATAATTTGTTTCAGATTGATGTAATTTTAGCATTTGTATCTCCCCATTGCAAAGTCAAACAGAAAATGGTCATGTGAAAGTAATCTTGAAGAGATCTAGTTTCCATTCTGTACACAACATGCACACACAGAGTATATTTTAGACATTGCCTGTAGTTGAAGGAGGAAAATCACAACTGCCAAGTCTGTTTCAGAGATGAGACAGAACTAGAAGATTACTTGGTTGGTAAAAGCTCGTTTACAACATCACTGGTGAAATTTTGTGAAATTAATAGCATATGAAGGCAATTAGAGGCCTAACGCTTCAATAATCCATGCTTCTGTCTTCTTTTAAGATCTTGTGACAGCTATAACTCAAAAAGTAGGCAGACTGTCTTTGTTGCTAAACTTCAAACATTACATGGCTTCTGAAGAATCCCAAAATTCAGAGCAGCAAAAAGGAGCAAAGGACTTGCAGGGCGTCACACACTTGAGCATTATTTACTGCTGGAAAGAATGGGAATGCTCCCTCTGTCCTTTTCCCAGCTGTGTTAGTCTAGCACACAATTGTTTCAAGCAGGCCAGCAACCCTCCTCAAACCCTGATAATGGGAAAAAGGGAGGAAAAAGCAAATCTTGAAGGGATCTGATGCTGAACAAACATCAGGCGTCAAGCAGCCTGCATGCATGGAAAGGACACCTTGAGACGGCAGGGGCTGAGTCCAAACCCCGGCTGGATACAGGCTCACTCTGAGTTAAAGTGTGTCTCTGCACATCTGGCTTCCCACTATCAGCCAGGGATGATAAAGGTATCACTGATGTCGGCATGAGAGAGACTGAGATCAGTGCTGTAAACATTCCATGTCAAAGGTTACAGAGACTTAACAGTAATATATTGCTGATAATCCTTTCATGGTAATCAGTAGGAAGAGTAATCATACGTGACCTGAATACAATATCATGTATTACTGAGCCCAGGCTTCGACTTCCAGCTCAATACTAAAACGCATTATGACCATATAGTTTCAAATAGCTTTGTTTTCCCATGGCTTATTTGTAAAGTTGAATGTTGCTTCTTTTATTGGGTCTAACTCTTCCAGGATGGGTTTTTGTTTGTATGTTTGTTTGTTTAAATCATTCATTTCTGTCCCTAAGGATCATTTTCTTATTTTTTGATTGACTGATTGAAGACTGAAACAGGTTAAACTAGAACACATAGACAGCTAGCTTTTTGCCTGGTACAGCCATCCCTATAACATATGCCTGGCTATCTGCCATATTAACAATTGGAAAAAACGTCTGAAAACTGATGGTGAGCTCACTGCTCACCTAAGCTGAGAGATTCATTTCACAAAAAAGAATATAAGAAAGAATAACAGGGGTAACAATTAAAGCACTTATGTTACTCTTTCTGAAAATACTGAACCATTCGTATTCGGTAGGGAATTACACACCGAATTGAGACAGTAAGTAAACCCACACTTCTCTTGCACATACGTAACCCTACCAGTCACTTGTCTTTTCCACTGGATTTACTACATTTCATATTCTGCTGATACAAGCTTTTATCTAAAACCTAGCTTCAGAGATTTCCTCTAACACTGCCTTAAAATACATCAGTTCCACAGTCTGAGTTAATCCACCTACCAGTTTCTCTTTGTGCAAGATATCCCTCCAACCCTGATAGATGCACAAGCTAAGCATGGAGGTCTCTGTATGAAGCTCCCTTGTTACCTCACTCTCCAGATGGATTTTTTTTCCTTGATTTTTTTTTTTCAAAGAAAGGGAAGAAGCACCTCCATTAAATCACTGCCTCTTGGGAATCATAAAAAGGCTCCTCCCAAATGTCTGTAAAAGATTCCAGAGCTGTAGGAAGAGCGAGGATACAAGACACATTCCTCCTCTCTTCCCAGTGACCACCCCACTAAATGCCTGACTCTAAATGCCTGTTCCCATTTGCAGGTACCTACACCTTCTCAGTAGGATAAATTATCTAAGAGGTTTGTGCAAACAGATTGAGGTTCCATACACCTTCTTGGATGTGAGTCTTAGGGTACATTTTATCTCATACAGTATGTCCCTAATATCTAGCAAGACACTAGGAAGTACCTCAATGGGTCAAACATCTTTGGGCTCAATTGCAATCCTGGTATCTCAAATGCTCTGAGTGTCTGAATACCTGCTACAAGTGACAGAAAATTTGTCTATTAAAAATCACAACAGCTGTGGAAGAAACGTTTTAATGAACACTTCATTTAAAGCTGACTCGATTTGAAGGCCTAACACTGTGTTGCTATGATCCTTTCAACACTGTTGTGTCAAAAAAGCATTTCATCAATGGCTTTATAGGAAACACATGTATGAGACAAAGAAGTGTTCTACATAAGTCCAGTAATCAACAGCAAAAGGTACGAATTAGTAGCATTCTGTCAGGATTGGAAGGAAGCAGAATAATCTTCTGCAGAAGACAGAGATGAAAGAAGGTTATCATCAACATTTTGCTGACGGTATTTTTAATTGAGAAGATCTGATAGAAAAGGTCCTTGGAAGTCTTGCAATAAATGCGATGCAGTTCTCAACCTGCCTGAGTCAGAGTGAGAGGCTGAGTGCGTAAGAAAACATACTATGGAGAGGAGAATAATTTACTTTAAAAAAAACTAGAGATGTTTAGACACAAAAATATGAATCCTTCTTTCAATCACAGGAGAATAGACAGCTCAACAACAGAGGCCTGAGAGGAAACGTAATCTAATCTAATGGAAGAGGTATTATTTATTAGCATAGATCTCTTGAGAGCAGGATTTAAAAATCAATCTGGGTAAAAGAAAAAAGTGCTATGATTGTATACTTTGCCACATGAATTTTAAAATGTAAACAACTGAAATCTTGGGCAGGAGATCTCCAGGAGCATTAAATCATGCTTTGCAAATCCTGAGGAAATGTACTGCTGCCAATAACACGAGTGTGTGCTGTGCACGTCTATGCACTTACACACTTACACAGCGTAGGAGCATACATACACACACACAGATGTTTCTACAAATATACATATGTGTACATATAGTTGCTTTTACATAAACACATATGCAGATACATATCTGGTTGTTCTGAAAGTAATGCCTCCTACTTAGTTCCACAGAAACTACAAGGAGCACAGTAACACTACCTGACAGAGCAAATTCTTAGCTACAAAACACTGTTTTTCAACACAGTCACCACTATGAGCTATGCATTTTTTTCCAGGGATGAACAAAAGCTGGCTTGCTGAGCTCATAGAGATCTGGCCACCCAGAACATGGCTTGTCTTTCACATCACTGTTGCCACTGCTGAAGTGCACCACCCACTGGTCTCCATAAATGTTCAGCAAGTGTAAATGTAAATTTCTTCCTCGTAGAGGAATTCCGTTGCACACCTTTGCTTCAGATGCCATTTTCTTAGACTGTCCCTCTGCTGCCATCTGTCATGTGGCAACAAAATGTAATGGAACACTAGTGGGAAGGGTCAACCCCTACCACCATACTACCAGCATCTGCCTCTGACGAAGTGGGCCAACATAATAAAATAGGAGGCATTATTTTTGGAGCAGCCTTCATACGTCATATATAAATAATTGTGACTGATTGACTGCTTTGATATGACCAGGGCCACGAGGATGATCAGAAGGCTGGAGTATCTCTCCTGTGTAAAAAAAGAAGAGAGAGCTGGGCTTGTTTAGCCTGGAGAAGGTTCTAGGATACCTCACTGCAGACACCTAAAAGAGTCTACAGAAAAGACTGGAGAGGGGCTCTTTATCAGAGAGTGCAGCGTTAGGACAAAGGTCAAAGACTTTAAATTAAAAGAGGGGAGATTTACATTACATATAAGGAAGAAATTTTTCCCTACGAGAGTGGTGAGGCACAGGCTCAGGCTGCCTAGAGAAGCTGTGGATGCTCCATCCCTGGAGGTGTTCAAATCCAGGTTGGATGCAGCCCTGGACAACCTGATCTAATGGGAGGTGTCCCCACCCGTGGCAGGGGGGTAGGAACTGGATGGCCTTTAAGGTGCACTCCAAGCCATACTATGATTCTGTGATACGACCCTATGACCGACGTACAATTTCTGGCCTCAATTCTCACACAGAAGTATGAAATCAACAACAGATGATTTACTGTCTTGGTGGTTACGAAGACTCTTCATGCTGCCATCCACATGGAGTTACTATGCATTAAAACAGGCTTTGAAATAAAATAAAAAAACAAAAAACCCACACCACAAACACAAAGCAGAATTCCCTTCTAACCAGTTTAAAATGTTTCAGATGAGATTTAAAACCTGAATCTTAAGTGCATCATAACAGAATATTGTTTTATGTAGTCCTGCTATTTCCGCTTTTAATAGAGTGAATCTATAATAAGCTTGCAATTATAAACTTAAATTCTTTAGTTGTTCCAAACCAAAACCCACCAGTGTTTCTTCACTTTAATCTGGGGAGATCTCTTCCCATAAGTTGTCAAGGAATTCTATGTATTTATCTAAGTACTTTCATTCTGAAAAAAAAATCAGAAAATTTAAGAGAGTAAAATTAAAAAAAACTTAAAAGAAACTGATGATTGGAACAGTTCAGGCCAATTAGCTAAGTACGGGTAAGTAAAAAAGATAACTTGTTCAGTTATTACTAAAGCATTTGTGCACGTATAAATGGGAATGAGAAAGAAATTATTCAGTCTCTCACCGTGTCTTGACATCACTAATGAATTCCTGCTTTTCAATAAAAAGGAATTCCATTATTTCAATGTGGTTTTTACAAATGCAAACATTTAAGCATAGAATTGAATAAGAAAACTAATCGTCCAATTTAAATGTGCTGTTCCAACTAGACAAGAGCATACAACAGAAACACTGCAGAAGACATACAAAGCTCCTAGCACTATCAAACGGAGTCCAAAGCTCAGCTACATCTTCCTTATACATGACTACAGCAATTTCTGAAGACAGTGAGGAGACTGTATTGTGCTGGATACTGTGAAACCTCAGAGGATGACAAATTCCCATCCATCATTCAGTAAAGCAACATAATTATCCCAATTATTAATTACTAGGAAGCACCGTTATTAATCAAGTAATAGGGATGAGCTGAAGGAAACTTATCCATTACGTAGCACAAGCATTATGGATAACTCCAAGGGTATTTCATTAGCTTCCAGCTCTCCTGTTCTGCACATACCTAAATCTCAGCTTACTGACAACCACCTCACGCTGCCTGTGCCGCCTCCTCCCCCTCCATCGCTTTCCTCCCGTCCTCTTCCCCTCTCATCATTCAGACACGGCTCTGCTAACAATCCCATCTTCAGTTTCCCAGGCTGTGCTCACAACACAAAACTAGAAGACAGACACGTACAAGGAATCTCGCTGGCATTTCAGCACATTTAGCGCATTGGAACTGTGATCAGATGGAAAACTCGCCATTTGCTGCAGCAAAAGCAAGGCTCTTCCCCTTGTTCTGCAGCTCCAGCAGCCTCGCAATCCACCCCACACCAGAGGATATGGCCACCTGGGGCTGGGAGAAGAACCAAGGGTGTTGTAGGGTGACAAAGGATGATTGTCAGGTAGGATGAGTGTGGGATGAATGAATGTTTCTCAGGGCAACCGAGGAAAAACACGTTTCCCTTTGCATTCCGCAGGCTTTAAACATAAACAAGCTCAACGTTTCCACAAATAAGAGCTAACCATACACTTCTCCAGATAAAAGCTGAGAGCTCTGAAGCTGAAGGCATATTCATGGAGTATTCTCCAGGAAAAAAAAAAAAAGGCCCTTTAGAACTGTGATATTATGTGGACTCTACAAGGATTTTAAGCAGAGATGGTTAAGTTAATGTATTGCCACTTTATACATCTGTACCTGACATGTGCCAGCCTTTGGTTATTTTATACAGTTCTCATTCTAACAGCAGCACTCCCATGGTAACTGGAATATGCTGAGGTGTGGTGCAAAGGAATAGATGCCAGGGGAGCTGGGAAAGGGCAAAGTTAGCCCTGACCCAACTGTAAGTGATGCCAGCTCATACACACATATCCATGGGAAGAGGTCTGAAGCAGTCAGATAAATAAGAAAGATAGTACTGGAGGTAAAGATGGGTTGGCAGGTTGTAGATTGGCTTTTTCTGGTTTTCAGGAAGAAAAAATTATAACAAAAATCCCCAGATAAGCATATTTATTTGCAGTAGATCTATAAAATAATCTGTCCCCTTTATTCTTCTATGAAGCAGCTTCCTCTTACTTAATGGATGCAAAGCCAACCAAGCTCACCTCAAGAGCTGGGTTTTTTTGTGTGTTCAGTCTGTTAGGCTGAGTCACACAATTACATACAAATGCCAGAATGGGGACAGGCTGAAATGTCACCTTTATCAGACAACCAAAAACACGATTCCAAGGACAACAAAGCTGCTTTCGAAGGCTGCAAACTCAGCAGCACTGGACTTGAAAATACCAACAGCAAGAAATAACTTGACATAGCTGTGAAATTAGGTTAAAATAGGCTGTTGCATGTTAAGGGGTGAAGCTTTCTTTTAGTCTTCTTACTCTGTGATCTTTTGGAATGTATTTTTCCAGGGTTTGCTCATTTCCAAATTGGCTGGGCCAAAGTAAGAGCAGACTGGAGAATGGTGCACGTGTCAGAGGAAAAGCTTCAGACAGCAGAAGGAGAAGCTGCAGAGGTCAGGGAGCACTTGGAGGATGCTGCAAGTGCATCATAACTGTGACACAGAGCTTGGGAAAGAACAAAGGGAAAGGGATAGGAGAAGAAGGAAAACAAAGCCACTGAATAGGATGGCAATGCTTTCAGATCCTACAAGCAGCTTGTAACAAATCCTGAAAATAACAAATAGCAACCTGCATATGTTTACTAATAGCTGAAGAAAAAACAAGGAAATATCTGTGTGGGAAGCTTCAGTGGTCGAATTTGAGACAGTCTCTCATGGCACAGTCACAGGTCAGAAGTACACATCAGACTCCCAAGAACAGCCTGCTCAAGCACCAGCCTATTTTGCATTGCTTTGCCTAGGCTTGGATGTTTACCAGCACCATATTCAAACAACTGTGCTGTGAATGTGTTGAATATATACCCACTGGTATAGGCAAGTTGTATTATTTTTACCTTATCTTTATTTTTACATTACTTGTTAAGAAATCGTATCTTCAGTCTCAGACACAAACTATATAAAAATATATACCTATATCTATATATATAGATACAGATATAGGTATTTTTTTTTCCCAGTCCTACTGGCTATGGGATTTTGTCCATTTATCTGCTTTGGAACTGCTTCAAAAATCCAGTGCACAAAAACTGATACTGCTCTGTTATAATTTGTCCATGCTTTATCAACAGGAAATCCTTAAAAACAAACACTGAGATATTAATGATGCTCCTTGAAATTCTCTGTCCTTTTTGTAAAAATAAATGATCCCAAGAGGTAGCAACAGACTGCATTATTTAGTCTGCCTGCTTGTTTATTCCAGATATTACATTTCATTCATTAAGCCTCCATTACATTAATCCATTTGTTCAATTACAGTTTATTTTCCAGAAATGCATATAGTTTAGTCCTATAGCAAACCCAAGGTGTGCCTTCTAAACGTGTATGTGGCATCACCTTTCAGTCACAGATTTTTGTCACACTTCTCTGCTAGAGTAAAGACCTCTTTACTGTTCACAAATACCTTCTTAAGTATCTCTTGGTCTTCATTAAAATAAATGCTGTGACCACTTCAAATTTCTAAGCAAAGCCTTTCCTTTGATCCCTGAATGCCATTTTATAGTTCCTTACAACCTCCTTTAGATGGAAAGCAGCTTGTCAGTGAATGCACTGGCCCAAGCAATGTTCTTTATGGAATAAGAATCACCTCAAGTTACTATTCCCTATGCTCACCCAAATAACTCATGACTCCTTTTTGCCAATCATTATACTGAAAAGCCATGTTAATTATTGGTCTGCTATGCCTCTGAAATCACCTACAGAGACCCTGCTCCACATAACAAGCCTCTTCCACCTCCATAGGTGGATATATGACCTCACTACACTGAAATACATTTGGATCAAGTCATAGAACCATAGAATCCTAGAATGGCCTGGGTTGCAAAGGACCACAATGACCATCCAGTTCCAACCCCCTGCTGTGTGCAGGTCACCAACCAGCAGCCCAGGCTGCCCAGAGCCACATCCAGCCTGGCCTTGAAGTCACTCAACTCGTTCGAAGCACTTCATAAAAATATTCCCCATCCTCCCCTTTAAAAGACTGTGGGGCTTTTTTATATGCAAGGTCTGGAAGTCATTTCGTATTTATTTTCAGACACTTATATACTGTATTGATAAATACTAAACTTTCCCTGAAGAATGTCAGAGCTAACAACCCAACCCTATGGTGACATCTCTTTTTACATCAGCTTGCTGTGCAACTGTTGATTTTTATATTTACAGATTTTGTACTATTTTTTTCTAAATAATGGCAGCTAAGATGTTAAGAACTGCAAGCCCCAGAGCCCCTACCACTCCTTCACTCCATTGAGCAATTTCTTTTTTTTTTTTTATGCTTTTTTTTCCCTGTAAATTTCTTGAACAATCACACAACACAATGGCATTTCCATTACACTGTCTGTGCAGTGATGTCAATTCACTTCAGATCTGCTTTCCTACCCTTATTTGGTATACTGATACTTCAGAACCTGTGATGCCTACTGGAATTGCCCTTGAATTTCAAGTATTAGGGAAAGTTAGCAATATGGAGCCAGAGAGCTCTTCAGCCAGTCCTTGGGATCCTTAACTCTCCAGACCATTTTAATGTGACGACTTCTGGTAAACATTATTTGAATTTTTCCATATTTACAAATGCATTAAAAGAAAAAAATAATCTTAATAAAATGAGTGCATTTTCCTGCTCTTTCCAGAAGCGTAAGTATTTCATGAAAACGCTTCTCCTTTCACCTATATGAATGGTTTTATAACCATCATCAAATGATGTCCCAGTATTACTGCTAGGATTTATTTCATTAATGCATCAACTTCATTCTCAAGAGGCTACAATCATAAAGGAAAAGTATTCCACAAACCCCAAGGGCAAGCAGCACAGCTGCTGTCCCACAAATATTGATGCTCCCATTATGGATCCCATGGAATAGCAGGGCAATATTCCATAAATGCTTTAACATCTCTGGGAACAACGTAAGAACTGATGTGAGTCAAAAAACCTCTAAAAATGCTCTGCCCCTTTTCCTTTGCCCTGTAAGGATAAATGGAAGTAACCAACTGCCCTGTTTTTATCCAGATTAACAGCTTCAAATCTCCATAATCCAAAATTGTGAAAATAATAATAACAACAAGAGCTTGAAGGCAAATTTAGATCCTAATCTTACTGCTATAGTGCAGCTCAATAGAAACAGTGTTTTATTATAGAATCATAGAATCCTATTTCTATTTTATCCTTATTTGTTAATTAAGAATGGAAAAAAATCCTTTAAAAAGCTCCTATGCAGCACAGTAGGTGTTTAGGTGAAAATGGCTCACAACCACGCACAGGTGATCTGATTTCTTCTTAAAAGCCCTCAGGCAAGCAGGGAGGAATAAACTGATACATCATAAGTGACAGGACAAAAAGGTTTACTTAGCTTTACTTACTCTTCCATTAAAAATATAAAATGATTTTTAGGTTTTCTTTCTGTTTGAAGTGGGTGGAATTCTCTTTCCATGCACACACACAAAAAACTCCTGTTTTTACATCTACCCATCAGTAAAGAGGAGACTTCTCTCAGCGTATGACATTTAAAAAGGAAACAAAAAGGGAAAAATACAGATTATGTTACGGTAGTAGGTATCCACCTCCAGCAAGATTTTCCAAGGCCTCTGAGAGGAAAACCCTTTCCGTTGTGTAGAAAAATAGCCTCAATTGACTTTTCCACTCCTTTAACTGCCAGTGTGCAGCACATATAATCTCCAGATCTACCTTTAGAGCTGACCAAATTAACAACCGCATCTTTTCTTTGGAAAGGGCATTTAAAATAAACTAACAAAACAGAAAAAAACCATTACGGATCCTCTCTAGGATCCCAACGGAACAAGCCTCCTCTGCCAGCAGTTTCCCAGCTTACCGTAGAGAGATGAAACATTTTACTAAGACTTCAATACGCGGGCAAGAAAAATACACAATGTGCTGTTACACCTTAATGCCTTAGGAAACAATCATCGAGATGTTTGGTGTATTCTGTGTATGCGACACAACCGCTATCAACTTTGCAAAAATGCCATTACAAAGAGTGAAGGTCTGCCACTTTTTTCCCCACAGCAAAATGTCAATGCAGTTTAAAATGAGAACTGGCTGCCTAGGAGATGGATTAGCAATAAGGATTTGCAATAATAGTGCTGAAAACTTGCTCATCTTCCTCCTTCAAAACCCAACAGGAAAAGCAGTCCCTTTCAAAAAATACCTCAGTAACTCCATGTCAAAAGTTTATGTTGAATGAAATGCTAAGGAAGAAATACAGACCTGGGCACCTAACTGATGGAAACCTCTGCCTCAGCAGTGAAGTGCAAGTGAATACAAAGCCCCACTGCAGCTGTGCAGCCCTGAAACATACCTGTGATGTGCCAAAACCACTCTGCAAGTGGCACATGACACATCCTTCGTCCCCATTCACCTTATATCTAACTTTAAAACCCTGGCTCAAAGGAAGCATTCTGATACTACACAACCCAATGGGTAGAAACTTACTGAACTCATTAAATAATGACTCCTGCATGACCAAGAATTTGTAACCTGATGTTGTAACCTATGACTTCCAAAGGAGAACTGTCACACTCAAGCATCAAGCCCAACCACTAGCCAAAATGAGCTCTCTGAAAATCCCATCTAACTGCAACCTGCACACTTACATTCTCTTTAGACCTCATGGTACTGCCGCTTTACATGGAAATCATCTGACTATCTTTTCAACTGACCACATGTATGCTTATTTTTGATGCCGTTCAAGTGCTTATTTTTGAAAATTTGCCCTTGGTCTGACCATTTCCCTGAAATGAAAAACTCTGGGTAGCCTCACGAGCTGTCAGACAGCTTTCAGCCAACAGCAAGAGCTATACAGAGTGTATCAGATCAACAGAGGCTTCTGGTTTTCTTTCCATTTAGTAAAACTTTAACATATTCTCTCTCTCTTCTTTGAGCTTTTAATGTACTACAACATAACAGACATCATAAAATATGACAGCTGAAAGATTCTGGAAGACCTCTACTTGATGATCAGTCATTTTCAAACTTCAAGTTTAGCACCATTAGGCTCACTTTAAGTCTGCTTCTTAGACACACAAAAATCCTACCTACAATTAAAGTTGGCTGTCTATCAAGACAAAGTATAGCTTGAATATAAACTACTACTTAGGAATTGCTTTGGGCAATTCCCACAGAGACTAAACAGCACGTTAACAAACAAATTCCCAAATATATGACAATCTAAAAATACAGAGCACCTGAATAGGATGGGACGGGAAAGAAGAATACCTTAGTCAGTGATCCTGAAGACTGGACGTGCTTTCCAAATTATATACTCCTAAAAATAAACTCCTGTTGCACATCTGTTAGGAGCTAAGACTGAAGATGAGGTCAGACGCTGTCAATATCTCCTGCTTATTCAGGAGGAGCACAGGCAAAGTCCCATTTCTGTGAACTCAGCAGTAACATAATGCAAGAGACCATTTTCAGTTACTATTCACAGATCCTACAGGCTGTCAGCTTCTCCTAATGCTCACCTTCTGCTCTTCCAGTGATCTGTGGAGTGCTTCCCTGCTCCAAGACCACTGCCAGCCCCTTGGATCTGCTCAGATTTGTTACCAGCTGGGCCTGTAACAGAGGCTCTTTACACTCTGCACAAAAGTACTGATTTTAACAAGGCAAAAAGATACCAGGAAGTGCTTGGAAGACCTTGAGGAGATGTGCCATGGGAGGGAAAGCAGCACAGAGACAGGTACAAGAAAAGCAAATCACATTTTTGCTTTGTAAAATTTCTGTGGCATCTCTTTCTTTCTTAATGGAAGCACTTGGCCTTTGGTCAACTTAAAGAACACCTTTGTAGAGCTGTCAGGAGTCATGCATATACCAAGTTATACACTGTGTATCTTTTAAACCAAAAAAGGGAGATACCATGCACTCTCATCTCTCCTTAGAGACACACGAGTCTCTAAACCTACACGAGTTGAGCAGCAGATGATGCCATATAATCCCAGCAATCTGAATAAGGAATCAAAACACTTCCTGCTTAGCCACAGGTTTCGTGAATCGTTCCCCTTACCTCCATCTCCTGCCTAAGCAAATATATAAATGGGATGCTTTTTCTAGAAACATTCTTGATAACTGCCTTGTTCTGCTTTTGTTGTTGTTATAAAGTACATCTACTTCACCATGCTTTCCTGTTAGCACCTGATGATTCCAATCGAGGCATTAAATGCAGATTAAAATTTTGGTAGTAATCCAAAAATCCAGGTAAAATGGCCTGAAAGCGTATGTCAACCAGGTAATGCTTGTAGGAACCCAACCCTCAATTGTGAGCAAGTCAGCATGCATAATGAAAGCCACAACGTTATTAAGCCACTTTGAAGGACAGGCTTGCATCTCCAAATACACATTTTAGTCCACGCTGAATGTATATGATTTGTCATGAATCTCAAAGTGGATTCCCTATCTTACTAAGAGCCAGCTTAAAAACCTCCATTTTTCAAAAAAAAAAAGACAAAAAACAAAACAACCCTCTACCAGTACTCCACCTTCTTAGCGGGGCAATGATAATTTTAATTCAAGGAAAACAAAAAAAATCCAGCACTGATCTCATACAAATGCACTGTAGGTCATCAAGGGCTCATACACACCACCATATACACTCTCTTCTTCCCCACCAAATACACTGAAGAAGCACTGAGTACTTGGTTCTCAGTTTAAGCTCCAAGCACACTAGAATGGTGGGCTTGGTCTTGGGGCTCCCTCTGACTTTGGTGTAGGATTTCCAAGGAGATGTTTCCCCAGATGTCTGACCCTGCCCCACTAGCATGCAACGAATCCCCGACAGTATGGAAACTCCATTTGCCAGAGGCAAATCCTTATTCTACAACAGCCCACAAGCAGGAGAGAAGGATGGCTTACCTAGGAATTAAGCACAGAGATGTCAACCCTTGCTTTTTTCTCAGATATTATTTCCTTTCAAAATGTTACTTGTCTGCCACGCTGCCAAACCCCACAGCAAGAACGGGTTCTTATTGCAGCCACTGTTTAAGGACTGAAGGCTTTTACTCTGCTGCAGCATATCCATCTCTTTCATGGATACTCCCCGAATCCCAAAAGGATGGCTGTTCTCCAACACTTTTAGAGGAAGATGTATGTCATATCTTCCCCCCACTATCCGTGGGGAGTCTGCATTATCTGATGCTTGCCACAAAAAGCACATTTTTCAGGCTCTAAGAGCACTTACTTCGAAAGCACTCACAGAGCTTTTAGACATTAATTTTGTTATCATGAGCTTACCAGGAAGTACTTCAGTTTTCCAACTTTTACAATATACTCCTTGAGGATGACCATTTCATCTTCACAAATTACATCTACACATCATGTCAAATGCAAGATGTGTAGATGTTAAAAGAAAGAAAAAAAAAAACAACAAGGCTCAAGTGTGTTTTTCCGACTTTGCCCAAACCTAAGGACATGTGGAGAAAGTCCCATTTCCTCCCACAGCCACACTGCATGGAACATTTCATTCCCCAAAAAACAATCTGCTGAAGAGGCACGTTAGCGTGAAAAAAGAGTGCTATAACTGAAATTCACTCACAACTGTAATTACAGCAGTTGCTATGAAGCCAAGGCTGTAATTTTTGCAAGCCAAACTAAAGGAAAAGGAACAAAAGTATTGTAATTGTTTTGGAAAGCTACGAGGGAGGCTCTTTCCTCCCCTGCTGTTCAATCAAAGTAGCAAAGGGTGGGGCTGTGAAGACACATGAAAGATGTATTAATATTCTCTGCTGAGATCCAAGCTCCTCAGTACTTTTGCAACCAGCTTCAACCATAGCATATGGGGATATTCGAAAATGACCTGGAACATTACCCAAATTGAATCCTCCTTCTTTCTATTTAAGTAATCAATGAGTTTTTTAGTTGTTTTGTTTGTTTTTTTTAAAAGCCCCAAATCCAATAAAAGGCCCCATAATGGCTTACACTGTCACTGCTCCAAAGAAGCTATTAATTTGCACAGAGTTTATCAAGACAGTGTAGCAAACTAATCAGAAAGAGGCAGATGCATAAATTCTACCCAACACAAACAAGCAGACTGCAAGGGAACATCCTCACTGAAAAATGCAGGCTGAATGAAGCAATCACCCACCCTCATTTCCCAGACTTCCACCACATCCTAGAAACCCAGTTACCATCTAAAAAACTGATCTTCGGAACTGAAAACAAAATTTGCTTTATTTTTTAATTTAAACTGCTCTGCTTTTTTTCCCCCCTCAGACTTTGTTGATTTTCAGCACAATAAATACCAAAGAAAATTCCTGAGAATAACCTGATACGGTTCCAGACTTCTTTAGGGTGAGGGCCCACTAGCAATCCAAGAATTTCTGGATTGAACGTTTTATCCATTCTTTACTTCCCAGTTTGCTAAAGAATATGTTTCAGCCCTTGTACTACCTGTTGAAACACATCAGTGTGCTCAGCCCAAGCAGCTGCAGTACAGTCAAGGGTTGATTTGGTCCCACGTTCCTGTTTGCAGCGCGATTATGATCAACTGTTTAAACAGAATTCAGCACTGCTGCAAGATCAGGTTGTATTTTTTCCTGAGCTATAAAAATTCTCCAAATAAAAGCATTTTTTATATTTTTCCTACATTTGAAATGAATTGCTCTTTTAGCCAAGGAAAAGCATTCATCCATCGCTCTGTAGCATGGCTAAGCATCCATTTTGAAAAAGCAGCGAAGTACAAATTAACAGTTTGACCATGTTTAGAAGAGAACACACAGCACTATTTCTAGTCACCTGAGCTTTAAAATATTGCTGCAGAGAACCAGTAGAACTCTTTCAAGCCATTTAATTATCAGCCATCTACTTTAATACAAAGTCTATACTCCTTGCATCTACAAGGCCTCTCATTTTCCTTCTTAAACCAATTTTCATTGAGATAAAAGCTTAATGCATATTACAGTTGTAATTAAAGATAAGGAAGACTCCAGAGCCTGCTGTTCCTTCTCTTCTGATAGAAGGATTAAAGAAATTATATTCAAGGTTCAGAAAGCCTTCTAAGCAGAAGGAGAAAAACTGTGAGTTGTTCTGGTGACAAGAAACTATCCGAAAACTTTTAACTCTGTAATTAGTTTGAAAGAAACAGTTCAAAACTAACTCTATTCAGGAATAACTGATTGTGAATTTGGCGGGGAAAAAAAAGTCAAAATGAAAATGAGAGAAAAATTTACATCCGTTTATCAAAAAAATTACTGTCCCAAATCACAAAAGCTTTGAGTACAAAGCTGATGAAGAAAACTGAACCAACCATAAATGGAGGAGAAGGCTACATTAAGCCATTAATCAAACTCTCCCAACCAGTATGGCACTAACCCAGGCTGCTTCTCAATCCAATGCAGCAACAGATCTCGACAACACAAAGCTGTAAGTTCAGATATCTGTGAATTCCACATAGAGGAGAAATGCATACATGAGAATGAATACACAGTTGTGTTTTATATAGGTGTCACACTTTTTCTAGGTACTTGTATTTTGCTTTGGGAGGTAGAGTTAGACAAAGCTTGTGCTGGCTCATAGAGATGACGATGATTTTCACTGCTCTTAACTAAGGAGATACGTGCCAGAAAGAAATCACAAGATCAAAAAAGATGTCTCTTGCTCCACACTGTCCCTTCCCACACAGGTGTCTGACCAAAATAACGATTTCTAGTATGATACAGAATATCTATATGATTTCTAATACTGTACCAAGAAATATACAAATACCAGCTTTTCTGATCTTTGTGCAAAAATTTGAGTATTTATGTTAATTTCTAAAAGTCTTTATCTTTTTTCATTTCTACAAAGTTTCTTTTCTCAGTGCTGATTGAAAACCTACATATAATTTGTTCTTTCCTGAAGCCCCGTGTGCTCCACATGACCTCTGTTTTTTAGGCATTATATCTTTTAATTTTCCTGCTTTACAACTTTCCTTTCACTTGCAACCATCATTTCATCACAGAGACTACAACTTGACTCAGCTTCCACTTCTGAAAAACACAGGGAAAAAAAAATCAAATCCCAAAATAAATGCAACAATGGATAAATATTTCTGAGGTATGTTTCAGGAACTGTTGAATTTCAAAGCATAATTTAATATGGAAAAGCACTACTGCTCACTAGCAGTAGTGCAGTCATTTAAAGCTTACATAGTTTTACTAGACTGTGAAATTCCACCTTCCAAGTGTTTGAAAGATGGAAAAAAAAAAACCCATATATTTTAATTACAGAAACTTGTTCTCATATCAAGTTAAGCTCATATTTACTCAAACAAAATCTCAGTAGAAAAGAGTTCTCTTTAGAAAATAAGATTAGTTTCTTTACATCTCTTTCTCATGAACACCCATTTACACAAGATTATTTTAAGCCATATGAATGCCTTCTCTACACATTTGGCTGTTCTTACCCCAAAAAGAGAGTTGCCACACAATGCATCTTGCACAGCACAATAAGAAAGTATTTTCCTCTTTGTTTGTGCCAAGCTGACCACGATGGGACACCAGTTTCATACTCTAAAAGCCTGTATATTTGCCACCAACGCTTTTGTGTTTCAAACACAACGTTTTCCCGACAGAAGTAATTCAAACATCCAGTGTGGATCGATTCAGCTGACAAACAATGCTCCCAAAGTCAGATGGCCACACAAAAGGATTTAGGATAGATCCTTGTTTTCCCTAGGGTCTGCACAGAAAGACTGTTTCAAATTTGGATATTGAGTCAGGCAGAGCCATTTCTTGCTCTTGCATCTCACTGTTTGTGTTATGGAAAATACCCTGCGACCAGGTACAATCTGCAAGCTGTCAAGTTCCCACTAACTTGATAATACAAAACCCTTGAGAACAATACAATAACAAAGAAACATTTCCCTCCTGGGCATGATGTTAACAAATGGAAGCTTCTTCAGAGCATAAAGACTACATAGGCTTTCAAACTATTCCAAGTAACAGACTTCAGAATCATTGTATTTCATATCAAAAAACACAGGAAAGGGAAATAAAAGATGTAAATAAACTACCTCCATAAAAGTAGTTTATTTGCCAATCCATGGTAAAGACAACTTAAAAAAAAAAAGTTTATTTGTGTTTCATTTATTCTTAAACTTCTTATACTGTTGTTATTTTGGAAATTGGACTTCCTCAAATAAAGCAAATAACATTCAGAACAAAAAAGAAAAGGGAACAGTCAGTAGGAGTTGGGAGAGACTTAACCTAATGATCTGTGTCATATCCGAAGACTGTGTAGTGATATCCAAACTAAATTACTTAAACGGAATTACTGATAACTACGTAGCTGCAGCTTTGCTTTTCAGGGACTGCTGGATGTTTGGGAGTGGAAAAGAACTGCTGGTGAAGTTTGCTGTGGGATTTATACTTCTTTATCTGATCTACTTTTAATTCTCTGAAAACATTCCTAGAAATTAGCAGTAGTCGAGATTGAGTCCAGAGGAGATAAAGAAACCTCGATTAATAATCAGAATCATATATGCTCCCACTAAGCAATGCTCTATGCTGCACAGACATGCTTGTATCGCTATATTCTCTGCTACTCTCACTCTCATCTAAAAACATTGTACTCTTCCACCATGAAAGCCTCACAAGAACATGAACGTTTAGAAATGCACAGACCAGAGCTTCCCAAGGACTCACTTTCTGCCTAAGTATGAACGATGGTATCTGTGCTTCAGTCCCAAACCCACAAGTCTCCGTGGCCTGGCCACCACCTATCTGTCCCCTAAGGATTACTGCTGCAGCTGGAGGTTTGATGATCCCAGGTGCAGCTCCACTGATGGCGTAGCTGCTGGAGGTCTCACAGCAGAGAGAAGTGAGGCCTGGAGTGCTGTGCCAGCCCTCCAAGGGGACACCCAGCTCCTTTCCCCTCACTGTGATGGCTAATGTAGGCTGGGTGGAACTGCCTGTGGAGAAACAGGGTGGCAAAAGTGGAAAAAATGCTTTCACTCGTGAACTGGAGCTGCTCCAGTGAGCCTTCCCCCGCATGGAAACACAGCACCTTGGTAACATGGTGCTGCTTTAATGATGGGCCTCACCTACTGTGTTATAAATAAACCAACCCAAACACTGCTGGAGGTGGAAATTCAGCTTCCCCTGAAGGAGCAGAGGTTCTCCCGTGATGGAAGAAGAAGGGATGGAGGGAAAGTCAGGCCACCACAGGCTCCCTGCTTCCCGTGTACATCCTTCACAACCCGTTCCACAGCAGCCATGCCAAACCTGTGTGGCAAGCAGTTCAATTCACCCCAACATCACGGCAAGTCCTGCACAAGCTGCAGCATCAGCACAGGGATATGTTTTGGCTTGTGGAAAGTATGGGCTGTTCCTCCTTTTACCCTCATGTCTCTCTTTTAACTGCAAGGGCAGGCAAATGAAGGGGACTCTCAAAGCCTCTGAGTAACACTGTCAGGGCCGCACAGGATCTCAGGGGAGCTCTGCAATGAAAAGGAGATGGCCGCATGCCTGCTTATGCTGTTCCACATGTGAAATGTCTCACAGGGAGACGCAGCTAATCCAACAGAGATGTCACCAGCAGACGTATGACAATGACATGGTTATAACTCCATGTGCAATAGGAAGGTTTCAAAATGTGCACTTAATCTTTGAAAGAGATATGTTTTAAAAAAATCAGTAACAGAAGAGCTTTTAATCGCTTTAAAAATCCCTAGTAGGCTGAGCATCCCCAGTAGCAATCAGATCACAGAGCCACTTGTCAACTTTTCCCCATGCAGAGCCATGGATAGCCCATAGAAGCTCCTAAAGCCTGCCCAGGAATCATCCAAGACAGCTGTTTTGGACCAAATCCACCCAACGTGTGATGCACAACACGGTGCCACAGGAGATTAAATCACAGAGCCTAGCAGTGCTTCCCAGCAATGTTTTTTTTAGCAAAAAGAGCAAAGCCCACTTTTCCCATGTAAATATGAGCCATTCTGCTAGAACTGCCAAACTGGAAAACAAAACAAACAAAAAACCCAAAGTTTTTAAACACCAAAGCCACCATATGTGAAATAAAGTTACATTTCTCTACCAAAATCCACTAAAATCTATAGGCTGAAAACAACCTACATCAAGGAGAAATGCAGTCACAGGAAGCTCACAAGCCAGTTTGAAGCATTTCATCGCATTCTCTGCTGGTCTGGTTTTGCTTTCAAATCTAGACTGGGATTTCTTCAGCACGCTATAAAAGAAGACTACTGAGAAGAAAGGTCATTTCCCACTGCAGTTTGTTCTAAAAAATGACTTCCCTAAAGAGATCTGCGCAATACTGGAGGTTACGCAGCCTCTTAGCCACATCTAACAGCTAAGATGGATGCTGAACAGAAAACTGCAACAAAGAAGTTCCACTACATCCAACCAACAAACGTTTTAAGTAAATAAATGAAAATGATTTCCATACAAATTACCCTCAATGACCTTACTGCAGTGGGGGGAGTGGGAGGAGGACCTCTAAGGCTGGATACAGCTTGCATAAGGCACAACATGGCCAACCTCTGTTGAACCTTACCAGAAACGGAGCCAAAGTTCTAATCCTAGCATTTTGTCAGTTACTTCCTATGTGTTTTTGAGCACACTTTGTCTCACTTTCCCATTTGTAAAATAAAAATCATACTGTTCACTTATATTGGAGGAATTTTTGGGGGATTTATTACTTAATGCCTGCAAAACAAAAGAAATCTCTAAAGAAACACGCTCTACAAGTGCTAAGCAAAATATTTGTCAGCCTGAATTCCTATTGTCGTCCTGTTTATTAACAAGGGGAGAACATTTGAGATAAAACAAGGCATTGAGCTATTGTTTCCCCACAAGGCTCACAGAAGTACATTACCCCCAGTGTAATTGCACACCATTTAACTCATATCACAAAAGAAAACCAGGCTCAGATTAAACCATGCTAATACAAACACAGCAATCAGACAAACAACACAACCCACTGTGTATTCAGTGCCACATGGTTCAGAGGCAACATCTGACCACGAGAAAAATGTTCTGCACTTCGGCTAAAGCCAAGCCCCTGCACGCCAATGGCATAACAACTAGCACAGCTGAAGGACTAAAACCCAGCTGCAGGCTGTTTCAGGAGGTGGAAAATAGGATATGGGGCATAGGGTTTGGTGTTTGGCTTTTTTTCCCCCCTGTGAAGCATCCTGTCATTTCATAGCAAGCCTGGGGAAGTGGGGAGAAGGTTAATTAGGGCTTACTCCTAATTTACAGCCATTTGAATTCATGGTACAAATTTGAAATTCATCTATGCCAGTGGAAGCCAACAGGGTGGTCAACGATGAGACAGAAACAAGGCACAGGAGAACATACTGTGCTTCCATAACTTGTGTAGTGCTGAAAGATTCACCTTGAAGGATCTCCCAGATCAAGAATTTCCAGAACCATTGCAGCTACCATTGGAAAGAAACAAGAAAGAGGAAAAGTCTAGTGATGCTGCTTTCAGATTCAGCTGCATAATAGATGATGCAATGCTGGCATAAGTTTTGAGCGCTGCTACAGAGTGCAGAATAATCAATGAGACAAGAAGGAGCAAGAAAACTAGAAGGGTTACTAAATAAGGCAAACCAATTCAGAATTAGAACTGCAAAGGGACGTAAGATCAGAAAGAAATACAGGGTTTTGTGTTGTTTTTTTGTTTTTTTTTTTTACCAGATGCTCAGCACTATTACATGAGTCATGAGTGGAAACAATGTATCTGCATTCCTTTTAAAATTACATACATATATAGATGTGTGTGTATATATACACATATACGTAATTATACATATTTGTAAATATATAAATACATATGAGGGCTACTCTGAAAGTAATGTCTCCTATTTTATTATGAAGGCCCACAACATCAGATGTGGATGTTGGTGGTATGGCAGCAGAGCTTGAACCTTTCCAACAATATCCCATTCCATTTTGTTGCTATGTGACAGATAGCAGCAGAGGGGCAGTCTGAGTAGAGTATCTGATGTGGAAGTGCGGATGAAGCAAATGTGTGTCACTGGATTCCAGTATGAGGTGGGCAGTGCATTTCAGCAGTGGTGACAGCAGCTGAAAGACAAAGCCATATTCTGGATGCCCATGCAGATTTTTATGACCATGACATGCAGGCTCTTGTTCATCACTGGTGAAAATGCACAGCTAATGGTGGTGACAGTGTTGAAAAAGAGTGCCTTGCAGATGAGAATTTGCTTTACCAAATAGTGTTATTGTGCTCTTTGTAACAGTTGTAGTTTCCTTGGAAATAATAAGGAGGCATTACTTTCAGAGCAACTTACTTTTATATAAATGTATACAAATACATACACACACACACATACAAAATGTCAACAGCAAGGTTTAAGAAATGTTTTGACTAGCTACCAAAATAGTATCTTTATAAAATAAAAAAGTAATGCTTTCAATATTTTTCGTTCTAGAAGCCACATAGCTTTTACTGACTTCTCTTTATTTCATCTAAACAAGAAGCAATTTCAACAGTTAAGAGTAGTTAGATTTGTCCCAGTGCCCCCTGAAAGAACAAGAAAATCATCTCTAGCATCCTCTATGAACTGACATAGTTAAACACAGATACGACTGTGTAGAGTGAACTCAGGTTGACATAACTGAGTGCTGTGGACTATTCAGTTATATAATGCTAGAATCTTATGTTGCTTTAATTTACTTATTTACAGCATTTTGTGAACTATAAAACCTGTGCACGAAGTGAACCTCAGGTGAGAAAGGGGCTACATGTTGCATCCACATCCTGCAGAGCTGGCATCTGCTTTAGTCTCAGGAAGTACAGAAACATGTAAGCTTGGTGACTGAACGGTGTAATAGCACTGCATAATCTCTGCAGTACTTTTAGAATAAAAATAAAAGGAGAGAGAGAAAAGAATAGGAAGTAGATTAACTCCAGAATTAGCAGATGAAAGTCTACTGGCTTCATTTTAGAATGCATCCAAATGTCTGTTCCACCACCCTTCACTTCGGGTCTTTTAACCAAAGATTTGGCATTTTTAATTCCTGGCACAAAGAAGACACTACCTTTCCATTATCTCTGACTTCCAGTAAATCAAGGTATTATTATTTGGATGGTAATTGGTTTGGACTGCAAACAGCAAGTCCTAGCCCAAATCTCAGAGGAAGTGTAGGGGGAGTTAGAAGCGACCACCCTTTTCGCTCAGTAGCCTGGCAGTTTCTCAGCGTTATCCTCATTCAACAGCTGGCCAAAATCAGTGCTGAGCACCAAACGAACCAACCTTCATCTAAACAATACACGTTGATAGTTCATTTATTAAAGCAAATGGATGGAAATGTATCACATGACACAGCAGGTGGAATCCCAGCACAGCAGCAAGAACAGTGGCCACCTATAATGCCAGTAAAAATGCAAAACTGAAGTTAAACACTATGCATTGCCTTGAGTACATTGACAACATCTTTCCTTCTCAGTGGACTTGCTGTGTTTTATCAGAAGCAGTGGACATGAACCAGTGGCACCCTGAAAACAACCTGGTGCACCCTCACATCACACTGAGGCTTTTTTAGTAGTGAAAATGAAAGAAAGTGTATCCTCACCCTTATTTTTTGTTTCCACGGAAAAGAACCCAGGCACTAGACTACCACAGGACTTCATTTGTGAATCAAAATACACACAGTAGTGAAACCCATAGGGCACCATCCATTTCAGTCACAAAGTTTCCCCACTTGACAATTTTTGGAACACTTGAACCAGTCGTGTTCTTTCACGTAAAAGGGAGGCTGAGTCATTCTGTGTAGGAGTAACTATAAATACCTAATGCCAAGACTTCTGCACAAAAGCTGCAGCCCTTGATATACAGAATTTTGGAGACTCCAGAACACCGGGGAAAGAGTACAGCATGTCCTTTTTAGGAAGGAACATCTGGTGCACTCTCTGAAGAGAAGCTGGGTGACCTCCTGTCCTACAAATAGTGTCAACTCACCAGTGTTACTTTTTACAAGCAGCATCACAAGGTTTCCTCACAGTTTGAGTGGGAAAAGTGTTTGGAATGGAAAATTCCCCTGCTGCCAGAGGATTTGTTCAGCCACTAAAACTTTGTTCCTTTCAGTAAAACTTAGTCATTACGTTATCTCATAATGATGCAAATAGCCAGTACTCTTTAACCCAACATTACATTCTGCAAATCATCCCGGTACAGAAACAAAATGCACAAAGTATCTGCAAACTAGCAGGCAGCTAGGTGCATTCCTTCTCTCTCATAGTGTTTTCCTGAATTTAACATCCCTAGAAGGTAGCAAATATGACAGCAACTATTTTGATATCCACACATTTCTGAGAGTTTAATTCAGTGCCATTATCAGATATAGGAGTGCAACCTACAAGAATAGCTGGAATCGAAGCACGAGGTCACAGCAGTGCCCAGCCCCGGAAGGCTTATTTGCTTCACCATGGACAAGCAATGAATGAAGCCCTCAGGCTCCTTTTTCCTTTCATCTCTAGACAGCTCCACTAGTTCCCTAATGTCTGTACCAAGGAGTACTTTGGCTCTAAAGGTTTCCACAGAGTTTCAACACTGGTTTTATAAAGTTAATATTTACAACTGCGTCGAATGATGACCTGAGCACTTCCTACTCTGCTAGATAAAAGCAAAGAATCTAGTCTGAAATCCCCTGTCAAATACTATAAACAACTGTACTTTATCCCCAGAGTGTCAACAGAAAGCTGAAATAAGGCATGAGTCTTCCCTCACACATTCACTGTTCCATTGCACACACACATTTTGTTACATTTTGTTTGTTTTGAGTAAACAAAACGTGGCTTTCTGCTAGTTTGCTAACTGGTTTCATTTTGGAACTCTAAGTACTTTAAGAACACATTACCAGTTTGGCTTTCCTGTCCACCCCCCCTCTTCTCTTTAAGAGCAGAAATGAACCAAAGTTGCACAGCACATTCAGGCAACACAGAAGACAACACTGAGTTGAGCTGAGTTGAGTGGGAGCACTGATCTGCTTGGGAACAGGAAGTAGGAATTATTCATTCCACCAATTTACCATATAGCTTCTTCCACTGCTATTCAGCTGGACACAATTTGTTTTCGACAGAAGGAAATAATTTGAAAGTATCTAAGGTTTAGGGTTTTTTCTTTCCCTATAGATTTGTCTAGAAATATGAAAAAACCACTTCTGTTCAATCCAATCTTTGTCCTCCCTTTCAGCTCTCTCCTTTTCCTCACATTTTTCCATGTCAGGGTTGTGACTTCAGACTTCATGCAGTCTTCAAATAACTGATGCTTATGAGATAAGAAGATCACTTACGTAATCTTCTGTAAGCAAATCAGAAAACCCAAGTATTAAAGCCACAGAGTGCTTCCTCTGTTCCTTAACCAGTCCTAATGGGCTATCCAAATTCCAACCAGGCTCCATCTCTGCCTTTTCACATTGATGTGTTCCCAGTCACAGATCTCCAAGCCTACTAAGTGTTAGCTGGCTCTTTTCATAGGAGAAATATTCCTCTTTCAGCTCCTATACTTCACATACAGTTGCAAAAATCAGTTGGCTGTCCTATGGACTCAAATCCCATACAGGGAATACATACAGTAGACACCATCGTTCCATAGGACACCATTTTATTTTGGAAAGTGCAGTTTCTGAAACATGGAAGAATACAACACAGATGACTCCAGTGTATAAGACAACTCATTTTTCTCTCCAACATTTTCCAAGACAATCTCTAGAAGATTAACCACACCTCTTTGCTCATTCATGACCCTCCTCTTCAAGTTACCATGCCATATCAAGATAGTGCTCATCTGTTGTAAGGAGCATTTGTCCCTGAGTTATAGGGGAAACGTGTCCCTTGAATTGGATTGAGTCAGATCTACAAAATGGTAGGTGAATGGCTTGCATGTTATATGTGCAAAAAATCCTGCACAGAACCTCCCAGGGCTCCACAGATAAAAACAATCAAAACAGTCTGAATCCCTGAGACGCTGTCGTCAGTGTTTCTGCGTACATGAGGAAAAAGGAACATTAATAATTTTAGCAGGAGGGGGCCAAACACACCAAGACATCTGAGCGTTGCCAACTGTCACTGTTTCTTCCCTTTCAGAGCCATTAGCTGTAGCTGCTCTATGCTATCTCGTGTAAAAGAAATCACATTTTCTGGAGCACTTCTCAGCCGCCCATCCCAGCACACGACACATCTGCCAGGGCTTAACAATATTGTCTGAAATCACGTTATCTTTCTCCAGTCTAGTCATTACCCCAGAGTTCAGGTTTTCCCCTCATTTTTAAAATGTTAAAACACACGAGGTTTCCAAAGCTGGTTCAACTTTGAAAAGTTGTTTTTTCCCTTTCACTAGATATCCAAGGAGCACTTTTAGAATCAGCAAAAGAACTTGTTTGGGTTGCCATGCAGCCTGTTGACCAGACCCAAATAAAGCCTCTGTTTTTACAACTAAGGATAAAATCAGAAACCTGCGTGGGTATTTTGTGTTCCTGTGCCAATTGCCAAGATATTCATCCTGGGCCTCTGCAACAATATCTTGGAGAAGAAAGCAGATGTTAAACAAGAGGTGGCAGAGAGGAAGGAGGTTTTCAAGCCAGGTTCACTTTCATGTCACTTGCAATCTAGCAAAATACTTGCTTCCTATTCAGTTAATGGGAGCACTGTCAGCTGTTTGTAGAAACAGGAAGCAGTGCAAAAAGTTGATTTCTTAAAAGCACATACTGATAAAAATTAGGATTGTTTAATAACAACATGGTCACTCCAGAACCTTTCCCCCCTCGTTTTCATTATCTGGAAACAAATACACACTCGCTAAAAGAACAGTGAAGAAGTAAGTTTGCTGCTATCCTCATCAACTGAAACATTCATAGAAAACTGGGAGGAACAACTACTGCAAGAGGAAATACTCTCTTTTTAAATCATCCCTTTCTCAGCATAGGCTCAGTCTCCATCTCTCCTCCCAGCCCACCCTCTCACCCCTTGCGATGTCAGAGCCAGCTTTAGGGACTATCCTGCCAGTAACATGCCTGCAGGTGTCTGTCCCTGTAAAATGCTGTGGGTGCAGCTGTGGATGAAAAGTACTGTTTGTACATCCAGTCACTGAAGGATGGCTGCTCAGCCAGCTTGATTCCAACCAAAGCATGAGCAGGCTTTCATTTAAATGCTGTGTGAGTATCCCCAACAAGCTTGTGGTTTCAACTATAAATAACTTATTATTCATTCCTCAATATTCATGAGGATCAGAATACGGAGTGAGAGCGCTGGATAAAACCAGGGCATGATCTCAATCTGTGCCCATTCTCAACGATGACAAATAGCAAATCTTTTCAGAGAAGAATAAGCAGAGATCAAACACGGTGATACTTAGATATCCTCCATGTGCTGTCCCAGCTTCCAGTAATCTGTAAAGGCATCCAGAGCCGCATCTTTGTGTTTATCTTTTGAGTCTCATGCCACACAACCACTTTTTCAACCAAAGTAAATTTTTAGCATCCATGAGGAACTCAATTCCAACCAGTTGACCTCTACCACGCAGTACTAGGAGCTCTGATTTTCCACAAGCACATATCTCAGTTTACTGATAGTCATTCAGATAAAGACCTGAGCAATACGCAGCCTCCCAGGTTTCTCTTTTAACCAAATCCTCACCTCTGCCTCCCTTGGTAGCTCTCTGCAGATAAGCTGAAGCTCCCAGAGGTGAAGAAGGATGAAACATTGGCTCCAACTCACCTGTATTATCTGTAATACCGATACTTCCTGAAAACTAAGCTTGAGATATTTTGTGACCAGCTTCTCAACTGAAACCTGTGAGCAGATACTTAGGTGTTTTCTCTTTCTCTCCCTCACTCTCTAGCCCCAAAATCACCTTCCTCCCCTGCCTCCTTCATTCAGCAGCTCAGACAGACAATGGCAGCAAAGCTCTCACTTTGCCACAGTTAAGTCAGAAGACACGATCCAAGCCTCAAATCTTTCGGTCCACTTGAAATAAAAGCACCTACCATAGCAGAGTACTATCACACTGGGAAACTGGCTCATTGCTAAGTCAGAGGAAGAAATGCCAAAACACAAAGCCCCACATCAGCTTTGCTACCGCTTTTTGGTCTTCATTTTAAGTATTCCCACAAAGTTTCCCACTAGCTAGACCTTGTTTTTATTAAGAAATCCAGCAAGCTCACAACTCGAGGTGTAACAGCTTGAGGCATTCAATGCACTTCATTGCTACCAGCCAACCAAGGAAAAGCTTGCTCTGCTTTTGTTGAAAAATATCAACAGATAGCTACAGCAGAGAGTACATAGTTCAAACCATTGGCTGGACAATGCACTAAAATAGACTTGGGTGGAACAATCCAACAGAAGGTCTCAAACAGAGAACATGATTGAAAGCACAGTTAAAAATACATTTACAGAATGAGGCTGATGTAGCCCAGCTGGCAGATCTGTGTACACACAAAGCGTGTGGAAGATGAGAAGAATTTTAAAGCAAACAATCAATGCCTCCAACTTAAAAGCATCTCTGTGATCTATCACCTTGGCCCCTGACCCTGGAGTGCTCAGTCTCTTACAACACCATTGGCAGCAGCACGTAAACAATCTGCACAGTTTCACCCAAGATATGGCACTGAGATTTGGTAATGTCTGTGTTTGCCAAAACACCCAAAGTAAGGGGAAAAAATGGAGTGTAAGGGAAAAAAAAAAGAAAAAAAAAAGCGAATTAATTTGTTTGGCAGAACTACACTGAATTCCAAGCTGGATTCAGAGAAACATCATTCCTCTAATATTCAAGTACATAAAGCAAGTGATCACCATAGGAACTGCAAGCAAGTTAGAGACTACACTCAAAGTGCAAAAAGCCTGGGAAGAAAACAGGCATCACAACACAAGGGCAAGAGACCGGGGCAAGGCAGAGGGTGGAAAAAAAGAGAAATCATAAATACCTCCCCTACCTCACACCAGATTACTGCTTTACAGCAGAGAATTGAACTCAGACCTCAGGACTTCAAATATATAAGATTTCCTCTTAGAGAAATGCCAGCTCCAAACAAAGCTCTCTAGGACATGCCAAGTTTGGTGGTGGTGGTGTAAGCTTGTGTGTTTTTTGTTATTGCTTTTTTTCCTTTCTTAACTTTGGATGATTTAAACAGGAGCCTGGGTGGTCAGGAGCACTTGTTAAATATTGGCTGGTTCACAAAGTAGATGGTGACAGCTTGTGGTAGCAGCTAATAAAGTGATTCCCTTATTCCTTCAAGTTCAAACAGTAGGGATTTGTGCCTTGAAGATGAAATGTTGGGATTTCTTCTTTGCTAGAGGCAGTAACTCCAAGTATGTTTAGCATCACATTTGTCAAACTATGGACACTTAGAAAGCTACTGGATGTCTCACAGTGAACCAAAGAGAGACCAGCAACATTCTAGGGCCTGTTTTTATTCTGAGAAAGATCAAACACAGGACCAGACCAGAGCAGAGACCAGAGCAGTCCAGACCTGAAATCACCCAAAGCATGGAGAAGAGCAGACACTTCCTATCTTTACATCTTTAGTTCAGTGACCACAGAACCACAGAGGTTGGAAGGGACCTCCAGAGATCATCGAGTCCAGATGATACTTCACTGCTTCCAAAGTAATTTATAAAATATGGAGTACATTTGAGAGGAGAAAAGTAATTATTTCACCATTTGCTTTGTGCGTGCATGTGTTTTTTTAAGAGGTAATACTTCTACTGATGTGGTATTGTTTGTAACAGCTTGTATTTCTAAGATTCCTAAATCTGAGCTCCAGGCATTTTTTTTTCTCCACATGAACATCTGTCCTTCTCTGGGTGATTCATGTCAGAATTTTTATCATGTTAAACTGCTAATAGTTTGTATGTGTGTGTGCTTTTAAGAGGCCATTTTACTACTGATGTGGTGTTGTCTCTAAAAGCTTTTATTTCTAAGGTCCTCAGGTCCAAGCTTCAGGCATTCTTTTTCACATGAACGTTTTTCCTCCTCTGAGTGATTCATGTCAGAATTTTCATCACGTTAAACCATTAATAGGAGAGACATGGCTAGAGGTTAAGAGGGCAATCTGACATTAAAAAAGTGAGGATCACCATTTAATGTAATTTTAAGTGATTGGAAAAAAATAGACAAGCACTGAAGCGGCAAGCGATGCCAAATTAAGTTTAACCAAAACTAGAAAAGACTCTGATGAAATTCAGAAGCATATAGAAAATTGAAATAGTAGGCCAGGGCAAACAAAATCTAATTTTGATAAATCCAATGTAACAGGCACTTTAGAGAAATAACTTAGTTTATACTATTGGGTACCACTCACAAGAAGAAAAGTGAGTAGCAGTATGAACAGATCAGGAAGAACCACCTCCTGCTTCCTGTCTGACAGTAGCCTGAAAAAAGTACATTTAAAAGCACGTGGAGCTTCTGCTAGAAATGAAGAGCACAGATGCTTTATCTAACATAAACCAGTTCACTCTGCTATCTGTAATGATTCTCTCACTGAGTCCAAAAACTGAGTAAAATACGGCCGTCCAGCTGAAGAGCTGGCTGAGGCTTCATTCACAGTGCATTACAGATCTGCCTCTGAAACAGAGCAGTAGTCCTGCCTCAGATGTCAGTGCTGAGGGAAGTTTTGAGTCAGACATCATTCAGAATGTTTGCAAGGTTTCCTGCACCATTTGGTAAAGTCTTCTTGTATGAGAGTGTTTATGACCTTCCATTTAGTCCTTGCTTCAAAATCTCAGCCACAGAAAACATTCATTTTTTTAGGACTGTAGATCACACCAAGAGAGTATTGGAAAGCCTGGTAGAAAAAAATACAACAATGTGCCTGCTGAGTATGAATATATCGA
>NW_024884711.1:0-236693 GCF_019232065.1 Centrocercus urophasianus | reverse complement strand
ACAGCACAGATTTCAGTGGTGCTTACAGACATATTGCTTGTGCTGCTTCTGATCGAAGATACACTAAAGACAAACACCACTGCTACATTTCCATGCCACTGAGTTACTGATGTGAAAATACTGATGGTGTTCAGCATGGCATGACTAACATAAACACAAATTATAGTGCAGTGGAGATGGACTCACTTCAGTTTGCCCTGGTCACACAGAGACCAACCCACTAAAACCAAGCCTAGAACAAGCTCCTGGCAGAAACACAACCCTGCCCATTGATTCTCATACAGAATTCCACATACATTCTCATTTTGTAGGCTAAGCCTGTAAAAGAAAATGGCAGGCTGGCTTCTTCCCTGACCTTTCCTTGGACTTCAACTTCCTACCTAAAGGAAAGTTCAAAAATCCCATGGGGAAGGATCATCACATGTCACTGACATCTGGAAGTTGTGTGTCAGCTTAACTTTTGACAAAAAAAGGCATTTTTTGTACATCCAGAAGTGACTGGTAGGCATAACACAGACACCTGAACCACAGCTTGATTTTTGAAGTTTCAGATACCCATCCCTTCAAAAGAACTGCTTTGACTGACTTCAAAAAACAAGGGATTTTTTTGTTGTTGAAGAAATCATGTTAGTGAAGGACTGTCTGAAGAGCTGCCTGGCCGAGGCTCACTGTTATTTCATGTCCTGAGTCATGCTGTTTACACTGTGTTGAAACACAGTGGCATATAATTACGTATGCAATAAGCTCATGGGATCCTCAGGCAAACACACTCTGTACTTACATCCTGGAACAATTTTGAGCTTGACAAAGTGAACTCTGATGAAAATGAAGAAGCAACTGCATTCCCAGTCACTGGTGGCTCAGAAGACATCCATACAGGCACATGCATGTACAGTACTCTGCTTACCAAAATGAGAATGACAGCTTCCTTTTGAGAGCATCGTTTTTTCTCTTCACATACTAACACAAATGGAACCATTGGAAAGCTTTCACCTTTGTAGAGAATCTACTAAAAACTCTCTCTGTTACTAGAGAGTAAGGCACATTATGCAATTACTGGAACCAAAAACAGAGCGGGGGGGTAGCAGTGGAACAAGAGGAGACTGATCTACTTTCTCATATTTCTAACCATTTCTTTGGAATTCACTACTATAGGCTCTTGGGGACTCTCCTAGAAAAATGAGAAGGAAAAAAAGAAAATCACTGTTCCTGAATATGTCAACAACAACAAAAATCAATTTTTGGCAGTGCAAAAAAAAAAAAAAAAAAAAACCAATACCACAAGACAAAATATTGGTTATGGTAGATTACCAGGCTGCTGTCCAAACACAAACCAGAAAGTACTTGTGCCAAAAGTATAACGTTTAACTGAAGAAAACACATACATAGATGAAGGCATACATGAAAGAGCAGAACAGAAGCACTGTGCTTATGTCTTTATGAAAGATACTGACTTTATAGTCTCCTGAGTTGACCTGCTGGCTAAATCTATCGCAGCACAAGTAACATAGCTTTATAAGGAACAGTGGTTCAACTCAGATGTCTTTATCATTGGATATAACCACACCTGCACTCCCAGACAACAAGGCAAAAGAAACTATTATTAATGTTAACCTGGGAGCACAAAATGGTTAGTGAATGTCAGGAAATCACAGTACAGTGTGAGGTTGTTCATTAAGAAAGGCATTTTGTAAGTTACTCTCTAGGAAGACTGGTGACAGAGCAGGCATGGCAGCCGCACGCAGTCAGAAGGCAGCAGGGCCATAAAAACACCAAAAAACAGATTCAATCTGGCTCCTGTAGAGGAAGAGGGCAACAAAAAGAAGGGCTGGGAGAAAGCTGCAGAGACAGACCTGACAACAGAAAGCAGAGGAAGATGAAGCCAGGAGAGCAGCATCTATTGCATGTACAAAGCTCACACTGTGAGCTTCTCTCCTAATACATGGGATTAAAAACACAGCAAAATACTGCATGTTCAGGCATCTTAGAGAGACCAGATTCCGTGCAACATCCTTTTCATACTCTGGTTGATACTGGTAGGTAGATTCAGCTGGGTTCAAGCAGTGCAACCCACAATGTTGCTTTATGAACAAATACAAAAGCAGTCTGTTTTCTTCCCCTCTGAGTACAGAGCAATGGCAGTTCAGCCATCAGAAGCCTTCAGGGACACTTCTGCCTTTTACAAATTGCCTTATGCCATGCGTGCAACTGAAAAACAAAGCCAGGAGACTCCGAGCGCTGTGGTTTTGTCAGCTTCCTGCCCTGCCAAGGCTTCCTTCACATACTGATTGATTCACCTCTGATACCTAAAATATCATTGTGCTAATCTGGGAGAATGATTATTATACAGCCATAAATCTTCACAGAAAAAACATGAACTTCCTGCGTAGAAGCCATGAGACAAGGCTTGCTGATACAGACAGCTTCATTAGCTGCAGAAAGGTTACGTGCAAAAGTAGTAAAGAGCAGGGTGCACATCATTTTAGTCAACAGCATTTGTAGCAACAGCACTCCTGTGCCCAAAAGGTAATTTGTTTAAGTTAACAAACTCCCTGTCACAATCTCAGCTTGAGCTAGAGCACTTAGATTATTTTACATGCTTACATTTTGAATTTTTAAACACCACTTGCACACTATTGCCCAAGCTTCCACTCTTGTGGATCCTGGCGTAGAAATCAATGACCGCACCAGCTAGCATGGGGAAAAAGTGGTATCTCTGGAATAGACCAGAGAAACACAGGCATGAACGGCATCTTCAGCACTGTCCCTGCATGTAGCTGGATGAAGTCCATGTCACAGAAGATGACTGCAAGTGGGCATGAGAGTTAGAGAAGAGGAATGCTCTCTAAAAAGCCAGCAGCAAAAGCTGCTATCCAGGGCAGCTATGTAGAAGATGATTATTTACTGCACCTGGTTTGCAGACAAGACGAAGGCATAAGATTTTCCAAAAAGAAAACACCAGGCACTTGCTTATAATATAAAGCTTGAAGTGAAGTTACCACGAGCTTCTTTACACTCCCCAAAGACAATGTTCAAACTCACTATTCATTCGCTTGGCAACATGCTGCAGCCCACAGTTTTTGTTATCTTTTCTCACTCAGAGATGAGCAAGCGAGTTCAAAAGGAAAGAAGTCACAGTATGGCAAAGTACATGTTAAAATGAAACGAATACAAATCTCAAGAAAGCCCAAAAGATTAGTTTTTCCCCTTTCTTAGTTTCAGTACTAAGAAAGGAATTGCTTTTACATTAAATACAGCAGTGGTATGCTACAGAAAATAAAGTTTCTGTGTTGAATATTGATTTAGACTTTTTTAATCCAGCATATCGTGGGGCCAACTCTGCCTCTCTTTCATTTTAATTTCTTGTAGCTTTACTAAAAATAAGCCACTTTACTGAGATTAACTTTTCCATTCATGGGAGAGCAAATTATATCAGTCAAGCATGCAGTGGTGACCATATAAATACAGAGCATGCTCTGCTGCTACAGGGAGGAGCTGGCACAAAGCTCTGTTTCACCTTGTCACCATTATCCCACCCCTGCAGCAAAGGCCCTGCTGATTAAAGTGCCCTCTCACTAACAAACTTCTTTTGACTGCCCATGCATGCCTGTCCAGTTGTTTCCTTTGAAGTTTTCCTCACTGTTCTTTTAAGGCAGGAAATGCACTAAACTCAGCAAAAGCAGAAGCCAAAGACATGGAGAAAGTTTTACATTTATTACAGAAACCAGGAAACAGTTACAGAAATAAAAAACAAAAGTACCATCATCTCCCACAAAAGCAGTGCTCCACTGGCAGAAATAGACCATTTTTTGTCCTAGAAGGACAAAAGGCTTCAGAGAGGGTGGCACAAAAGGTGAGAAACTCCACCTCTTCCAAAGCTTTTAAGATGAACATGGTCGGGAAAGAAAGATGCAGTGTCTTTTAACTACCTCCTTGCCATGCATTTAAGAAGTTAAGAAAATGGGACAGGCTGGAGTTAGTCAAAGTTGAGCAAACCTTTTCAGATGCTGTTTTCACACCTGCTGTCCATCAGTGTAAACACCAGGTCCATGAGCCACAGACACAGCGTGACCCTTTGGGATCTGACCACTCCTCCCAGGGTTCTGGTGAGAGGGGATGCTCTCATCTCCTGAGAAGGCAAGAGAACTTACAAATGCATGTGAGCAGTGCAGGGCTGCACATGCACAGCTCCTCTCTGCAAGCCCTAACAGAAGGCAGACGGTACTCACAAGCAGATCACTAACCACCAAGGCAACAGATCCCTCTCCTTTGCTGAGAATCCAAAATTCAGGCTGCTGCTATGCAGGTTGGGCCAGGGAGCATGGGATGATGACTGCTGTGGTAGAGGCAAGCTTGCCTACAGCAGCAATGATGCATATTTTATTATTGTTGTTTTTTTAACCCAGTGACAGCAAGAACAACTGCTCTCCTGCAGCTCTCTTCTCTTCCCATGGTATCAAAAAACCCACCCTTCATCCATGGGGTTAAAAACTCAAAAGAGACTAAAGTACATCCATTGCTACGTCTTAGCAAAAATGCTGTCTGCTATAGAAAGGTGATGACATCTGATTACTGTCCATAACCTTCTTCTCTAGCCAAGTACCACCACTGTCACTATATTTATTTCATGAAATCCCTTTCAGATCAGCACAACACTTTCCATTGATTTTGCTGCAGTTCAGACCACATTCAGTGTAGCAGCTTCACACAAGGAGGCAAGCCCTATGCATTCTCTGGCTTTCACAGGTATCACTGACATTACTTAGGGCTCACTGTGTGGTTTCAACAGTTACTTACTTCAACTTAGAAGAGGAGGTGACAATGGCTCAGCTATTTCCTACCACACTACATGAAAGATACTTTTACTGTTTCTTCCATTCCAGTAACCTCTCTCTCTGAAACTAGCTGAAATTCAGTCTGTCAGACGGATGCTGATGCTATGTTCCAGTCTAACAGCAGACCTAAAAATAGATGGAAAATTGTTTGGAGATGGATTAAGTGGGTCTTACTGTTTACTTTGCAGTGAATCAAGTTAATTACCAGGCAGTGAAAACAGCTCCAAAAAAAATTAGATCTAATTGGAACTCAAAACAAAATAAATTAAAAAAAAAAAAAAAAAAAACCCACAACAGAACAAAGTGGAGAGGAGAATACAATTTTCTTCTGGCTTTTCCTAATAGTCTCATCCACATGTTTTATTTCTCTTCCCTATTTTTCTGTTACTAGAGACAAAAACGTAAAAGGTCTTCATGGTAATTCTCGTAAAGCACATGAATCAGCAAAACCTTGATGAAATTCCAGCTCCACTGCTCAACATGGGAACAACAGGAGAAATGTTTCATCAGCACCTTTCTCCTTGATGGGACTGGGAGGAGCCAAGAAAGTGTAATGCAACTTTCTGGTGATACAGCTAAGCACAAAGCAAGTGAAGACACAAGTCTATAAGCTCTCACAGCCAAACCATATCAGTTAATAAAATCCAAAACACGTCAAGCATATTTTCAGTTGTTAAGATTTACATCCATTCCCCAGCCCTCCACAAAAAAAATAAAAAGTTATTATTCCTATCCATGAGGGAAAAAATGCTTTCACAGAACAATAAGGAGAAGTACTCTTTTCCACATCAAGGTAGAAGGGCTCTGAATGCTTAATGTAGAAGTCATATCTGAATTTAATTGTGCCTGCTTGCTTGCAGAAATGTTTAAAGCAGCTGTGGGCATTACAAGGGAGCAGCAAAATCTTACAGTACCTGATCCTGGCAGAGTCCCCACCAAACCCCTTGTATTAAAGTTCCCATTTTCTGCTCTCTACGTTGCAGCCTGCTCCTCAAACCCACAAATGAGTAAATATTGTGAATGCAGTCGTACAACTCATTTACAGCACTCCGTTTCCAACGAAGCAAGTTCTAGCCTTACACCCACTTAATTTTCAAAAGATTAGGTTTCAAAAGCAAGGTAGCCTTACAGTCATTTCAAACACAAAAAAATAAGCCGTAATGCTACTTCAGACTCTCCAGTGAGAGTAACATCATTTAAAACCACTTCACCAGCACCTTTCACAGCTGTCGGGTTGTTCTCTGAGTCTTAATCCAACTACTAACCCAGCTACCAACAGACAGGTGGCAACTAACTCCCACATGATATTGATTGCTGTTTTAAAAGCAAGGCAGGGATACATGTAGCATAATCAGACATAATACAGGGGTACACATTCACTAATTACAAATAGCCATCACATCACATTTCAGTGAAGATGAAGAAAATTAGCAGGATTTGCTTGCATAAAAGACTCCTATAACTTTATAGCTCACAGCCAGCAAACAAGAAGAAGAACATATGACAGCATTGTGCTGTGCTGGCTTTCATTTCTTTTCGCTCAACTAGACTTTGTGTACCCACATTGAGTTGAAATTTATAGCTAAAAGTCTAATGTTTGCCTTGTTATATGACTGCAGAGAATGGGGGAAAAAGCAGGTTTTTCACTGTACCACTTCTCTATCCCAGCTCTCCAGCTAAAAAGGAATTCAATTCCCTTAATAAATAGAATGCTGGAAACAGATGAGTAGATCATTACCAACTGATCATTTCCCCTTCTTACCTAGCAAATAATGGCAGACAACACTGGACTGGACTGAGTGGGATTCATTTAGTTAAACGTAGACAAGTGTGTTCCACATGCTACCTCCAATGAGTCGCCCTTGGCTTCTGTGTGAGCCAGTGGAGATGCAGTCAATGAGTACAACTGCCCTTCCCCTAACACACACAAGGAGCAAGCCAGGGGATTCATGCCCTAGAAATATTTCTCAGTAATCAAAAGGACAACCAGAAATGAACAGCTCTAGACAGAAAGCAGGGAGATGAGTATCACCCTGTCGTGCTTGGAACTATCATTTAAGAGAGAAATTGCAAGCAGTGCTGGCATAAATGAGCACTGTTGGTATCTTGTTCCAGGAGAAAACAAAACAAACCAAGAAACCCACACCTTAAAATCATGCTGTTTTGCCCTGTAACAGAATGATTTGTTCCTCCCTAGGCAAAATATGGGGTAACAAACTTTGATAGTTCATTTGGAATGAAATATGCTCAGCATCATGGCTTAGTCCCTTTGTATTACTTAGGAAAGGCTGTACAGGGGAAAAAAAAAGCTTTCTTCATGCAGAAACAAAAGTTACACTTGTTTTTAGTCTTTCAACAAAACCTGAAGAGTATCTGCTGAAAAGATACAAATGCAAGTGTTGCATTAAAGCATCAATACATTAAAAGTTACAAACAAAAATTGGCGGAAGAAAGTTTCGATGAGCTGTAGGTATAGACTTCATCAAACAAAGCTGATCTGCATGTGTTGTCTACTTAAGGCCATACTCACCTTCTCACTCACCAGGATACCTAGCCCTGCTCGATGGAGCATTTTTGCATATGCTGCATGTGGCTTTTCACAAATACCTTTTACCCCTTGTAGTTACATCCATAAAATGCAGTCTGGAAAGGGATGTATTTGAGATAACTACAGAATAAAACACGCTGCAAACGTCTCTCATTCCCAGCAGGGATCTTCCTGCCTGCATTAGCCAGTGGAGATCCCAGTGCAAAGAGGGTAAGAGTAGACATGGTAAACAGAGCTGAAGGGCAAAGGACTGCTCCTAGTTCTGCTTTTTTTTTTGACCATAAAAGCTATGGATACTCCATCCCTGGATGAGCTCAAGGCCAGGCGTGATGGGGCCACAGGCAACCTCATCTAGAAAGAGATGTCCCTGCCCAAGGCAGGGAAGTTGGAACTGGATGGGCTTTAATGTCCCTTCCAACTCAAGCCACACTGTGATTTGATGATTCTATGACTTTGTTAACATGCTGTAGCACAGTACAAGTTCAAGTCACACTACAAGTTAATGTATTTATATAATACACCTTTAGTGTTTTTCCTTTTTCCTCAAGAAGATGTTTCACAAGCTTACTTCTAAATATGTTTTCATTTCAAACAAGTTTTGTTTAGGGACAATCTTTGTAAATATAATTACCATAAAAAACAACATCATTCCAACTCCAAAGTAACAGAAATCAGGAGCAGCATAAGGGTTTGTTAGACAAAAAGACTACAGTTTATTCTAGCTTGTTTCTCAGAAATGTGTGACTTGTATAAAATAGAGGATAAACCGAAAGTGCATACTGAGATGTAAATATTAGTCAAAATATTAGTAAATTAATGGTAATAACACAGATTTAATAATAAAGATTTGTTTGTACAGACACTTTTTGACCTGAGGGCCTTTCCTAAGGGAATGAAAAACTTGCATATTTTAAGTTATTTCCATCCATCTGTCTAGTGAAGCAGTCCCGTGGGCCAAGACTTCTATCATCTGTGTTTACTATGTACATAAGATAATCATCTGCAGACCACAGCTTGATATAGACTTGTCTTTCATACCCAGATATGGTAATATGCATCAAGAAGAAAAATAAATAAGTAAATCGCTTCTTGCAACTTCTCAGAATGAAAATCTTTTTTGAGCACCAAGCGCAGACCAAATGGTGAGAAAAAAAGATGAATATTTGACCCGCACAAAGTTTGTATGCGAATGAACGCAAGGAGTAGTTTGCAAGAGAGGTGCACTGGATTCCTTTGTCAAAGCCTCTAGTCAGCCACGGGTCCAGCACGGACCAGTGAGCTCCTGGTGGAGCGTAAGTTTGGCAGAACGCTCCTTGGTAACCGAAGCCAACCTACACACCGTGCTCTCCAGGGGTCATAAATCAAGCTTTTTGAGGGTAATAATGAGCTGTTGGCAAGAGTAAACTGCAATACATCGGTTTTTGTCACCTGGCCTGCACCTACCATCCAGCCTGGCACTGGAGGAATGTATTCAGCAGAATGTGATGAGAGGCAGTAGCAGGAAAAGCAGCCCTCTAGGAATAATGTCAATGCTGTTATGAAGAAGATTCCCAGATACTGATCTAACCTGCTTTATAGCAAGCTCCTTGCAAAACACATGGCAAAGCGTAAGCGTTCATCCAGCTGCTTTGATTACCTTTTACCTCACATGAAACACAGAATGGTTTGGCTTGGAAGGATCTTTAAGATCATCTACTTCCAACCCCTGCTGTAGACAGGGACACCTCCCACTAGACCAGGTTGCTCACAGCCCCATCCAGCCTGGCCTTGAAAGCTTCCAGGGTCAGAGCATCCACAGCATCACGAGCAACCTGTTCCAGGGCATCACCACCCTCACAGAAAAGAATTTCTTCCCAGTATCTAGCCCAAATCTACCCTTTCCCAGTTTAAAGCCATTTTCCCTTGTCCTGTCACTACATGCCCATATACAGGTCTCTAAGAAGTTCTCCAACCCTACACACTCACAGGATTGGAGGAAAAATTAAAAAACAAAACAAAACACCACTGCATAGGAACACTGGGAAAACATGACAATTAGAAGAGTATCATTTAAAGAGTTCTTCAGCGTTGATACTAGGATGATACCTAATGCATACAGAGCAATATATAGAAACATATACCCACACTTTTGTCAGAGATGCTCCTGATTTTCTCTTTATACCTACTTAATTTAATTTCACTTGCTGCTTCTCAACTACCAGCAGAACACTGCGCTGTTCACGTGGCAAAGACTGCAGCTAAATGTAAAAACAAACAAACCACGCACAAAGCTTTACATGAACTGAGGACTGGCTTTTCACAAGCTTTAGGTTTTTTTTTTTTTCCTTAATACACCTCTGAACTGGTTCTGACTTTATTTTCTTTCTAGTTCTGAATGGAACTAGACGGATGAGAGCGCATCCATTTTAGAAACACCTCTGCAACACAGACAATCCAGAACAAAAAAATATAGAAAAGGAAAACCTGCTGTAGGACTTCCAGCCTAAACTTTGTCTTCCCAAAAGAGCTAGATAATCTGTATACCCTTTTGGATTATTTTCGAGGTGTCTACTTTAAGAAAATCACCCCTCAAACATCCAAGCCTTACAAGTTCCTCCTCCATGCTGGTAATTGCCTCCCTGTGTTTTTAGCCACTAGCACTGCTGTTGTTTACACAGGGGTTTGTACCAAAGGCAGACCCCCAATCCCAACAGCTCACAATCAAAATTGTGACCTGATGCAACCAGTCACAAAAGAGACAAACAGGTCTTAGGCAACATAATCATTAAAGTTAGATGCACTGCTGTAACTTAATAATCCCACTGACTTTGTGGTGCAACGATGAGGAATTGTGGCAGCTTCTGTGCTCTGGCACAGGTGGGAGCAGGGACTCCTAAACAGGTTTAGCAGTCAAAAAAACTACTGCAAGAGACCAAGGGAACCCCATCAAGCAACATCTTATCCTTTTTGCCTTTGCAACATTCTCAAGGCTGACAATAGAAGAACCAGTGCATTAAGGAAGTGGGGACAGATATAAAGTAAATATTTACAACAGTGAGAGACTAACACAATAATATGTAAGTACATGTGTATTTCTTAATTATAACACCTGTATAATCATTGATTACACACAAGAGAGTTTGGCTAAGCAGGTTATGACACCAAAAAGAATAGATAAAGGGCTTACCCTTGTGCTGGGCTCACTGGAAAGCTCCAGTAGGAGGTATCCCCAAAAGAGATCCTTCCCCACTGGCAGTCAGCTCTTCAATGGGGTCTAGCAGAGGTGCAGCCAGGCTCCATCCCTTCCAGCAGCACAGCAAATTGCCTTCACTTGTGCTCCCAGGGCTGATCAGTGCTCACCTCAGGTGATCAATCAGAGGTTCAGGCTGTGATTCAGCAGTTCCCATACAACATGTTAAACTACCTGCCTGCTATTCAGTCTCCCGAGCCACACTCAGAAGTTTTCAGTCAAGACAAGAGATAACATTAACACCACTACCAAGGTATGCACAGATCCAGTCAGAAACATTACATTTTTAGGTAGCTGTCTCAGGAGGCAGAAGAAGGGCACAGCAGAAGTTCTGCAAATACTGATCATTCCCCAGGGCAAGCATCTTTGTATTGAACCCATCAGTTTTGGTAAACACAGGACATCAGATCATTTTCTTACAGAAGGGAAGAAATAAAGCCAATGTCGAAAGTGATCAGAAACAATGCAAAGCAAAATAAAGCCTGTTCCCAAAGTAGTAAGGAAAGAAAAATGAACCATCACAAATATTTAAATTGTTTATATAAAGCTTAAAAATAAATTCTGGCACTCATTCAAGTTCTTGAAAGGAGCAAATGAAAAAAAAGAGCCTCTCCAGATAATATTTATTGTCTAAATTGGCTACAGCATCACAGCAGAGCATCATGCAGTATCTCCACGTGAAGAATGCACTTGCCACAGCTGTGTGACCATGCAGCAGCCAAGCAGAGATGCACAGCACAATCTCCTCCTGTGCATGTAGCAGGAACAGAAATGCCAGATGTGGAATTACTGCCCAGTTTCAGCTTTAACGCTGATCCATGCCCCCATTCTAGAAATATTCAGTGTGTTCAGGAAGGCTTTGGTAATGCTTTTTTCAGGGAGAAAAGTCTCCTCTGGTCTCCAGGCAAAATCTCACCCCAGGCTAAAACTGGGGACAGTTTTTGCAATGGATTTCTATTGCCAGGGTTGCACTGCTTGTGCTATCTTGGCAGAGGCTGTGGACAGAGCTTCCAAACCTGGCTGTGATCCAGAGCTCAGCCTTCCAAAGCAAGCTCATGGTTTTCGCTGCTGCTATCCGAGAGCAAACCAGGGCAGCGTTTATGGAAACAATGCTGCGGGAAACACAAGAAAATGGAAACTTCCTCCTCCAGCTCCCTTCCTGCAGCTGAGCAGTAGATGGGTTGAAAGCCTGCGTGTGCCAGGGCCTCCACCAACATCTCCAAGTCGCAGGGGATTGCTCACGAGATGCCAGTGACAGCTGCACAGCTGGAATCTCCTCTTCACCGCGAGCAGCGCAGCTCGCTGAACAGGGACAAAACAGCAGCAGTTCCCAGGCAAGCTTCTTCTGGGGCAACAGGCATCTCAGAATCACAGAAAGGTTTAAGTTGGAGGGGACCTTTGAAGATCATCTAGTCCAGCTCCTCTGCAATGAAAGGGACATCTACAGCTAGACTAGGTTGCTCATAGCCCTGACCCCCTGGCTTTGCTCGGGTGTCACCTAGCACAAATGGAAACTAAACACACTTTCACAGGGGTAATATTTCTCATATCAAACTGGATTTGTACTCTGTGTATTTATCAGGCACTTGACCAGGGCAAGAAGCAGTTGTTCCTCCAATAACAGACAACTGTCTGCTCAATCATTTAAAAGGAGTAGTTTGTAGCTATTACAATTGCATGAACCCACCTGCTTTCTCTGAATATAGAAAGCTTTATTTAAGAAAACTATATAAATATTCTGATTGACAATTTTTCACTCTTGTTTCAAAGAGTTAGTACCTAAAAGACAGAATGCAACCCGAAGAACAAAATCAAAGTTTCCAGGTTATGCTGCTTCAACGCTGCACTTGCAGGGACTTTTGTCTCCAAATTTCCTATCTGGGGACTGAAAACCTAAAAACATTCAGGACATCTCAGAGACAACCTCAGCTATCTAGTCCATTGTTAAAACATCTATGATCCACAGCCTGTTTTTGGTGAGAGGGGAAGATGGAAGAGGGTAAAAACCTTGCATGTATTTCGACATCTTCTACCCACAATTTCTCCAGTCTTTCCAGATTCTAGAGCAAAAATGCATGAACCAAATTTGCCCAGTGACAGGGCTTCATGTCTTACTTGGAATGGATTTTAAAAGCCTTTCCATTGGATGATTGTCCACATACACTCAAGGTTCACTGAAGCCTCCTTTTCATGGCTAGAGATATGTTTCACTTCATGCTTGCTAGATCCTAGCAGGTCAAAAACATGTGAAAGATTGTACAAATTTATATGACATACTCTATTTTAAGTTGTTTTTTTGTTGTTGTTGTTTCTATTTTTACACTCTTTTCTGTGACTTTAATGTCACTTCCCTTATATCCATTCCTGCCTAACGAGAAGCTGCCTCTAGATGACTGCTAATAGGATGAAAATTACTAAGTCATGACAAGTTTAATCAGTTTTATTTCTGATTTATTTTCTCAACTAAGGAAGTCTTAAGTAATGCAGAGCATGGGCCAAAAGAAGGAAGTAGTAAATTTACTTTACTCTCACATTAGATTCTTTTAGATTTAGAGCTAACTGTTTATACTTCAGTCTAGAATTTAGCACCAGGCCTGGGTCTTCTCCCAGGACAAAATAAATGCAGTGTAAGCTATTAAAGGATTCTACTCCTTTTCATTATTACTTGTTATTACAATAACTCTATTATCCAGTCTTAGCCTTACACAATCAGGTACATTCACATATTGCAGACCAAAAAGCCTATCTAATGCATCCAGTTCTTAAGGACATGTTGAATATAAACTCAGGGAACAAGCTGAAGCATATGCCAACAAGTCAAAGACATTGTAGACAACTGGAAAATAGTTCTAACTCCCAGAAAGCTTCCAATTTCAAATATCTGGAGGAGCAGAAGTAGAATAGGACAACTTGCAGGTTCCAGATACGGAACACTAAACATTCCCTCAGATAACTGAGACTCTAGGAGATGTCACAGAGTTGTACAAAGAGAATCAGTGATGAAAACTTTGCAACAGACTGGAAGCGTATGGCCAGGGATGCAACTTTTTATCACCAGCACAGCCATACCAGCTATAACTATCCCATTAGATACAGAAATGCAGATGGGTGCATGAAGTGAGGTTGGTGGCACAGAGTATGGGCCTTACCTCAACTGCTTCTGAACCTCGGGAGTTCAAGATGAATTCAGTTCCACAACCGGAGGTACAAGTTGGAGGGAAAACAGAACAGAGACATTTTCTGCCAAAAAAAGTCTATGCCTGTAACATATTACTCCCACATTTCTTCAAGCACGTTATCAGGTACTTTCAATATGAATTAAGACACCGGATTAGCATTACTTGTTGCCAACCAAACTAAACCTAGCATCTCTAAGAGTCTCCCAGGAGACCGATGTCTATTCTGACCATCAGAAGGTTATAGATTTGGAACACACCCAGAATCCACAGCCATCAAAAGGGATTGCTTTCCTTCTAGCCCAGAGGAGTTTTCTGTTGGAAGATGCCTTCAGCGTTTTCTGATCAAGTGCCTTGCTCATTCCTTCCTAAGGGCAGCAAAATGAAAAGGTGATAATTTTAGGCACTCCCCAGTTTGGACAGGATAGGCTGATCATGTAGATGTGTGTCCAAGATCATGGCACAGACTGATACTCCTCCATGTGTTATAAACAGGAAAACCACTAAGACAAACAAGCTGTCCCCTATTGTAATTTTCTGTAGCAAGAGCCTAGCATTTAGGATTAAACATATCCCCTCTCCCCACCTCACAAGTGTGAATTTGTCCCAAAGAAGTACTAATAAACTTTTAGAGTAGAATGAGCCATCACATCTTAAGTTTGTGTAACTCTGTATGAAAAACAAGCTTAGAATGTTTCTAAAACAGTAGCATTGCCACCTTTGTTCTTTCCTTCCACCTGAGAAAACAAGCTGTTTGGTTAACCAGGACTGCCAGAAAAAGCAGAAAAAAATATTCCTTTCCATCATCACCTGCCTTTTGGAATGACTTTTGCTAAAACAAAGCGTAGCACCTCTTTAATCTGTTTGGCTGCTCACTTCCTAGAAGAGCTGTCACTGGGAAACACAAAGAATCCTCTCAGAGGAGCTCCATGGAAGACCTCTCCCAAATTATGATCTCTTGTACTCCCCTCTCTAAAAGAGCTATCCTCTGTCCAGGCCTACATCTGTCCCTCCTGCTCCTCCAGAAGGTTTAATTTCCAAATGAAATTTCTTTTGAGGCATCAAGGTATCGGACAAAAAGGCATCAGTGGGCAAAATGTACAGCCAGGCATAAGTCTGCAATTAAGTGTTTAAGAGCAATAACAAAGTGTCATGCTTTGTACACACCTCAGAAATAAATCTCCATTAAAATTAAAGAAATGTGATTTTTTGCAGGTTGAGTCCATAAAAAAATACAAGTTTTTTTCTCCCTCTGTAGAACATATCAAAGGAACGAGAATGTCAAAGGGCTCAAGACTGAAGATCTGGATCCCATTAGGGACTAGCAAGGGACACAGCAGATGAACAAAGGTGGGTAAAAAAGAAACAGAAGGAAAACAAAGCTGTGCTTTAAGTGCTGACTGAGCCTCGTTCAATATGATACCTACTTCATTTCAGGAGCATAACATCTTATCACTTGGATTTATTAATGTTTTAATATTAATTTATTATATGCAATTTATCTGACAGCAGTTACACATGACAACAAATTTCCACTTGGGTCATAAACAAAGCATTTGGCCTTTTTCATAAATGCTGACTGAAGTTGAAGCAGAAAAGTGAACTAAAGGAAAATTAGTTACTCTGCTACAATTTGAAACAAGATAGGGATTTATTTTCTGCTTGTTCATTGATTTTGTCATCAACAAGCTTTGTACAGCCACTCTCCATCCAGGCACAAGTGATCTGCCATCTAATCACATCACCAATCAGTGTGACGAAGCAAACAAAAACACAGTGAATTCTTTAAAATCTGGGAAAATGGAGCAAGAAGAGAGCATCTGGACAAAACCCCCGCCATCAAGCTCAAAGCTGAACACCTCCCACTGGCCTCAGGACACAAGACCAAGCAGCCTTACTGGCTACACTGCCCAGTGGCTGAAAGGCCCCAAACAGCTTATAGCACAGGATCTGCCACGATCTGCTCGCCCACACAATGGGCTCTACCAGCCCTAGCAGTTATTGCAGCACTTCACCACTTGCAGCATGGGTCTCCTCTGAAACGACGTTAGTGCCAGGAAAATTTGGCTGCTTCAGTTTGGCCGCATTGCATGGAACAGTTTTGAATTTGGTCTGGAACTTGCTTTTGATGAATCCTGCAAAAAGCTGCTGGAAAAGCCAACCCCATGATAATTAATAGTATTTAAATTTTGATATTGCTAATGCTTAAAGGTGTCAGCCTTTTTGCCAACTCCTAACACTCTTTCTGGTGCATCTAAATCCCTGCATTTACGAGGCAATGAAAAGAAACCCAAAGTAATGCAGCTAATTGTTCTTCCCTCACCCGCATGGGTTTCTCAGAACAAGCACACAATTTTTCCTCTGCTTGCTCCCCAAAAGGAGAGTTTTGATCACATCAGAGCAAGGTGACAAAACACACCATATTCACGTTGCCAAGACAGTATGTATTTCATTCTGCCGGAGGGAAGCCAGGCTGTTAACAGATTACAAGCACACTTTGCACAGTTTTGGAAAACAAAACTGTCCCAGAAGACATGCTCCTGTAAATAAGCTTCTGCATTTTGTGATCGAGTTACCTATCCCACAGCCTTTAATACTGAACATACGCTACGGCTACATCTGGATATGCCTGACAGTTTTTCCCACTGGCTCAGCAATGGAGGAAAAAATATAAATAAAACAAAAAGGAACGAGTCGTAAGATATCAACTCCAGTATTGGTCTTAGTGCTCTCTTTCACTGCAGTCATCATTCCTGGCAATGCTACAAAGCAGCTTTCGTCTCTCTTAGTGACTTTAAACTTCCTGCTAAAGGCTGGAACAGGTCACTGCTCCCCTTGCTTGCCCAGTCGTTCAAATCCTGTGAAATTCTAGATAATTATGACTAGGTTTTCATAGCTGCTGCTGTGAAATGAGTCTGTGCCTCACGCATTATTCCCCTGACTTGCTCCAGTTTCTCTCCTCTCCCACAGAGAAGCAAGCAGGACAGCTGGGTCACTACCCAGGGGAGCTGTACTTCACAAGGCGCTGGTTTTCACCTCCTCCCCTGCAAAGCATGGTTATCATCCTTGCCCAACACACAATCTCTCACAACACCAGATTCTCAGCGTAGGTCTCAACACACGCGGGCAACAAGGCTCAGCCTGCAGCCACCAAATCCAATGAGAGTGCTTCTCTATTAAAAATAAATAAATACTTCAAAATAAGCTTAAATGTCCGCGGGCATTTCTCTTCATGCTGTAACAATGCTTGTCAAACCTTAACATGGAGATGTTAATCACTGTCAGGCAGCTTTCAGGAAGATGCCTGGCAAATGATCAAGGTGAAGTCATCTCAACATGACACATGACAGTGGGGCAGAATGCTGTTCCAGCCAGACTCCAGGAAAGAGCAGAGTATGGTGGATTAAGAATAAAAGAATAAAACACGTGCATCCCTCTAGGACAGATGAAAGAGCTACAAAGGGAAAAGCAATCACAATCACATACAGTGATTCAATTTCGTGAGTACTACAGACTGAGTTGTGTGAGATCAGCAGCTCAGAGTATCTTCAGGGACCTGATATAACAGCTGTACACAGCAGACAGAGGTGAGATATGTAGAAAGGAAAACCTTTGGCTGCAGAGTTCAGCAGTGAACAAAACACGTGGTTGTACAGTTTTTGCTCAACAGGTAACATTTTATTCCAACCCTGGCTGTACAAACAGCATGAGCTTCTCACTTACATGCTGTTATGAAGTCTCACCACTTCTCAGCTCCATCCTCCCTACCAGCTATGACTGGATCCAGTAAGAGTTAATATGACAAGCAACTAGAGACTGCTTGCAACTACCAGACAGTCAATGAAGATAAAGATCTCTGGAAAATATAAATGCTGTGTCCGGTTTAATCCTGTGCCAGGACTGCTCATGGTGTTTGAAGCTCTTACAGCCTTCACTCTGCACACAGACAACAGAGTGGTAGCAAGAGACAGCTTAGCTGGCTGGCATACAGTGAGCTAGGAAACCACAAAGAGCTTCTTTAATACATGTAGGAATCATACATGGGGCTTTCACCAGCATCCTCACTGTGATTTTTGTGATAAATCAAGGGCAACAATATTTGGCTGCACGTAAACCTGCACATACAGCTAGCTTACCTTGCTGTCTGAATCAAGTTCTCTTAACCAGTACATAGACAAATCTATCCTTAGTATTAAGGGAACCCACAAAAGCTGGTGCTGGATTTCACCACAGTTGAAGTAGAAGGTTTGTATCGGCATCACAGACAGAGGAGTTACCACCCAGCAGGAAAGCATCTGCTGAGGGGGAATAAGCAGCATCCACACAGTATCACGAGAAAATCAGCAATACTTCTGAAGGTCATAATTAACGGCCACTTGTACCAACTCTTCATTTTCTACTACCAGTCAAACCTCCAAAGGTTGTTTAAATTAAATGCAGCCCTTGCAGACGACAAAGGAGGCACTGTGAGTATTGGAAATTACTGTCAATGCATACTAAAAAGTTAGCATTTTCTGAACTAGAAATCAACAAGCAGTTTCCAACAGACAGAGGGGGGAAAAAACTGAGGCTCTCCTCTACTTCCCCACACCCAGTGCTGAAACATACTCAAAGCATTTTCATCAATTCAAAAAGAATTTCCACATCCTCTGACCCCAGCCAGAAAAAGTACATTTTCTCAGGAACCACCACAACTCTACCAATTTGAACTGTAATTCAGTAGCCTGTCTTGTACAAGATCAAGTTCTGAGCTGGACAGCTTTGATAACCATTTATATCAGCCACGCAGTTATGAGGAAAGACAGACTTTAGCACTCAAATTCAGTAGCAGAAGGACAGTAGCTCCTGTCCTGAGAGAGCACAAATAGAAAACAAGTCGTGATCAGAACAGTGAGCATTCCTAACTGCAGAATGATTTAACCATTATCCTTGCCAGTTCATCTGCAGCCTTCAATTCTTTAGTACTTGGTTTCATTGATGTCTCCTTAGATCTCAAAAGAGATCACAGTGAGCTTGTACAAACCTAGTTCTTCCATATGTTTCTTCAGTCCTCCAGTTTTACATCACCAGCATGCAGTATCTACTTGTTGCTAAGACCATGCCACCCCGCAAGGCTTGGCACAGGCTTTCATTTAACTAAGGCAATGTACAGATCTGTGCTGTATGTCAATTGGACTGGGTGCCTTGCCTACCTACGGTGGTTTGTCAAGCTGGCACATGAGGTCATGCACAAGTCCAGACAGAATCTCTATCCCTCATCACAGGCATTAAACAACTGACAGCTTCATATTAACATACAAGTCTACTTATCACCAGGGACTCAAACACAGACTAAAGTTAATAATAGATTAAGGATGCAACTGCAAACAACTTCATCAGCCATGGAGGCAACAGTAAACCAAAGGGCAGAGGAATGCTTAAGCAAAGTACTTACTAAAAAATACTTGAAGCCCAGGCCTTTAATCATCAATTCCATCGTAAAACTATGTGATCAAGGAAAGTTTTGGTCAGAATTTTGGACCCTTCTTTATGTTTCAAGTTCGGAGTTTTCATCTTGCTTTTGTTGTTTTTAAACTAGCTGTTACTTAAGGATATCAGTGCGAGATCACGACCTCATTATTTCCACTCCTCCAGAGTCTGTAGGTCTCTCTTTGATGTCTCTAATGTCACACAGTCTCAGGATATCACCTTTCCCATGAAATTACACGGATTGTCCCTCTCCACTATTTGCATTCTCCCTCATACACAGAAATGATGCTTCCTGCGATTCTTCCAACTGTGAAAAATAGCCACTTATATAAAATACAAAGCCACCAGCCTTGTTTTTTAACCAGCTATTTTAAGTTAACACATCCAAACATTTATAAACGTTTCTCTTAACTATAGAAGTCAAATTTTCCAAAAACTTTCCAGAAAAAATAGTTCTTACCTTTGCAATCCCAAGATCAGCTGCAAATGCTACAATAAATGTAACAGTTTTTTGGGCATATGTTGCCTTTTAATATATTCTGTACAGTAGCCAAAAACTTCAATAGGACTAGTGTGAAAGAAATCATTATTGGCTTAAGATAGAAAGGGACATGCTCCTTTTCACCTAAACTCAATACATGGAAGCCTGAACAGATGTGCTTATTTGAGAAAGATCAGAATTATTAAATTCACAGCTACTCTTAGTAAGAAAATGTAATCTTGTCTACATTTTCCATCACAAGCTTTTCCTCAGCAAAAACCAAAGTTTGCTCCAGAAACAAACAGGAAAAAAAAAACAACCATGGAAGATATCTAGTCACTTCTCAGAGATCCATAAACTTAAGATGACATCATTTCCTTAGTGGTGGTCCCTTTATTTATTTGATTTTCCCTCAACAACCATGCATAAAATGTTGATAAAGTCAAAGGATGAACCTTATCTCCCGTTCTCATGATATTTTAGGTACATAGAAGTTTCCTGGAAAAGTTTATACATTTAGGGATGTTTGGACCCACTGGTTTCTCAAAAATAAGGCAGTACCAACTGACATCCTCTGAGGTTAGGTCATACATTTCGATGGGAATCTGTCCCTCAGCAAGAAGGATATGAAACTCACCCACACAATCATACTACCTCATACTGCTCTCTAGGGTGGTGGTACAGATTAGTGCTTCCAAGACTGAGGCAGTTTAAAAGGTAAATCTCCTTTCTATGTAATTTTCAAATCCATTCTAGATATAGAGAGAACGCGCTAAAAAGAAAATAAATCTGTTTACTTGGGAAATAAAATGGCATTTGTACAGCATTTCTTCAACAGCTGCTTATGAGCAAAGATAGCACAAGTCATGAGGTCTTATCTAGCAGGCTTGGAAGAGTTTTGTCACATGAAGAACAGACACCCTCTCTGTCCCACCACCTCTGGGAAGTGCTTTCTATATTCTCTCGGTTCACGATGTAGATGAAATTCAGTTATCCCAATGGTAATTTTAAGCCCAAATGAAAACTGGTGTGCTTTTCAATCCTGAGAGTGCAACAGCTTCAGGAAAGATCCTACATAATCCTGTCATTCCCATGCAGATCCCAGTATCAGCCCCAGGTTCAAAGGAAAACACCTCACAAAACTAATAGATCAAATTTGCTGCTCCTGCCAAAATAAAACTTTGCTTCCTTATTTTGAGTAAAATGATGGTAACAACAAAGCAAGACAAAGGAATAACTCCCCCACAAACGTACCAGATGAAAAGTAAAGCAATTACATATTCCTCACTAAGTCTCAAAAGCCCAACAGCGAATGCTCATGCTGACAAGGCATGCCAAACAAGAAGTTCAAATGTCCCACTTGAAAAACTTCATCCACTTGGTAGAAAAACTAAGTGTGTATGGAGCCACGCTGCACACTTTAATTGTCTGGCTATTTTGGGAAAAAAATTAATAAAAATAAAAATAGGTGTAACTGCAGTTAGGCCAACGCAGATAAAGATAGGAATGAACTGACCTTGACATATGCTAGGAAATGCCTGCATTTTTCCTGCATGTATGACAGTTCTAATTTCTCTGTGATCTGTCCCACCGTCTCTCCAGAAGTCACAAAGTAAACTCTGGGTTGTTGGCTCTTTTCCTTCTTTGCTACATCTGCAGTCAGGTTATAATTCAAACCTGTTTCAAAAAAGAAAAAGAAGAAAACAAAGGATGTAAGTGAACAATAGCTATATTTCAGCCCCCTATCAATGGATCCTGTTGCCCCTGAGGCATGCACACTTAAATAAAGGTCAGGCCTTGCAGGCCCTCAATCAATCACCAAGTTTCCTGTGGCTGTGCAAAACCAAATCTAATTACTGACATACTCCCAGGATTTGTGCCACTGGCTTCCCAGCCCTTCCTGAAGGATGCTGAGCAGAAGTAGGAAGTCATGTAAAAACATACCTAGACAAGCACACTTTAATAAAGAAAGAAAAAAAAGAAGAAAAAAAAAAAGCATTAACCATGCTGTTAACAGAAAAAGCAAAAACACGATACAAACAACAAAAGCCTCAAGCTTTGCTTTCCTCATCCAAAAGGACAAACTAGATACGAGCCAGACAGGATGCAGAATTTCCTAACAGTTACTTTTGTTCACTTACAGTCATCTTTGCATTTAGCCCTTAACTAGAGATCACTGCCTTGCACTTGGTATCCTCCTTTCAGACAGCACAGATCCCTGGCAGCTTATAAAAGACATCCTCAGAGACTAACCAGCTGTATCTCCCTAAATCCTGTTTCCTGCTGCTCTACAGCACAGGTAGCTTAACACAACGGATGGATTTGCAGCTGGATGTATCTGTGTCCAAAAGAAAACTTACTGTATCAAGGAGCAGTATAGCAGTGAAATAATCAAACTGTACCTTTTCTGTCAACAATAAGGGCAGGGAAACTACAATAGAAGTATGAAACCTTGCTCTGCTGGCTGCAGAGAGAGGAAAGGCAGGCCATAGTCCGTACCGGTTTCAGCCACCATCAAGGCAATAAGGGCAGTACCATGAGATCGGTCCACTATAAGCTTAATGAGTTAATTATCTTTGTACACCACAGCCCACAACAGCTTTGGTGCTGATTAATTACATAAGTAGAGTGTTTGTGATATTATTACTTTTTTATTCATGTTTTAAATTCCTGGTGATTGATGTTAGATAAAGTGCTCCATTTATATATATATATATTTTTTTTAATCTGGAATTCTATACAAAAACCAGCATGAATGTAATATATGACTAGACTCAGTGAGGACTTCTACCTAATTTCAGGAAGGGCTCTTTGTTGTTGTCTGCTGCTTGTTTTGTGTTGTTATCGTGTTGTTTCTTTAAAATCACTGAGAATTGGTTTCTCAAAATCAATGCTGCCGTCCATGCAATCACCACTAATCCCTATTATTCACTAACGTCTCATTACTTTGAAGAATTCATTTAACAATAGCATAAACTTGGTGCAAAAGCCTGTGTGGGCAACTGGCATTTCTGTAAGTCACACCCTGCCTGCCTCACTGTGCTACATGATGCTTTCTGATCAGAAGCTCAGGGTTTGGCCTGGTTGAAATCCCAGCAGTCTCTCCCTTTGAAGCGTTCACATCCCACACCCATCCCCGATTTTCCCTTGTCTGCTTCCGAGACCCCACATTGAGGCGTGCAGGCTGAAAGCTGTGCCTCCCTCCTCTCGGCGACACAGAGGAATTGTGCCAGCAGACCCAGAGCAGCCTGCGTCTGCAAGGCCACACATCCCTCCAGAGAGGGACAGGCTGTGGCCAGAGGGACAGAGGCCCTGAGAAAGGCTGCGTCCCACCACCAGCCCCACAGCAGGCCTCAAGCAGAACGTTTCCAGCTACCACAGCAGCAGTGGATGTTTTCAATCAAACCGCGCCGTTCCCATCCCCCCCCCTGCCCGGCCACCACCTCCCCTTTATTTTGACAACTTGTTTCTATGTTATATCCAATGATGACACATCGGTGGAAAAACTGAATTATCATGAGTAAGGCTTTTTTCCCCTCACCCCCTTCTCCATCCTCATTGCTTCCAAAAAGCCACTGGAGGGGGGGGAATAACTGGCAGACTCATCCCTCCTGGTGGTTTAAGTTCTTCCTTCTCACCCAGCAGGAGATTTAACTCTTGCAGGTAATGCTCTCAAGTCCCCCTCTGGCTGCTTTAAGCATAGCTAGCAATGCTTCTGGGGATCTGCCTGTTCACTTCAGGCAATTAAAGTAAAACTCTAACATGGATTTGATGAGCTTAGACGAACAGATTCATTTTTCTAGTAACTATTCCTTTCCCATATGCCTAAGAGGTGTCGGTAACAGCTCCTCTGGGAAACTGCGGGTCACATCTGCAAGACAAACCCCAGCCAGCAGGGCAAGCAGGTTACTCCAACTGGTGCCTGGCCACCACAGCAACATACCTGCTGAGTAAACAGCATTTTTATAGTGGATTTCCATTCTTAGGTAGCACAGCACGCAAGCAGGCAGCCTGAAGAAGGCACGAGTGAGGAGAGAGGGGAAACAAGGCAGCAGCATCCTATGGTTTGAAACAAGAACCGCTGCAGGCTGAGCAAAGGAGGGCCTGTAAATCCCCAGCCAGTAGGCAAAACCCTTCACGGCCCACTCAGAAGATACCATGGTGCACAAAAAGCAGGGTTCAAAATGCTCTGCAGGAATAAGCACACCCATCATGTCCTGTCAGACTGGCACTGACCTGGGGTTGGAGAGCACATGGAGAAATTAAAGAACTTCTTAAATAAGAATGAAAAGTCCTTGGAAGAGGAACGCGTTTCTTCATCTTCTATACCAATAATTGTGAGAATAAAATTATTCATGAACTTTGCTCACAGGGAAAACTCTTAAACACGAAACAGCCATTTAGAAAGTTTGCTCTGGCAAATGACAGCACGCACAGGACATTGCCTTCCATCCTTTCCCAGAAAGCCTTCTTATCTTCTGTCAAATTTTCTGTGTCATTCCTAGCTTCTAAGTAGGAAGTTAGCTAAGCTGCCCCAAGCATGCACTGAAAAACACATCCAGCAATGCTGCTGAGGGATTCAGAGGGTAGCAGTGATTCAGGCCTGCATCCAAGTGGATGGGAAAAAAGAGACAAATAACACTGAACACTGCTGCACCAAACTACAGCAGGACACAGATAAGGAGTGCCTACTTTTGTCAGGTTTTGGATCAGGCATGTTTCTTCAATCCTAGAAACATGTCAAAGCAGAGCAAAAATATGAAATAATCCATTATTCTGAACTAAATCTCAATCTAGACGCTCAGATAACAACATTTGGTGCATGAGAACTGCCCCAGAAATGTATCAACACACAAGCAATGCACATCTGAAGCAAAAAGCAAGGAGAAAGTTTGAAGAATTACCTAAGGTATCTAACTGTAGCCAAATATCCAAAAACTTTTGTTTTCACAGCCACTAAAATTCATCTAATCCATCTACTGGTACTGGTTTTTTAGATTTTAATGTTGTATAGGAAATTATCTAGATCATGGCCACAAGTTAAAATCCATTCTCTAGATGGACTGAATGCAATAAAAGGAACTTATGCATGGAGATACCAGCAGCTTCTGTTTCTTGTTCTGGTCACTCAGAAGCGTGAAGCCTGAAGAAGCTGCTGGATCCTGCTTATCCAGGCTAAAAGACAACTTCTCACTTTTGCCTTTTCTGAACTGCAATTCAGCCTGATGCTCAGGTTCACCAGATGTAGCTGTGGCCAGGCAAAGCATGAAACATCACTGAACAAAACAACCATGGCAATTCTGAGCATACAAACTCTCAGTATAGCCCATAAAAGATGACATGAATAACAGTGACTGTGCAGTGCAGAACCCCCCAGGAGCCTTTGATCGTTATTTCCAGGACATGACAGAGTCCCTCTTGTCTTTATCAGTACTGCTCATGCCTCCTGTAGCCCCACAGCCACCCTGCTACGCAGCCATGTTACATGCCAATAGCTATATCAGATCTAAACTCAACCTGCGTCCTAGTGTAGAAGCTAACAGAGGACAGAATATTTTCTGCCACTTCAAGATGTTACTGGATTTTTTTTTTCTTCCTTTTCTTTTATTAAACTGTGTGTAATACATACATCTACCTAATCCAGCAAAGCTACTTCCTTTCTTTCTCACCCTGTGAGAACAGCTGACGCAAGAGGAGAGAATTATTCTACAAATACTGAAAGTCTGGGGGGGACAGACAAATCACTGTATTTCTCACAAATCCAAGACATACCAGTGGCTGGCTGTGTTTGTTGGCGGATGCTCAGCCCTCCAGCTAGCACTGAGGGAGAGTGAGGGATGGACAATGCTTGGCATTTACAGCAAAGCACATGATTCAATTGGGCATGGCTGTTTGTTCAGGCAAAATCATTTCTACTACAAGTTCATACTTCTGAAGACCACGGTCTGCAAGCAGTACACACAAAAGGGATAGGAAATATACAGTCACTGGATTAGTAAACATCAACTCCCAGATAGCTACTACATGACCAATAGTGCTGCAACTGCTGCTGGGGGAGAAAAATAAGAGTGGGAATGGTTTACATGCAAGTGTGAGACACTGCTAGGAGAAGATAGCTCTTCTTCCCAAGACTGTTAATGACACAATCACAAATTCACATAAGCATTGCAGACAAAAGAATGCTGCCTGCACATACACCTTGACTTTCTAAACATTCTGTAGTAGGTAACCAACATTAGCTGCTCAGAAGTCAGAGAAAAGCCTCAAAACTGCCCAACCTGCAGTTTTGAGAGTCCACACTGACAAAGGGAGCTCCCTTAGCAGAGCAGCACCTTCAGTGAGCACTGTACTCTCACTGCCTGACTTATCAGACAGCTCCCAGACATGTGAAGCTGAGACCATCTCAGTGCCTCTGCCACAGAACTTAACCATAGCATTTCAAAATGTCTGTGTGCCTTTTAGAGTCCAAACTGGACAGTGATGTACTCAGAGGAATATTTTTTCCCCATATTTAGCCACAGAGATGAACAGTTGTAATAGTTCCATGAATTGTTCCACCCTTTGTTAGTTGATACTCTTCAACTACAACATAATTAAAATGGCCTGTTAAGATTACAAACTGAAAGCTTGTTTGAGATACTGTATCCAAATCATATCCCTGAGGGCTTTTATCTATTCAGATTGTTCTGCCTGCAATGTTTTCAAGACTATTCACTTTACAAGAAGCATTGTATAAAAAGACAATGGTTGGAAGTATTATAATCATCTACTTAATAGAATAAAAATTCCTCTCAATGAGGCAGATGTTAGCCACCAGAGAAGATGCACATGTACTTTCACCACAATAAAAATCAAGAGTACAGTTTGTATGACCATGCAGAGGAATTCAATTGGCTTTCACAAGACACAGTGAAGCAGAAGATAGCCCTTTTGTGAAAAAGGGGAACATGGATTTAAAATGAGACAAAGACAGACCATTTATGAGCCGCGGGTGATGTGACATTAAAGCAAAAGGACACATTTTCAACAGTATCCCTAGAAATATTATTTAAAAAAAAAAAAACAAAAAAAAAAAACACCAAAAAACTGAGATATTAAGTACTTCTACTCATGAATTTAAAGACACAAATAAACACCCCTAGAGCACCCAAGGAGAAGTTGTTTCTAACTGACAGAAGATGAGAATATCTAAAAAGCAAGCAAACAAAAACATCACTGTTTCAAAGCAGGCATTTGTCTGCAAAGAGTCTGCCATCATTTACAGGGAAGGAAAAGGTGCAAAAATAAAAAATGATGTTTCAGTTGTGTCTGTCTGTTAGAATCCAGAGGTATCTTCAATAACTGCTTCTTGGGCTTTCAGGTGATAGAGTGCTGAGCTGCAAAGAGCGACTCCAACAAGCTGCTTCTAGTTCTTATTCCATGTGAATGGTAGGAGAACAAGACCACTACCATTCCTAAAGCATGGCCAAGTTAAAACAGTGTGGCTAAGCTAAATAAATCCAGACTTTACGGTATTTAGAAACGCTGTATCTATTCCATAAAACTTAAGACAATACCTAAGACTTATAAACATTGCAATGTAAAAGACATAGGCAATAAATTAATGTAGTCAAGATGTAATGGTTGGCACAATTACATACCTTATACAATTCCATTCACCCAAAAAACTCAGTGTGGTTTACAGTAACTAAGTAACCTGGAAGATATTCTTACAGTCAGTAGAATTCTGGGATATTTATAACCATTTTACAGATGGGTAAACTGATGCACTGAAAAGGATTTGTTCACATCTGGCAGTGAACAAATATGAATCTGAACACCCGTAGTTCGGATTTACAGTGCTCCATTTCAAGAGCTCCTTGTAGATTTTCAAAGACTATTCATCCAGAGCAAATCACAGTTGCTTTCTGATAACAATGACAGAGGATATGTACACAAAAATACATTATCAACAGGCAGAGGGAACATAAACTTTCAAAGCATCGGTTGATTCTGTGGTCTCTGTGCTTGCAGTAAGCCTAAAGATACCTTCCTCTTCTTTCAGTGAAAACTACCCCAGTATTACCTCATCCTCATCACAAGGTAAATGAATGCTGTTGAACCTGTGGTTTAACCTGGCAAATGGCTCAGCACCACACAGTCATTCACTCACTCCCCCACTTCCTGGTGAGATGGGGGAGAGAATTAAAAAAAAAAAGAAAAAAAGAACTTGTGGGTTGAGATGAAAGCATTTACTAAGATCGAGAAAAGGCAAAGGAGAATAGTTATGACTATATATATATAAATGTATATAACATGGGATGCACAGGCAATTGCTCACCACTCCCTGACCAATGCCCAGCTAGCTCCCTGAACAGCAGAAGTGGCAGATGAACTCCCCCATCCTCTCAAAAACACCTTCTGCATGATGACAGTACAGTACAGTATGGGATATCTTTGTTCAGTTTAAGTCACCTGTCCTAATCCTGTTCCCTCCCTGCTCCTTGGGCCCTTCACTGACAATGGCCTTGGCACTGTATACACAGCTTAGCAGCAACCATAAACATCGCTGTCCTATCAACATTGTTTCTCCCCTAGAACCAAAACGTAGCACCATACCAGACACTCTAAAGAAAACAATTCTGTCCCAGCTGAAATTAAGACAAATGCCAAAGAAAGCACCTCAGAAGCCTCCAACTTCCTGTAACAGCACCTCACGTCACCACAAAAAGTAATTCTTTAATGGAAAAGTTCTGTAACTGATCCAAAGGTAACCTTCAATTCCATGTCAGCCTACGAGTGCTGGCTCAGGTACCTTACCTATTTCTCCAGGAACATGCTTGCCACTGAAACGAAAGCACGCTGTGACATTGAGGCAGTTAACAGGCTGCAAGCTGTCATGGCACTGAGGAGCTGTGATATTGATGGACGCTGGCAGGAAAATGGAGACATCCATGGTAATGACAGGTCTGGATCTGGAGATCAATACAGAAGCTGAACTGAAGAATCATTCAAAGTTGCTCAATCAAAGGAAAATACAGTACATTTGGTAATGTGCACGATTTCAAGTAACCATGAGAAACAGAAGATTGCATTTGAACTCTAAAATGAATTAGCCCTTGACATAGATGGCAAAGACAACTAGGTTCTGAAGGAAAATCAAGGCATGAGACTGAGGTTTAATGCCCACATGAAACTCCAAACAGGCAGGAGGGGAAATTGTAACAATTATCTCTATCAAAAGTTGCATAAAGTCTTCCTGATGATGAAAAAAAGTAACAAAATTAGCAATAAAGGATAATAAGCCGTTTTATCTATTATTGAAGGAGCATGGTGAATACAGGATAAGCAAAGGCCTTAGGTTTCCACAGAATGATCTACAGTAAAATCTGTGACTCAAAAGTTGAGGTGAGAGCATGAAGTGGGATATGGATCTATGCATGTTTCTTTCTTCCACCATAAGAAGGTCAACAGACACCACATCCACATTTTCTAGAAAAGGGAACATTTGGGCAACTCTCACCCAGCAGGTGCTAAGGACTGTACACACATTTTTCACATTGCAGAACTCAGTTTCGGGAATCATCTGGTGCACTGAGAATGAAAGCTTTCCAGCCCTTAAGTCCTGCACCAAGCTTTTGCTACAGGTAGCCCTGGCTGAAGAGATCAAGCAGATCAAGCTGAGGGCAACCAGGGCTTACGTGCACCCTCTCACAAGGCATAGAGATGCTGCCAGCTTGGTAGGGAAAAGCAGCTCAGAAATTCAGGTTCTACAGAGCTGCTCCAAGGAAAGACTTCATCCTAAGAACCAAGTGTTACTCTCCATGTTTCAGCTCTTTCTGTGTTCATCATGAACATGCTTCTCCAAAACCAAATCCAGTAATTAGAAATAAATACATAAATGAACAAAATTGCAGCAAGCAGTAGAGGCACTTCTAGCACAGTCCCTGCACTCCACAAGGCCATGAGCAAACCACTTCAGGGCTCTCACACCACAAGCCACTTAATTTGGGGGTGTGGGAAAGGGGGAGTAGTGAGCAGGGATTGTAGTCACACCTAACTCATACTGACTAGAGCAAGCTGCACAGCAATCTCTGAGACAGCTGCTCAGACCCCTTTACCACAGCCTGAAATAAAAGCCTAAGTTTGCCTTTCGAGATGGAAGATGGAGATAGATGCTAATCGTAGAAATACATACAGTAGTAGGCGGTGGCAGGGGGAAGGAAAGAGAAGAAAAAAGGAAGAAAAATAATGAGATTCCTAGGAGCTGTCAAACTATGGAAATTACTCTCTAAATGCTTGGGGAGAAATAAAGAAGTAAACATTGTAATCGATCTAGAAAAATATTTCTTCTAGAAAGAAGAAATCTATCCAGTCACAATGCACTGTTTGATTTTTCCTTAATGTGAACTCACTTGGTTATTCATTGGAAAAAACAAATCAAACAAAACACAACACATTTATTAAATGGCCAAATGCACACCCAAGCAACACAGTAACTGCAATCTGCCCCAAGCCCCACGCCTTCCACAAAAGCCTTTAATATCACTTGGCAAAATGTTTGTTGGTTTTGGCCAACAGACTTTACAAAGGCTTCTGAAAGAAGAAAAAGTTGATTTCTTCATCCTAATCTCAATCTAAACAGATTCCTCTAAAGAGACACACTCTGAACTGGCAGCAGAGGCCATTAATCTGTCCACATAATTAGTCAGTAACACTCAATTCTCCCCAGAAACGTACAGGCAGCAACTGAACACTCTGATGGAGATCACTACCCTGCTGCAATGCACACTGCCTTATCTTTCTGATTGCCTTTCTCCATTCTGCAAGGAACAACAGTGCAGGAGAACCTGACACAGCTGTTCTTTAAGCAGTTTCACAGAAGCAGGGCTGTGAGGTCCTATCTCAGGCCTTCACACAGCATTTTACAGAGAGGCAATTGGCTGCCTCTGCTTGCATGATGATGGCATAGAAAGCCCTTCAAAAGACTTGACCACTTGCTACACCTGTCATTTCATTCTCCCTGTCTCTCTATCTTGCTGTTTCTCAATGGAAAGAGAGCCACGATTTCCCTGCTTTTAACAGCAGGTAAGCTGGCACAGCTGTTCAGCAGTTCAAGCATTTGTCTGGATAGCCTTCTCACACCCCTGTATCTTCCATTAAGACGCAGGTATTTCCACTTGTAATGACACCTTGTTACTGGCAGAAATTTTCTATTAAATATTTACAAGTGAAATAATGGAGTCATTGGCAAAATTAAAACTTCCCATTCCTTTCCCTAGGTCTGTGGGCCTCGAGCCTGCTCATACAGTCTGCTCCCACTGGAGTAATTTGCTGAACCAAGCTGTCATATCTCTCTCCACCTGATGAAACAAGCTATTTCATTTAATGCCTACAACTGAATAGTAACCCAAATGCTGTGTGTATTCACTTCTCTATATTTAATTTCCTTGAAGTCTTACTTCATCCTGCATCTCACTCTAACTTGCAGAATTAAATTCTGGCATCATATGCAGCTGGCTTTTTGCTACGCTCTGCTTCCTTAAATCATAGTTTATGTACTTTATGTACATACAAGAACAATAAAAAAAACTTCTCACAAACTTGGAGTGACCTTTCTCAAAAGGCAGAGATGCAACATATCTCCTTAACCCATTAGTTTCTTCGCAGCCTTGAGAAGCCTACGGTTATCCCTCAGAATTCTGCTTAAACTAAAATGCATGTTCTTCAGTGCTAACCAGGTGTAATGCTATGCTTGAAAAACAATCCAGTTTGCTTTCTGACTCCAATAAATTAAGGAGAAAATCTGTGGGGTAGAGGACATAGACCACATTAGATATAAACAGAAAGCAGAAACAACATTAAAACAGCAATGGAGCACAAAAGACATCGATCTCACCTTAGTAGTACAGCATGGTCTGACAAGAAGGCTCCAACAGTCATATCTGAAATGTTTGTAATGTTTGGACAATTAGAGGCAATTTAGACAAGAGAGATGCAGAATTCACTTCTCACCACCAAGTCAGTTGGTAAATTACAAAGCATGCATGAGAAAATAAGTGCTTTCCTGGCTAGAATCAACCAGCTAGTCCCTTATTATGTCCAAAACATAATTACAGGGTTAAGTCTGCAACGACACTTCACTTCTACTTCAGAATTTATTATTATCATTATCACTACATTTTTGTACATTTATCATCATGACTGAGCAGCTTCCCAGCAACTTACGACGCTTGTCAGGATACCAAGCACTCCCTCCTTTAATACCTGAGTTCGTTACCATGACTGCCCAAACATGTGAACTAAGAAATAAGTTGAATTTTTATCAGGAGCTTTAGATAACACTGAGAGTAGGCAGGAACACAGGGAGCATCAACAGCCTCCCATAGCTGTGAGAACTAGCAACCTGGAAGCTACCAGCTCCACTGTTCTCCATCCTGTTGCTGTGAAGTAGCACACATACCTGGATAACCATTGCCATCCATATCAACACCCCCTGATATGGACTGCCCAAACATCCGCAGCGTTGGGTTTATCGTCTGCCCAGACAGCTTCTGCAGTGGAAAACATACCAAGTGAAATCACTCACAGTCAGTAACACAGAGATGCCACTGATAAAAAAAGAAACACCTTGGAGCCTGATTTTCATGGGCTGGGAGTGCCACACATCTGCAGGAAGCCCTTCTGCTCAGGGCTAGGAGAGGCCAGCATTGGCTTACACACCTGCATTGCAACCCTCATGCAGACCCAAGACAAATAAAGAGTACATCAAACACATTTCATGGGGGAAAGGAGGAAGTTCAACTGTGCCCCAGAGATTTTCCTTTCTTCGTTGTTTTTTTTTCTCATTACTTTCATTTATGTAAATAGAAGTTTGAAGCAGCATCTTTGCAAAATTAATGATTAAGAGAAACAGAAAACCCTGTGCAACCATTTCTTTTCACAAAGTTTGCTAGCATACTCCAAGTCAAAATGATTAATTTTCACCCCACTTGAAAATTTGTTTTTCATCAACTATTATGCAGTATTTTGTGTCAGTTTAGAAGCTGTACCTCATTTCTACCTCCCCAACGCGGAGATTAATTAGCTCCTAACATCACTTCTTTCTTTTAATTACTAACAAAAAACTTTCTCTAAACAGCTTGAATTGCAAATGCCTTTTTCTAAAGCAAATTAATACACCAAAATCTCTTTCTCTGTGGCAATTCAATGTCTCACAGCCCTTACTCATTACGCTGGGCCACCAATGCAAGACCTGAACTCAAACCAGCATCTGATTACAGAAGCTGCAGACTGAAGAAATCCATCCCACCGAGCGGTTGTGAGGCTGCTGGTGGTTCTTCACAGCTTGGGACATGTGGCCCATGGGATCTTCCTGCACAATATCTGACAAAAGGTCAGACAGGAACTGTGTGGGAAAAAAGGACACCAAGGTGAGGGGAAGAAAGACATTCTGGCATCTGCACTCTGACAGCCAGCTTAAAGGATCCAAGTGCTCTGTCATGTTCAGATCCCCCTGGTCTCCCACCCAGGGGTAGATAAGGCAACTGAAGGGCACTTCCTCCCCATATTACATCACATTCTGGGACAGGAGTTCCTAGTTAGTGTGGTGCATCCTGCCTATCACATCCCAACAGCCATCTGCAGGTTGTTATGGCACAGAAGGTAGAAGTACAACAGTAACCTAAGGCAGCACCAATGATCAGCAACGGGAATGAAGAAAGGTGGGGGAAAAGCTAACAAAAATAAATGAGTGAAAATGCATACCCTGCAGCCACCATCATGCACCTCTCTTGGCTGATTTAATCAAGGAAATCCAGCACATTAAGACGGCTCAGGGGTACAGTAATAGGATACAAACCCTTTCACCTTTAGGTTCAGATCCAGGGCAGACAGGTAAAAAAGCGAAGCTGTTACCAAGTTTCTGGTGTTGCATGCAGGAAGTGAATTGGTGGTTTGCTGGTCCTGGGAAATGGCACAAAAATAGTGCCTTCTCAGGGAAACAGTGTCAAGGCATCCTGCCACCTTCTGGAGCTGGGCTCTGTCCCTCCAGGGCAAGTGGAGAGGCTGCCTTTGCTGCTCCAATGAGGAGGGCGAGATAGCAAGAAGGATGTTTTCCTTATCACCCTGCTGATATGGTCTCTTCCAAAAATGTTGCATTTCCCTATGAACGGCCCCCCCAAAAAACCCCAAACCTGTATCAAGTTCCTTACTCTCTTCAGCTGAAATACTCCAGCCTTTGAACAGCCTGAGAACCCCACAACCAGCAGCTCTCAGATATGTCCAAATGCCACAAATCAGTGCATTTTATAAGCATCCATAAAGAAACATTCAACTTCCTTTTTGAAAAAGCAGTGCATGACATACACATGTTAAAAGGAAGGACTGCACTTCGATGTCTGTCAGAAAAGCCTCCACTATAACCACTAAATTCTTTTAATTCTGCTTAAACTGATTTACTGTGGAGGATCCCACCCAGCAACAAAACAAAACAGCCAGAACTTCAAACACATGGACAAAGGGAGGGAAGACTTAGGCTCTGGGAAAAAAAGAAACGTGCTAGACAGAGACAAGGGGACACACTGGGCAGTGTGAGCCTATTCCAGCCTAACTTTAACTTCCTAATAGTGGCCAGAAGGGTGGTACCCTTAATCCACCACTGTCATGTATTCTCATATCCAAAGCAGAAAGTCAACAAGCTCTGTAAAGGCAATTCTGGGGAGAATGAAAGAGAACTTAGGTCCTCTTCCTTCTCATGGTCTGTCTTCGTGGCAAGAAAGCACAGCCTCCTGACTCTCACTGGCCATTCCATCATTTATATATGCTCGATCTCTGCAAAATTTTCACTTCAAATAGAGCTATTACTTCTAAAAACTGGCACTGAAATCCCAAGACTTCATCTGTTTCAAGCAGAAAGCTACAAGAAGTAAGACTGTAACAAATGACAGAGAAAAATATCTCCTGACTAACAGTATTTTACCTCACAGCAGAGATACAGACAAACCTTGGGAGAAGATAGCATCAAACTGGGACTGAGAAAACAATGCAGAGCTTGAACTGCATGAGGCTACCTATAAGGGGACCCCTAAGTATAGCTAATTTCTGCAGGTCCCAGGAAAGATTTCAGTCAGATACTGTAAAAGAGAGCAGGCGCCACGTACCATTGAGTACTGAGGTACAATCCCGTTGGCATCTCCATGATAAATATACACTGCTCCTATGTAGTTATCCTCCTTAGGTGCCCCGATGGCAACATCTGTAAAACAATTCACATGACAAATGTTCCATCTCCGTGCAAAGGAATAATACCCCCATCTCTTGTGATGACAACCTGCAGCAACACCAGCTCAGCCTTAATGGAACAGCTCGCCCTGAGTGGCCTGGTAGAAATAAATTCAGGCGTACAGAGAGCAGGTCAGTCTCCAGGTCAGCCCTTAATACGTGCTGCCAAAAGTAAGGCACCATCACCAACGGCTTCGCTCTCATCTACTGTTATCAAACACAGCCAGATGCCAAGGACTTCAGCAGGCAAATCCTAAGCAAGCAACCTGTCCTTAGCATGAGCCCAGGGAGGAGTTGAGCAGCACGACCAGCCCCACCGACATCTCTTGGGAAAAGGCACCAACCTGGGAACCCATCGTCATCGATATCACCAAGGGCAGCAATGCTCTCCCCGAAGTGTGCGTTGTAGGCCCCATCGCCAGCCAGGACAAGCTGCTCATCCAGCACACCCTAGCAAACAGGAAATAAAGCAGGCTCAGGGGAACCCTGCCGCAGGAAGCAGGGGCAGAGCTGTGAGATGACTATCGCCCTCATTGCCAAGGAGTCCCCTTTCAGCGTAGGTCAGCTGGGTGCTAAAAATTGAAAGGGTTAATAATAAAACCAAAAAAAAGAGAGCAGGCAAACGATAAGATAAAAACAAACCGCTAAGTTAACTAAATGATAAATCTAAATCGCACAGACTGAGCTCATGAAGATTTCAGACATCTAAAATGTAACAGCTCAGATTTTGCTCCACTGGCAGACTTCATCTGAGGAGTAAAAGCCTCCATCCAGGCTTACTCAGCTAAACCTCAGTGAATCAAAGAGAATTCTTCCTTACGCAGAGAACACTTGGGCAACTGGATTTGAAACTTTTTCAAGTATTGGAGGGAAGGATTAAAGCAAACTCCCCAGAAAGCTTTCTGAATTGAAGAACAAGGAAAAAGCTTTAATGAAATAAAGAGACAGAGAAAACATCAGAATAAATCAACTTTGTATTCACATGCCATGAGAAGCCTTATATGGATCTGGTATTTCTTGCCACCCACTTTCTGGTCACATACATAAGCCTCAGTTTTTTGCAGTCCTCCCTCAAGGGGAAAGGAACATTTCCACAAGAAAATAATATTTAGTTACACAATCCAGCTCTGTATCCACCTCAAGGGTTGCTGGCTTTTGTTTTGTTTTGTTTTTGCTTCCTTTGTGAATGAGGGTAAACTGCCCTCTGGAATATGTAATAAAATCTTTTTCTTGGCTGCAGGGAGTTGCTGACTTTAAGAAAATCCCACATAATGAAATTGAAACACAAGAGAAGAGATACTCGGGCCCATATGTGCAATTCATTTCTCTGCAGTCCTCCTAAGAAAGGGAAAAATGTAAGTGTGCTATACCCAGCATCACTAGGCATGCTTGTTGTACAACGCAGTGTTCTCTGATTCACTGCAATCAACTCTTAAGCACTGGTGCCTGCAGAATGAAACTGCAAGCTTTAATGGCCACATCCCAAAAGAAACTCCACAGTCCTGGAAGCCACTACTCTTTCAAGTAGTTCTTGTTGAAGGTGTTTTCTTATTTAACGTTTATCTTTTATAAACTGAATCCATGTATGCTCTCACTGTTAGCAAGAAGTATTAGGTATAAATTGGCTCAGCATTGGGGACTTTTTCTGCTGGATGATCTAGCAGCCATACTCCAATATATATATTGGGCAATCTGGGGATCAAACTGAAAAAGCAAAGCTCATTTAAAGGAGAAGCACTAACACAAAATAAAACTACACCAAAGACAACTCGCAAGTCTCTCAAATGTTTCCTATAAGGCTTGCACTGACTGCTGCGTCTCGCACAAACTTTAGAGCTGTTAAAATTCTGTTGAAGCAAATCAATTTAGTTTTAGTATGTAACAAGTTCCCCTCTGAGACAGCAGGTTTTGGACCTGAATGTTACTTGTGCAATAAGCAAGCATTCATTGTTTTCCTATAAATAGAACATACTAATGATGTTGTTTTAATGACAGAAGAAAGTTCAGACATTTCCAAAACTGCTGTTGGCACACAAGAAATCCAGCAGTATCAGCTGATAGGACCTTCCCACCACAGGCCACGGTGTGAAGATAACGTGAATTCAGTCTCTGCTCTCCTCGCATAAGGAATCCTAAATCCCCAGCCATTTCTGTTCCCATTTGTAGGTCCCAGCGACCACCCAAAAGACAAAGTAAAACTCAGTCAAAGCAGCTGACTTCACTCGGTTTTGGCACTGGAATCATGCACAGCCACAAGTGCCGCAAAGTTTCAACATAAAACCAGAAACTTTCCCAGACCTCCTTGAAAGATTCACAACTCTGTGATGAATGTGGGCTGGTCTCTGGGAAACCATGATACCAGATGACTTTTCCATGACTGCATGTTACAGAGTTTCAGCGTGCGGAGCTGGAGGGGACATCAGCTTTACCCTGCCCAGACCCACACCCATAAAATCCCTTACCAAGTAATTCCTGGACATACTCACGTTTCCTCTGTTGATATAGACTGTGACTTGACCCTCATCTCTGATCTCAGAAAACATAGGTGCTCCGACCAGCAGGTCTGACAACCCGTCAGAATTCAGATCAACTGCACATAAGGAGGAGCCAAAGTAAGAGCCCATCTGTAACCAAGCCGAGTCACAACAAAGCATTCAGTATCTGCCCACACACAGGAGGAAATCATTTAGGCGTGTTTTTTGTTTGCTTCTTTTTTAATTTTTTATTTTCATTTCAAATGATGACCTGCTGCTTTATCGCTCACAAATACTCCTACAGAGAAACCCGAGGGGATACTTCGGGAATAACTGGCAAGAATTTAACACTTTACTGTAACAGTGCATCATCTTGCATCCTCTATCAGAAAAATACACTTTTCTCTTTTTTCTTTTTTTAACTTTGGCACGTGTTTAAATGAGACACCCAGGCCCTCCTAGCCTAGCTTTTGCTGGTCAAATGCTTAAAACCAGCAATAGGGTGAAACAAGTTTCCTAAACAAAGACCTTACTAGTGATCACTCGCATCTAGTACTACACTTCCTAAAGAGCTGGACTTTCCACACAAGAAGTCCTCTGAAAAAAAACTAAAGAAAAAGAAAAGGAAAGTAAGGGGAAAAGCCAATGAGAAGAGGCATCTGAAATTACCACTCATTTCTGGAATACTTCCCCCTGCTCTGCTTAAATCAGTCCCCTTCAATTAGCAGTGCTGGCTGTGGGTTTCACTTATAGCTTTCTCTCTCATATAGACAGGTGAGTTGACATGGTCAATAAATTGTCATCAGAAAGTTGCCAGTTGACACAGAGAAAACAAGTCACTTTCTATCTCTAATTATTCTTGCTTCATAAAACTAATTTGCTTAAGTTTAAGAAATTGATCACTTTCATTACATCATTTTCAATACAGGTGAATACGAGACATTGACAATCTTCCAACCAGAACCAACACTGTGAATTTAAAAGCACACAAAATGGAAACCAAAAGCAAGAATGATATTCTGCTCTTAGTTCATCCACTTCTGCTAAGGTACCACAAGACATACTCTTTGAGATCAGCTAAATAACACTCACTAAATTAAAGCAACTTCTGAAGGAAAATTAAAAAGGTATCACTTTATATTTGAACTTGAGAGCTGTTAACATACCAGGAAAAACTGAGGTTACAAAAATAATTACTGAGATTAAAAAGAATGCAGCTCTTCTATATTCTCATGTTCATCATTGCGGATTCCTGACCCCACAGCCTTCACAGCTGATGGTTTCTGAGGCATAAGCCAGAGCTACCGGGCACAACAGGAGATGCGCAGCAGCAACTCTACTCCTTACAGTCTGTGAGATTTAAAAGCTGCTACATGTATATAATGGGGTGAGTTAAGGATAGAGTTTCATTCTGTAAGTCAGATTTCTGTGTTTGAGTGGGTTTAAGGTCAGACCTCAAACCTAATTTGATTCCAGCTATTTTCTAGTTTAAGTTCCCTTGTGGATTTTTATTTATTTTATTTTTAATCCACTAAGGTTTTTAAACAAATTTCTCATGGGTAAGGAGTGAAACTTATGCAAAGCATTTCACTATGTGTTTAGACAGTTTTCAGGGGAAGGCTATTATTTACTTAACTGCAATGTGGTACGTCTGCAATGTGGGTGAGTTCACAGCGCTGTGAGAACCTGACGTTTGTACACTTAACATCTGTAACAAGACACTGCCTTTTCTTTCTTCCTCTCTGCATCTGATTTCCCTGCTCAGCCTCCCACAGGAAAAGAAAAAGAAAAGGGAAAGAAGAAACTGCCTGCTGTTAAAGTCTGTCCAACAGGAATGCCAGAGCAATGAACTTTCACACCACTGGGAAGGACACAGCACTTGGTGAGAGTTTTTTTTCCAACCGTTGTTCAGTGCTCAGTGCTAAGCACGGCTGGTTTTATCTCAGTCACAAAACAGAGATTTAAGGTGGGCTGCTCTTAAAATACAATTTTCATTTTGATTTCACAGAATTTGTAGCAAACGTACTACCAGGAAATAAGGCGACGACAGCCTAGAAGTACTTGAAGGATGTAAATACTTGATAAGTTAAGAATAATGCCATTAAACTCAAAGAAGAAAGTTCTGGCTGAGATCGAGAAACTTCCTGATAGCTCTGTTTATTTGGCTGAAGAACAGATCTCCAGGAGCAGATCCTTAGGGACATTTAAAAGTTGAAAGGGATAAAAATGAACAGGAAGCAATCAAGCACAGGAGTTGCCCTCCATGAACTGGGAGAGCTTTTCCTTTCATGATGCTGGCAATTCTGCTACAGTGTAGAGAAAGACAAACTTTGGAGACTCTTAAACACAAGCTTCTGCATCCACCCACACATCACTGCAGTTTTTACCTATTCCAGGCATGCCTTTGAAGACTGCAAAAGTGTTTCAGTGGGGAAAAAAAAATGAAACGAAACATGGCAATACTTCTAACTCAATACGGTCCAATGCTCGAGATCTTTTTGGAAGGTCTTTCCAGAGCAAGGCACCACCAGCAACCTTTTCTTCTGTATTTCCTCTCATCCCAGGAGAATACAGACAACTCCATGTCAAGGGTATCTTGTCCTCAGTATATCATTCCCAAATAAACCAACCTACTCTGTTTTTACCTACAGCTGGATGTACTGTCTGCTTCATTCTCCATGTGACACATCTCCAGCAAACCCCCAGGGAACAGTGCAGGCTGTTTCCTACTCAAACACAACACTGCACAGGGGAGCTGGATCCCACTAGCATTCACTACATTTCTAAGGAAGAGCAGCAAGCACTAATGCTAATAGCAATACTCAAGACAGATTAATGGCAGATACGGGAAAAATCAATGGCTCTTTGAAGTAATGAAACAGCTCTCCGCACAATAGCATAATTCTCACGTCACTGCCATGTCTCACTGGGGCAGAGAAAAACAGTGTGTGGCTTTGTGCAATAATCCCAAGTTCCAGGCTACCCAGAGCCACTGGTAACACCCAGTCAGAGGAAATCTCTCCCTCTGGGCTGTGCCACGCCTGAGAAAGCAAAAGCCGAAGCTGCCGCTACATCTGTGTAGGCTAAAGAAACAAGTAAAATTTTCAGCAAGACACTCAATTTCAGTCCCATGGCCACTGAACAGACACTGCAGTTACCACCATTACACAAAAAAGGGAATACACTTGGTCTGTACAGACTTACGTGTTCGGGAAGGCTGAGGAGTAACAGCATTTGCTTGAAAACTCATGGAGCCGTGAATAGAAAGTGATGCTGTGAGATGATCCTGCCATTATTTCCCCTTCCTCCACCCTCACATGATAGCATACAAATATAAAAGCTCACCTTTTTTCCTGAAGCCTGAAATATTTTTACTAAAGAGCCTGATCGTCTGTCTGTTCTGAAAATATAAACCTGAAAAGCGAAAGAAGAAAAAGGTTAACCAATGCTGAAATACAAACACATAATAGTACAGCACTGATGCTTGCTCAGTGCATGTGCATCATGACCATAACCATGGCTACCATCAAGATCCAATTTCAAGACTATTTATTGCTCATTCTTCTTTTAAAAGGCAAAGTATTGACTTCTCCACTTTCCTGAGGAATCACAGGCCTCCTTTCATAAGAGATGCTTGTACAGTATCTTGTCACCTGCTTTTTTGTGAGTACACACGTATGTGCACACATGAGTATTTAAAAGCACCCCATAAAGGAACACTCCATGTCACAAACAAGATATATTTGTAGACTACTAGGGAACGAGCAGGGCAAAGTGCTGAAAAGGCATGAGGCTGTTCCCCTTCTCCTGCCAATCCTTCCCTTCCCCAGCACAAGTGCCTGCATGTGCATCATTGCAAAATCCCAGTAGGATCACTCAGTGCATTTGCACTGCTTTGCCTGAAAATCTGTAAATCACAAAACTTCTCAAACACATTCCACTTGTTGCTCGTTTCTGTAGAAGAAACTGCTTAACCAGGAACTCTTAGGGATAAAAGTATTAATACAAGTCCAATCTTGAATCTTTTACCAAAAAAATTAAGACCCAGAGCACATGGCGTGTAGAAAGGGATTCCCTTTAGCAGCAAGGCTGGCTTAGTCAGCATTTGAGACTCCTCCAGCATTGGACAGGCCGTTTCCCAACAGTCCTTAGGATGTCTTTGGGACAGAGGATTTCTTATGTCCAAGGCCACGCAGCACAGCCAAGCACTTGACATATTTGAATATGTGGTGAGTTATTAGTAGGTGGTGAGACAAGAAAGTTCAAAGCCATTCTCGACTGAGAACACAACATGCATTTACTGCAGACAGTTGCTCTAAAGAACTCCCCAGTTTTTGCAGCAGCAAGTTTAGCAGCAAGTACATGGTGCCAGGTGTCACATCTCCAAACCCAGTTTTAATGACACTCCCAGTACCATTTGGGAAATGACTCCATCCCACTAAGTGTCTTGGCTTCCTCCTCAATGGAAAGGGTGTGACAATGATAATCACTTTCTCTCAGGAAAGTGGCAAGGATTAGCTCATTAAAGAGTGTGGAAAGCACAACAGGACTGCTCAGCATAATGTTCTGTATTCAACACCTCTTACTGCCACCCTCATCATTTGTCCCTGCTACCCATATCCCATGCAAAGGATAGTAACAGAAGCCCCTGCAACCAGAGCAACAGTCATTAACCTACAGAGCCAGCTGCTTCCTCATGGAACTCATGTTAGCAGCTGGCTTTTTAGCCTCTTCCTTGTACAGAATTTAAATGTTTCTCCACTGAGACTGGAAGGGAAATGCACTGAAGCCATTGCAACAGAACACCCAGGATAAGGAATCTGTGGCTTTCCTGGGAACGTCTCCTCAACAGTAACCTAACTGCTATGTCCCCTATGTCCTAGGCATACCAGATCAGATGTACGTACCAAATTCATCCTCTACTTTTATTTCGTTTTCCCTGTTTATCTGCTACTCTCAGGACACTGTTACTGCCAAAAACAATCTAAGCCAAGGGACAATGTTCCTGCTAATGGACGCCACCCACTCCGTATTGTTACAACTCAGCTTCTGCTGATGCCCCTATGGAACAGAAGAGGGAAGAAGATGGAAAGACAGGACATCTCTGCTGAAACACATGGTGGCAGTAAGCCCCCAAAGGACTTTAAAGAGTGGGGAAAGCTGATTCTTTGCATCCCTCCCTCCCTTTCCCTACTCCTTCTCCTCCACCTTTGGTTCAGAAGTGTCAGCGGGGTCCTGGCACAGCCTCACCCTGCTCCCTACAGCAGCCACATGTCCTGCACAGGAATTGCAGGTACAACACCTCCTGACCACTCACATGCTTACATCTTTGAGATTGTACATCTGTATACCTACAGGAAAACCTTTTGATTTTTTGTTTTTGCAAGAGCCCATCACCAAGACTTTAGAACACAGCTGGCAGAAACCAATATGCTAACCTACTAAGGAGACATCAAAAAGACTAGTAAATGGCATTTCATGCTATCATAGGTGCTATCCTGAAGAAAATATGGAACCAATCAGAATGCAGAGCACTATCAAATGTATGAAGAAAGCAAGGATTGAGTGGGAGAGAAAGGGAGGGAGGAGGGATGTTAAGCACCAGAGGGCACAAGTGGAGAAAATTTGCTGACTCCATCAAACTACCTCACCTCTTCCTTGAACAGTGTTCCAAAACTACTCTGCAGACAAAAATCTCCTGGCTTCTCTGACATGTGGGAACTGTGCCAGTACCACTCTGTTTGCCCAGTTACATCCAACCACATTATTATTGGGACAAAAAGCCACACCTTTCCGATGCCTCCATCCTGGGGAGCTCCTCCCACAACATCCGTGGTAGTTGGCTGAGAGAAATGGCCTGCTGTCACCGCATATCCTGAGTGGGAGAGGAGAGGATGAAGATAAAGAGCAAAAACAGAAAGAAAAAAGAAAAGAGCAAAAGGAAAAAGACTGAGAAACAACTGAGCAATCTAGGGTGTCCTCATCAGGTTTCATTGCTACACTTGAACTGGACCTCACAGCATTACAAAAACATTTTGTGCAGAATACACCAATATTCAGTTCCAGAGCAAAAGGCAACGGGAAATGGCAGCACAGCCTCTGGTACGGTGACAAAAGTCAACAGAAAAAAAGATGTAGGTACTGTCAGCAAAAAACATGCAGAAGTGCATGCAAAGCAGTTACAGAGAACAGTTGGAAAACCATGAGTCTCACAAGGAAAAAAACAGGAGCATGTAGAGAGAGGAAACAGAGCAAGGGGAGCACATCACTGCATGGAAGCATTACAGTCCCTCATCAGCCAGACAGAAGTCTCCTCCTTTAGTTAAAATGACTGCCCAGAAAAAGTCAGGAAAATTACATACATGCTTTTTTGGTGGAGAGGAGAGCAGAGGACAGTAGACAAAAAGGTCAGAAAAGTTAATGGCCTTAAAAGATTTATGTTTATGTAAGAGTAAAAAAGGGAGGATAGATCAAAGAGCGCATCTGACAGGAGAACAAAGATTTTATCTAATCTGTTACATTAAAATGATATATAATAGCCAAAGAAGAGTGAAGTACTTTCCTTCTAAGGTTGTCTTGCATTTGACTTGATCTTCTGTAAATTATGAGGCTCTTGTCTGCGTTGTAAACATGATAATTCATATATATCAGTGACAAAACCTACATATGTGTACATACACTCCTCATTTTGTTATCTCTAAGCAGCATCTTCCAAGTGGTGCTTTTTTTAATAGGGTCTGAACTGTGTTGCTCAGCTAATCCACTCTCAAAGCAAGCACAGAGCTGCTTACCAAGGTATGTGTAACGCCTGGCGATCACAGCATCGTCGTTCAGCTTGTAGTACGTGTTGTCAGTGAGATTCAGTACTTTGACTGTTCCTGTCCAGTAATAAGATCCTGGTGCCCCCATGATTACCAGCTCCTGCAGCAGGAAAAACAGCAAGATGGGAAAAGAATGAGGGAAAATACAGGCAATAATCAAAACTGGACAAGAATTTCTGCTTTGTGCAGTAATGGGGAAGGATACAAGATATTAACATAAAACACCAATTATAAGTCTATCTATAAGAACCTGCATTCTGCAAGCATGTATATCTTTCTTTTCAAACATGGAGGCCACTGCACATGTTCTGAAAACATTAAGGCTCCTTTTCTTTAGCTTACTTTTGCTCAGTTGCATTGCAACTTCAATGAAAGGCAATTACAAGCTATCAAATTTGCCCCTGCTAACACAAAACCACTTATCCATCTGCTGCCATTCCCAGCTCCCCTCAAGAAGACCCAAAGTCATAAGCAAGGCTAGAGAAGGTGCAATGACGACACTGCAGATATTTAAACAGTAGCATTGACAGAGAAGGTGAGGAAAGCAAAATAAGGTGAGCTTGGTCCAGGAAGAGAAAGAACAGGGCTTTTTAGTCAGCCCACTGTAAGAAGCAGACATCTCTAAAGGAAATTACTGGTCATTAATGGATTACTGGAAATTACCCTCAGAGCTCTCTCCCACTGAAGGAGAGTATATATTAGTAAACACTAATATTAGGTTTAAAAAAAAAAAAAAGGTTTTCCCCAAATACTTGGAAAACAACATAGATTCAACTCGCCAAGACACAGGTTATAAAGAGTAAAAGAGGTCAGTAAAGAAAAGGAAAAGCCTTTCTTCTTCTTTTCCCAGTTACAAAAGGGTGAGAAAAGTTTCTTGTTCTGTTTTTCACACGTGGAAACCTAGATAGGCATGTGAACTCAGTTCCAGGAATTTCTTTGCTATTTTTGTCACAACAATTTGAAAGCAAAAATTAAATGGGTATTTTTTCAAATTGGCTTTTAGTGACAGAAGATCACCATCTCACTTGCTGCTGGCAAAATGGTAGACTTTTTTTCCTCCCCCCCCCCCCACACCTTTGCTAGGACAAAGCAGTAGCATGAATCATCAGCATATGACAAAATCAAGACATGAGATTTGTTTATTCATTTATTTACCACACTACAGTCAAAGGGGGATCCTGTTGCAGGACAACTACTTGTTGTTTTGTGAATTATATCTTCAGCCTAAAAAACCAGACATTATTGACTACCAAATAATTTTATCCAGAAAACAAAGGAAGGGAGGAGATGAAGATGCAGGGTGTGTTCGTGTAGCAAAGCATCCAGCAACCTCACAGCAAATCTCCACCCCTGGAGAGCAGCAGATGTGGCTTTAAATACCACAACAGAAGATTTAGTGAAGCCTGAAGAGCACTAAGCTTAAGAAAGTTCTCCAGACTCAGAAAAGACTGAAGACAGCTGCTGTGCTTGACTGTTCCCTTCAATACAAACCACGGGTGGACTTGTGGCAAATCAATTCCATGCCCCAGATTCTGGACTGAGTGGCTGCTGTTTCAGGGATGTTAAACAAGAGAATTTCCTAATAAACCTAAGGGACAGGACCACATAATCAGCCAAAGTGTGAGATATGCTCAGCCACAGCTTTTTTCCTTGGGAGCAGCCATGTTCTTGAGGTCAAGGGATCACTGACCATCGGGAACAACACACATTAGCAGCACTGAAAATATGGTAGCAGCTTGCTTCTTTGACCTAAAAAGTGATTTATCTGCATTTCCTGCTCAGTCTGGAAGCACTGGAGCCACCACAAGGCCCCAGGCAATGAAAGTTCAAAGCTATCTTTTGAACTAGGGAGTAAAGAAGGGTTTAAAGCTCGGGAACAGCAGCAAGCTAGAGAGAACAGAGAAGCCAGGAAACAGCTGCTGCTGTTGAGCATCAAGTTATCAGGCAGAGCCACTGCAGCACCAGCACCTGCCATTCTGGTTTACTTGGACATCAGCTCCTGCCAGAGCAGTGAGGAACATTATTAGTCTGGCTGTATCAGCTTGGACAGCAAGCTCTGTAGCCCAGCACATGTATAGTTAGGAGTGAGTGTATACTGCACATGACAGCAACAAGGACCCTGATGTGCACTAAAACAGGCGTGCATTTGTTGTTTTTGTTTTTCAAACCTTGAAACATTTCAAAAAACTCCAACACACACATAAGGGAATCTTTGCCTTAGCTAAAATATGGTTGACAAAGATACAAGCATCCAGCTCTGGATACTATTTTTTTAATTTTTTTTTTTAAACCACCTTTTTGAAATGAAGAACTGAAGCATAACTGGAAAAAAAAAATGTTTCCTACCTTACGTGTATATGTGTGTGTGTGTACATTTATGCATTCATACAGATCACAGAATGTCAGAGAATTGGAAGGAACCTTGAAAGATCTTGTCCAATCCCCCTACTAGAGCAGGAGCACCAAGATTAGTCACACAGGAATGCATCCAGGCAGGTTTTGAATGTCTCCAGAGAAAGAGACCCCACAATCTCTCTGGGCAGCCTGCTCCAGTGCTCTGTTACCCACAGATGCACATACAGCCACATGCACGCATGTTCCAACAAACCCTTTGAGGGAAGATTGTTTTAGGTCACCAATGAAAGAAAACAGTTAGCATTAGACACAGAAATCTTTTGGTGTAGGTTTTGAAATGGACATGCAAAAGCATTCCCTGAGGTTAACTTTCAGAGTTTATTCATTCATGTTTGTTCACAGACCTGTCAAGATGAATTCAATTACATTACGATGCCCTGGATGGACAGGCAGATAGACAGACAGACAGCATAGAGGCAGGAGAGTGTTTGCTGTGTTACTGCGATTAGGCTTGTATGATGGCTGCATTTGAAGGCTCCCTTCCCTGGACACAAGTGCCAGGAGAGCCCACTCACAAACCTAATTCCCACCTCTCAGTACTTCTGCTCACCTCGGTGAAGAAGCCTGCAATCCCCGCCTGGCATGAGCCATGCTCCTCCCCGTACTTCTTCTTATACTCTGGGCAAACGAAGGAAAGAAGAACTGTTGTCAGTCTGTGGTCATGCAGGCAACAAGGATGCTACCCCACCTCTGCACAGCGGGCAGATCCCACCTGAGTTTCTGTACCACCCTACATGCAGCCTGGAGGCTTCTAAGGGTGGGATGGGGTACCACACAAGTATCACTGGGGGAGAGATGCTTCGGGACATGGAGTAAAGGAGACAACAACAAAAACATCAAGAAAAACCCACACTTCTCTTAAAAAAAAAAAAAATACACTAAGCTCAAGGCTTGGAGGGGAAGAAACCATGTTCCACCTCACAGGTTTTTTTTTTCCTGAGCACTGCGTTGAAAAATTTACCATGAGTGCACAGCTTCAGTGTACTGCCACTTCCTGCATGCATGTTCCAAAGGATAAAAAAAAAAAAAGCTCCAGGAGAAAAAGTAATTGAGGCTCTCAGCAGTCCCTCTGTAGCCTGGAAATTTTTTTTTTCCCTTACAGTGTTGTTAAGCATTATTAACTCATTCCTAAATCATAAAAAAAAAAAAGAAAAAAAAAAAAAGCAGGGAATCTGTGAGCAAATGGTGTCTTTGGAGCAGAGTAAATTCCTCACAAGCTGCATTTTATCATACTGAGGTTCAAAAATGAATTAACTGCTGCCTTCTCACCACTTCTTTATTCTACATAACAACACACATAACCTGAAACAGGTAATTATATCTTCTTATATACAGATATATATAAACATTATATCCTTAAGATCTTAGGAAGATATGTATACTGATATAAAGTATATATTAAACTGTATTATATGTTTTGCAATACATACATACATTACTAGATACAAAACTATACATTGTATGAAAAAGAGAGAGAAAGGAAGTTGCTACTTACTGTATTTAATCAATACCTGTATTTAATTTTTATAAAAACAAACGAAGAAAAATTAACAACATTCTCTTCCTGCAGTCCTGAGGAAGCTCAGATCCTCAGGGATCTGCAGAAGTTGCACAGGCGCTTGGGAAGCACAGCAGGACAGTGCAAGCAGAGCAGGGGCTCGCCCTGCTGGCAGGCCCCAATGCCCAGCACAGCTGCCCCAGGCAGATACAGGACTGCCAGAGCAGCTGTGTCCCCAAACACACACCTTTCACAGCAGCAATGTGCAGCAGCGTGCCCGCAGAGCACCGAGAAATGAGTTCACCCTTGGCTGTTCAGGCAGCACCACGGCTCAGGACTGCTGGCTGCTCACGTATAGTTTCTTGCTAAGTCAGGCACACTCCAACTGGAAAAAATATTTGTTTGTAGACACGAATGCTTGTAATTAAGACTGATGAGGGTATGTGGTTTCTCCCTTTTGCATTTGCTGAGAAATACTCCCTGAGCATCCTGAAGCTCATGCTTTCCCTATGGCCGAGTTTCCAGCCTCGTTTGGGATGCACTGCAGCAAGCAAGCCCTGCATTTGCCCAAATCAGGCACTTCTGCTTCCAACCACGGTATTTTTCTTCTACCTGACATACTGAGGTACAAAACAGATCCCGCCTCCTCCTGAATTCACCCCTGGTTGTGGCAGTCCAAAGGCACCCCCCTGACTGCAAACCTTGGCAAGAGGTGAACCCAGTGCAGAGCAATAGGCCTCAAGCAGCCTCAGCAGCTGAGCCCCACTGACAGCGATGGGCTGGAAACGGTGCATTTCTCTACAAAAACAGCATCGTGCTTGGCTCACAGCTTCTTCATGCATCTCCTTCAACCAGTTAATCAATTAAATTTGCTCTAAAGCCAAGGGGGGAAATTGCCATAGATCATATCTAGCAAATAATTGCACGGAATGGCTCAACATAGGATGAAAGAAATAGAACTTCTTTCTTAGGATTTTTTCAATTTTTTCATATTTCTCCTTTTACAAACAGGCTTTGCAACACTTCTTCCCAATCCATCCTTCCTTAGCTATTTGACCAAGCTTTGATGACACAGTGCCCAGGTTGTGCCTTACATCACAGCCTCCACAGCACAAACAAAAGCCTCAAACACAACTGTAACTCTCTCAGAGGCTGGAATCTAGCCATATGCAAGCGCTGAACATCCTCCAAACCATAGCTCCATGGAACTCAAGCCAACAGAAGGCTTTCTCTGCAAATGCTTGTGGTAAGTGGCACAGCTCACACAAGGTGTCCCTTGAATTCAGCTGCAAATACAAACCAAGAGGATGTAAAACTACAGGAGACAACAGAAGAAACAGTAACAGCTTCAGCCATGCAACACAGCTATTCAAGGATGAGCCCAGAGTTTTATCCAGTTGTGTGTAACAAACACGTGAGATCACTTCATTTCTGGAGATAAACAGTCTTCTTTCTCATAAAATAAAACAAAAATTAAACTACTACTCCTACCACATCAAGAAGTTTATTGAGGATATTAGCATTGTTTTATAATAGCATATTTTTTCCTACTTTACAAAAGAAACCAAATTCCGATCTAGGAGTAACTTGAAAACCAACACTCCTACATCACAGAACACAACAAAGCTGATTTTCATCAGCAACATACATATTAGAAAAAATGAACAGAAACACACATCACTGTTTTCATCATCAGGCAATGAAAAAACAGTTCACTTTCAAATGAATTGAATGGTGACTGGCTGCAATAATGCATTACAAATGGGAAAGACTTGATGGTTTAAATGGTTGTCCACAGAAGCTCATACTTAATAGTCAGCGTGGCTTTCTCCATAATTTTTTTCATGGTTATCTGTGGTGTTCTGTTTTTAAGTCATTTATGGTGCCAGTACTGGCTGCTCAAACTAATGGCCACACATTTCACTTAAATAACTAGTTATACTGTGGTTGTAACAGCAGATAGCAGAGAGGGACTGCAGCATTTCAAGTAAATAATGAATCTGGATATAACCATGGCCAAAGAGCAGGACCCAGCACTTGGTCTTGCAGAACTTAGTGACAGTTTGCAAGGGATATCTGAAGCACAGGGCCCCAAACACATCAGATGCTAAGGCTATTTGAGCATTTGAAACTCCACTGAAGTGGAGTGCAGACCAAAATCATGTTTCAAGAGGATGCCGACAAAGGCAGTCCTTCATATGGGGGATAGTAGCCCAGTCTGGTCAGACACCACGCTCCTGGACTCTGGCAAAATCCTTCCAGCAGAAAACCCACTCCTCTCTTCACCCTACCTCACTGTCAGCAGCATATGGATATCCCCACAAGCAGGTCTCCTTCTCACTCACGCAGTCCAGAGCAGCTCCTCATGTCCTGACTGGTCATATGTCAGCCCCTCAGACTTCAGTGCCCTCACACAGCCAGCCTGCCCCTCCCAGTCAGCAGATGAGCCCAAAGAGCATAAAAAACAAGACTGCTTCTACCTCTCCTTCACCCCAGTGGTGTCACAGCTGTGATACTTGTCACTCACATCATCACCCATTCATTCAAGCCATCAGCCAGCAGGAAACTGTGCAAATATTCATCAGCACACAGCTTTTGCACACCTGAATAGCAGCATTTGCATGAGGTTTAAATATTGCATGCAGTGAACTCGGTAGTTTCCACATAGCTGCAAGCAATAACTGCTGCCATGAACAAATCCTTTGTTTTTATGCTACTTTATTGTTCTCACATCTGCCCACAGACCATTCTACACCCCTGATTATGCAGACCACAAGCCACTACACTAACTGCTATGGCAATGGTTGATAGCAAAACAGTAAGACGAGGCTGAGCCTGAGAGATGTGGTTGCCTCTGTGATTTTGAATAACTGCTTAAAAAAGGGAAGAAAAAAAAAAAGAAAGAAAAAAAAAAAAAGGAGGGTAGTGTATTATAGCCAGAATGATTTTAGTTTATGAAAGCAGTAAGGCTGACTAAGTATTTGGACAAAATAATCCACAAGAAGGATGAGCTGTGATGTGTGATGACTATGAAGACAAATGCCTCTTCTCTGAGCAAATCCAAGTCTATAAGCAAACCTCAGTATCATAACACAGCACGAGCTTCACTGTGCAATAACATCTTTCATCTACCATCTTCTCAGATAGCATTACAATGGGCAACTGAAATACACTGTCATTTGCACTGAGAGCCTCTTTTTCCCCATCTTTCTGTGTTTCACTACAGTGGGAAGAAAAAGTAGTGATTTTTTTTGACCTAGCATTGTGGTATTGGGTTTGCACCACACCACAGGGATATTTTGATGCCTCCCAGAAAACCAAGTGTGGTTTGGCAAACCTGCTCATCCCTTTGGAGGGCAGGCACGTAAGGATGTGCTGTTCCCCTTATTTACTAACCACATGCCTACCAGCTTTCCCTGCATCCATCACCACAGGACTAGGAAACCACCCCAGCTCTCTCCATACAGCTGGGCTACCTCTCACCCTGGAAGCAGCCACACTTCTTCACTGTAAACCGAATGCATCAGGACAATGAAGATACAGCTACAGAAAAAAGTAAACAAGTGAAAGCTCTGCTTGGAAGACCGTGGCTCCAGACCCCAGCTATACCTCAAAGGACATCCAGCTCATATAAACCAGATTAGCTCCTACTCAGAAAGACTCCATTTAACTATTAGGCTTGCTGCTGTTCTCATTAGCAATCAATAGCTTCCAGATTTCTGTCAGCCATTTCAGGGAAACTGGACAAGAATAAGATGGATTGAGACCATCGCATTGTTGCACCATTACCATCCAGTCAGGAAACTTCCATTTCCTCTTTGTCTTTAGTTATACAGACTGTTTTACATGGAAGGAAAACATACTGCATGCATTAAGGATGCCTGTCCAGCAGTCAGATTCCTCTCCCCTTCAGGCACAAGACTTCTGTTACACGAGCTAATAATCCTTCTTGAGGTGTGCACACACAAATGTATGGCAACTGATGTGCACTCAGCTGGCCTGCACGCTTTGCCAGTTGGCAAGAGCCAGCTCTAGTTGTGGATCAGACAGCCACGTTATCCTCTCACCAGGTTTATCACCCTAGATGCACCAATTACAGGCTTCAGCTTTAGGGGCCCATTGGAAGCATTATGCACTGCATTTACTGCTCCTATGAAACCCCCAGCTTCTCCCCCTCAGACTGTTTCTCTTAATCCATAGCGTGTCAGAGTTTTTTCTCCTTCAGAAAGTGAAGGATTGCTGCAAGACAAGTGGATCATGGCTGATCTCAAACAATGAAGCCATCTGTGTGCTGTAACATGGCTGTCACCCACACTGGGGATCAGGCTTGTTTTGCTGAAACCTAAAAGTTCCAGGAGCAAACAAGCTCAGCCATCCCTTGTAACACTTCGCAATTTCACGTCTGACAATGGCAGATGGGGGGGAAGAGGGACAAATCAGTCCCAAAACTCTGATTTTCATTCTAGCATGAACTGAAGCTAAGCCAACATTGTACTGCACCACCCCTGCCAATTTTCCACTGGCTGCTTTGCATACACTAGGCCCACACACTTCTATTTTCTAGCAATTCCTGGCAAATATCCTGTCAGATTAGCAGCCGCTTTACTCCCAAGACATGACGCACAGAAAAACACAAGCAGTTTGTCTCCTCCAGAAACCACCTCCCTGCAACAGCTTCAGACAAGCAGCTTTTAAAGCAAACATCAGAGTGATGACAAAGGCTTGGAGGAAACCCTGGCAGCGTCTCCATGCACATGTGTTGATCACCACAGCTCACACTGGACTATTTGAACCACATTACCTCGCTGTGAAGCACCAGATCAGTTTCGCTGACAGGAACAAAGAAGAAAGAACAAATACAATGGGACAGCACTCACAACAGGAAGGCTTACACAGTTCACTTGTACTCTGCCACAGACCAGCTGGAGTGGCTGGTTCAAGAGACTCAAAACCTCTCACATCTCAAATAATAAATAATTTCAAGGCTGGTAAACTTGTTACATACAACTGTGTGCTGCTTCCAAGCAGACGTATTCATTCAAGACAAAAATCTCATTGGTTTGCAATGAAAACAAATAAATAAAATCAGAGGTTTTGCCCATAACAAACCATGCTGTTCCTTGACCTCCAGATTCTATGCTTACACAGGCTCCTAAAGGCATCCTAAAGAATGATGCCCAGGACAGGAAGGAAAAACCCAAGATAGCCTTTTCCCCACTGCCGCTTTGGGAGCTGAGAAACCTTGGGAGATCTCTTATCTTCTTTCTAACAGCATTCCTATGCCCCTGGTTTAGTTAACTGCTTTTGGCTGAGGTGATGCTGTCTTCTGAAGTCTTAAGGAAAGGAAACAAGATATCAAAATTTCAAATGTATCAGAAAACAGGAAAATTATGATGTTGACACTTGGGGTTTACAGTGAAGACAACAGGGACACAGGCCCATCGCTCAGGGTGCTGGAGACTTTTTTTGCCATGCCCCCCCCCTATATCCAGACCTTTGGAACACCCAAACACTTTATAGAACCCAAAGTGCAGCAGCAGTTATATTGAGCTGCCACAGAAGTGAATGAATCAAGTACTAAGCAAGCTTCCCCCCCCCCTTAGTCATCTGATAAATCGAAACAAAAAACTGAAAGTATTTCCATAAGCAAATTGATTCCCAACTAGTATTCCCAAATTAATCTGTGCTACAACTAAGCACGAGTGACCTGTATCTACTGATAATTCATACGCAGGAAAGAGAACCACAGCCTCCAAAAACAGTTCTGCTCCTTTAGCAAACTGCAATCATGCACAGCAAGTCTCAGGATTTGTTCTGTTGCTGTGCTGCTCTCCCACCTCCATGCAAAACCCCAGCTAAGCCTCAAGACTGTGTGTTACAGGGAGAAATAGAAAATAAAATATACACAAACTCAGCAGTGAGGGCTAAAATGGTCTTGGAAACAAAGGGAAAACACAGAAGCTACAAAACAAGAGACCAGAGATGGAGGCAAGCCCCGCTCCCACCCCTCCATCCTTACCTTCATAGCAGGGCAGGAGTTTCTTCCCACTGGGCTGCAGGTTGGGGGGAATGATGTTGCAGAAGCCATGGGGCAGAATGTATTCTGTCTCGTAGTAGATGTTTTTCCAGCGGTGTGCACAGGCCTGAACAGATCACACCATACGTGTTACTGACCAAGAGCTGCAAGAGAGCCCTCTGACCAAGGCAGAGCATGCAGAGTAAGAGCAACAAAGGCTAAACCGGCCTCACTAGAGCACAGTGCTCAGGATAAATGCCACACAGAGATACACTGCTTCACACCTTCCCAGAAGCTAGCTTGCTCCAAAAAAATAACACTGCACTGCTGCCAGACACGCCACAAGTTGCCTTATGCACAAGGATTAATCAGAATCAAAAGAAATGAGATGTGAAACAGCGAGGGTTTTGAATTTATGCACATGGTGAGCCATGTCCCCAGCTGGTTTAAGCTGGGAACATTAGTGTAGATGCATCAATTTGTATCACTTAAGGCTTGGTCTCATGAGCACAGAAGCAATCTCTCCGCTACAAATCACCTCCTTAACATGCTTTCAACTCTTTCTGGAAACTTTGCACCAGCCTTGCAATCTCATAGAAGCCTGCAACAGCCACCTTCACAAGCCCCACGTTTTACCCTATCATCCCCAGATGGGACACCTTCTTCCCTTGTCCTCATTCTATAGCACCTTCCTGCCTCAACACCTCAGAGCTGTTCATGTTGCCAATAGAAACATCTCAATATTTGCAAAAATTAGGGCCACAAAAATGATTTAAGGGGAACATCTCCCCGACAAGGGCAGGCTGAGAGCTGGAACTGTTTAGCTTGGAGAAGAAAAGTCTCCGAGGAGATATGATAACAGCCTTTCAATATCTAAAGCAGAGCTACAGGAAATAAGGGGACAGACTCTTTAGCAGGGTTTGTTGTGATAGGACAAGGGGAAAATGGTATCAAAATAAAAGAGGAGAAATTCAGACTGGATATAGAAAGTTTTTTTACAATAAGAGTAGTGAGGCATTGGAACAGGTTGACCACAGGTGTGGTGGATGCCCTGTCTCTGGAAACATTCAAGGTCAGGATGGAAAGAGCTCTGAGGATTTTGGTTTAGCTGTAGGTGTTCCTGTTCACTGCAGGAAAGTTGAAGGCCTTTAGGGGTCCCTTTCATCTGAAACAATTTTATGATTCTATGGCAAATTAAAAAAATAATAATAATAATCCACAGATTGCCACCCATCATACAAAGGATGCTTATAGTGCACTTGGCTTGACAGACAAATGCATGTCAGCAGCTCAGCACAGATCAGCTTCAGGGACTCAGCTTATGACTTTAATCCCCCATGCACTGCTCATTCCAAATTCAACAGCACCAGAAGTAACTCATTCCCTGAGTAACAAGGAAGTAGTTTCTCTTATGACTGATCAGCACCATGAGTACAAATATGCACAGGCACATTCCTTCTGAAGGCAGTACCATAAAGACACATACCAATAAAGCTGGCGTTAAGTCAAGCTCAACTCCAGACACTAACTCAAATGAAAAATGATAAAGAATATATATACATATATATTTTTTTAATTATGGAAAGATAAATCAAGCATGATGATATTGTAAATCCCCTGACATTTTATCTTTTGAAAACTCTCGGAGGCTTGCATAAATTTACCTACTAATCTCTCCCAACGGAGCACAAATGACAGAGAGACAGGATGAGCAGCAGCATCTCATCACAAGCAGCAGGCTGTGCTCAGGAGCAATCAGGAATGAAGCGCAGAGGCCAAGAAAGAGAATAATATAAGGAGAAAGAAAAAAATAATAAAGGAAAGCAGCCTCTACATCAAAAGTACACTCAAAAATCAAGGTGAGACTGTGGATGTGTCTCAGTAATTGAGTGCTATCCCCTAATCAGCGTGGGTTTTTTTGTTTGTTTGTGAAGGGGGGAGTTGTCTGATTTTTGTTTGTGAGCTTTTTTTGGGGGGGGGGATATTTTCTGTGTTTTTGTTTTCAGTAATGAAAACTTCTCCATACCCTCAGTCCTGCACATACTCAAGCATAAAGCAATTAACTAGCAGTAAGCCTGAGTCTGCTGATGGCTCTCCCCACTCTCCCCCAGACCACAGTTGCAGAATTTGGTATTTTCCCAATGGAGTGGAGTTCAGTATCTCCTCTCCCTCCCAAAAATTCACCTCTCTGCAGTCAGGCAACCAGCACATTTGTCTCCCTGCCATGGCAAAACTTGTCTGCATTCGCTTCTGGTTCTCTTGCCTTTACCAAATTATTTGCTTGGATTACAATGCATGACCCTTGCACGTCTCAGCACTGCTGAGTTAAGGTGATGCACTATCAAAGGCGGTTAAAGCCTTCCTCCTTTAATAGTACATGTCTGAAAAGGCTTTGGGAACAGAGATGAATCACTCAAATTTGATGTGGAACACAGGAGAAAGGACACAAATTCCTGAGGAAAAATAAAGTCTTCCTGGACCAAGCATGCAGAGGTCTCTGATGTTAGCAGACACTGCGTCACTGTGATATAACAGACAGATCACCTCAGAACAGCAAATGTTTTTTGCTTTCTTGAGGACTGAATGCCAGTCATAGGCTTTGCATCGTAGAAAAAGGAATGTGAGACCAAGACTACTCTTCAGGGGCTGAATCCTGAAGTTAGAGTCCAGCCAGGGGACTTTTTAAGTGTACCACTGTCAGACCACTTCTGGTTTGCTCTTCACTATGAAGGCTTTGGCACAGTGATGGGTTCTCCTCCCTCACCCCTTCCTTTGCAAGCTTATCACTAAATGTGCCAGTAAGTCAGCTGCTTAAAGTGAAAAACAGCAACACATGATAAAAAGCAGAGTAACAACAGATGTGGCAGGTATTTCCAAAGAGCAAGATTAAAGCATGTTGGCTTATCTCCAAATCATAATGCACCGTCCCCAGCTCCTCTCCCAACAAAAGCAAAAGAAGGAATTTTGCCGTTTCAGTTTGGGAAGAGCCAACAATCTCAGCTGTATTATTGTAGCACTTTGATTAATGCAAATATTGACTGAGTATAACCCAGGACAGGAAGCCACTAAACTGCAAACTTTATTTTTTATACATAATCTTAGTTCTTCCTCTTTTAAAGTCTTCATTATCAGTTTGAAACTGTGTTTCAGTAATATCCTGGCACATGATGGGCTGACATAATCCACGTTACCTAACACTAGCCAACCTTGCACTAGCCTCTTGCACACTCCTAACCTTCCTCTTTCCACTGAAGTTGTTATTTCCATCTGAAGAAGGGGAATCTGATCTGGGGAAACTGATAAGACAAAGCCACTAGGCAATCTCAAAGCAAAAGGAGCAACTACAACCCACAGTTACACTGTGGAACTAAATGCTCTAACATAGGACATCAAAAGCATGAAGAGCTCACATGGGTTTAAAAAGAGATGCTCATATTTATGAAACCAACAAAAGAATCGGCGGCTACTGAACACAAAAATATTGCACTTGCAACATCTTTTGGGAAAGTACTTTCTCAACCACCTCCCTGGGCAGCCCATTCCAGCACCTGACCTCTCTTTTGGAGAAATTTTTCCTAATATCCAACTTGAATCTCCCATAGCACAACTCGAAGCCATTCCTCCTAGCCCTATTGCTAGTTATGTGGAAGAAGAGACCGACCCCCAGCTCACCACAACCTCCTACAATTGTAGAGAGCTGTAAGGACTCCTTTCAAAACACAGCCTTCCTACTACTGGGAAGACACTGGGGCTAAGTAGCCTGATAGTTCCTCAACTTTTCACTTTGAAAAGTTCTGTTTTGAGTGAGCAGCCAGCCCTAGCTCTGGCAGTTGCCTGGCTTTTTCATACACTTCCCTCTCCTCTGCTGCTTTTGCTTAGCTTCTGAAAATGACAGAAGAATTTGTCTAGCTCTGGCCAGTGACTAGAAGATGGCAAGAATTACGTGTCTTGGAACCACACAAGGATTTGTGCTGGAACGGTCCTTTAAAGATCATCCAGCTCCACACCCCGCTGCTGTGGGTAGAAACACCTTTCATCAGGTTGCTCAAAGCCACATCCAACCTGACCTTGAACACTTCCAACACGGAATCATAGCATGAGGCTGGTTTGCCTGGATCAGAACACATTACTCCTCAGTCACCAAGCAGACTTCTTCCAAGCACACACATTGGGTTATCCCTTGAAAACACATGCTGCTTACACACTCTTCTAGTTGGAATGCCTTCATTTTGTGCTCTGCTGTATAATGTATTTTATTTATCCCATTCTGCTTTTCCCTTTTTCTTCTACAGTTGAACGTAGTTAAAACATTCAACTAAGGTGATGAACCAGCTAGCCTCTAAAAAACTAGCAAGCTGTGCACCAACAGAGAGAATCAGACAAAATACCACTGCACTATCACAGAAAGGTAGAAAATCCACCTGTTCCCCTATAGGAGGTCACTGTGCAAAGACTTGTGGTGCCAATGTGTCTCATCACATATTAAATAAAATGCTTTCACATTAAGCAGCTTCCTCCACTTCGCTGAGTAGGTGGTCAGTGGAGAAGGTGCTGTACAGAGCTCCTGTTGCAAGCAGGTTTGAGACTCATGGGTGCCCACACACCAGTGTGATTCCCTGCCTCACTGGAAAGATGCTGCAAATTTCCAACTAAAAAAAAAAAAAAAAAAAGGTAGCATTTAGCATTAGATTGTTATTAGGGGCACTGTGACATGAGCTTGAAATTTGCCAGCCATACATTATGCACAACATTCCATTAAAATTTTTCTTATTCATTTAGTATTCCTTCACAAGCTCCCAGATGGAGCTCAACAGCAGATGCAAGCACAGGCAAATGTTGACCATAATATACCCATAAATTTTAAAAAGATATTTGTCCAGTTCTTCTTAAGATTTTCTTTCCAGTACAGGAAATGCTTTGCAGAAATAAGTTCCACATCCTAAGGACCACATCTGCTCTCCTTGACCCTCTGCGTGGTAACCATATCAAAGACAACAAGGCCACCCACACACAACTAATTCATCTTCACTTTCAATGCTTCCGCCTCATTAATGGAAAATACATATACATAAAGACAAAATATTTCCCTAAAGTCTCATCTTACATTTTTCACGGTGAGTTCTGATATGTAATGCATATGCCTGTGGAAAATGAATGCATACACAAGCACAGACAACCTACAAAAAGAGCAAAACAGCAGATACCTCACAGACAAAGTTCTGTTTATTCTGTTTGAAGATTTAATCCCCCAGATTTGGGAGGAAGCCCTTAGGTGACACAAGTCAGGTGTGATCGCTTTGAAGTCATTCGTCTACAAATACAACTTTTTTGGCTGGCGCTCATTTTCCTTCTGCTTGAAGGAAGGGACTGCAGAATTTGCCGCCCATAAAGCTGGACTCCATCAGTCACTAGCAAACGCATTAATTCTGATGTGTTTAGCATTAAAGTCAGACAGCAGCGACGATTTTAATGAGATCAAAGAGAAGAGTGGACCTACCAGCACACTTCCACCAGCCTTAGGCTGTCTAGCCAGGCTCACGCCCATCCATTCATCGTCTCTGTCTTCTTTACACGTCTTTCCACAGAGCATGCCCCGGGAATTGCCTACAGGAGGAAAAGAACAGCAGCAAGGCAGGGAGACATAAGCATCTAGAAAGAAATCCCTTGGAAAAATGACTGCCATCAAACATCTGCCTGTCAGAACTTTTGCTTTCCCTTTCATCCCAACTATTATTTCTTGTAAGCTCTACTCAGGGTGATGCTCCCAATGTTACCAGACACCGTCCACAGCAGAGGACAGACTCTGTTCCAAACGGCCAGCAGCTATTGCAGCATGCCCACAGCTTTACTTCAATAAGCCATCCAAGTGAAGTTAGGGGAATACACGTACAATTGCTTCCAGAATGCAATCAAAGCAAAAATATCCTGGAAAATGAGATCTGGGGCATTTATTTTATTTATTTATTTATTTTTTTTAATGAGGTCTACATTTGTATGGGAACTGCTGAGTCACGGCCTGAACCTCTGACCACCTGAGGTGAGCCATGAGCCAGCCAGAGGTGCACAGGTGAAGGCAATTCACCTGTGCTGCCAGAAGGGGTGGAGCCAGGCTGCACCTCTCCTAGACCCATTTAAGAGCTGGCTACCAGAGGGGAAGGATCTCTTCTGGAGATCGCCTCTATTGGTGTTTTGTGGTAGGCCCAGCCGAAGAGTAAGCCTTCCATTTTATTCTTTTTTGTTATCATTGTCTACTTTGCCTAACTCTCCTGATTACATTGTTATTATAACATCTTGATATCCTTTGATTATACAACATTTTTAGTCCCAACTGGCAATATCTGTGAATCCACTAAAGATGCTTTTTACTGTTGTAGATGGACAAGTCAAACATAGCCAAAGTACTACTGTAATCTACACAAGCTTCATAAAAACAAATCCTATTTAACTCAAACATGAAAAGATTTACAAAACAATACTAACATAGTTTTAACTATAGGTGGAGAATTAAATAATGTTAATCGCATGACCAAGAAAACTGGAATGTTTAATGACTTCAATTTCTCCATCAGAATCCAGCAGAAGGTTTTAGAACAAAGTTTTGGGAATGGGCTGATCCTGACAGTATGACTGAGAAGAGTCAATCCTGACTACATAAACAGTGCACAAGTAGGACTCAGAGAAAGCTGGGACCTCTTTAAGGCTGGCAGGACTGTTAGCCACACGGGGTGCTTTGTGATCCCTCCCCTCAAAGTATCACTGCTACCCACCTCGACCCATATCCAGCTCTGTGCATCTTCTGTCAGGATTGGTGTGGACTCGACATTTAAATACTGCTCCTGGGGACTGAATAGAGGTGCTGTATCTAGAGTCTGCCTTGGGAGCTCCAACCAAGACCCTGGAAACCAAGCACAAAGTAACAAGTTACTAACTGCATGAAAAAAAAACAAAAAATAACAAACAACATCAAGGTTCACATTGCCAGGCATTCCTCAGCTAGAGCAGTTTTTCCAGAAACTTTGTAAAATGATAACATTGATTCACAAACTGACAACACCACCAACAGTAAAAGCATTTTTCCACTAGTGAAGGCATGAAAGCCATGAATACTTTAATAAACTAAATTTCCATTAGGAGTGTAACACTCGTAAAGCAATTCCTTTTCTCACCCGAGATAGCATTTAGGAAATTATTAAGACAGATAACAGCAGCCCCATCTATTTTCCCTCAGCTTTAACTACATCTCTATTGGCATTACAAAAAATAAAGACCTAAAATACACAGCCCTGAGAGGAAAAGACCTGAACCTGAATGTTTCCAGCCAGCTAAAGATTAATGATTGCTTAGAAAGTTGAGGCACTCTATTAGCAGATTTTATGTAATTACAGCTTGAAAACAAACACAAAACACAGGAGCAAATTCTTCCACAGCGCCTTGCCTTGCTATCGGCCATTACTTACAGTGGAGGCACCTTTCTTGGTTTAGCCAAGGGAACTACTGCTGCAAAGTCCATCTCTGTACACAGCCCACACACAGCACAGATCAGCAGCCCAGTATCAGACCCAAAAAAGCAGCTTTCCTTCTTTTAAATGACCCCTCTGCCATCCTCCTCAGCAGCCTCCAATCTGAAGCTCCAAAGCCAACCAGCACCCATCATCACCTCTTCAGGGAGACCTGGGGCATGCGTGTATCCCAGTGGGGCTGTCCTAAATACCACGGGTCCTATTTTCACAAGTGAGAAGAATTAAGGGCTGAACTGCTTGAGTTGCTGAAGCCTACAAGGCCTGAGCGCATTGTGGAATCACAGCAAAGGATCCAGAAATAACAGCCTGACATGGAAACCTCACCATGCAGACAGCAGGCAGAAAATCAGATGCCAGTCATTTCATTTACACAGGCAATGAATGTGTGTCATTCACTTACTGACATTCGTGAGGGCTAACAAAAGCAAATAAGGGGGGATATTACTAGCTTAAAGGTTCAAATTGCAAATGGCAAGAAACTGTTTCTATGAACTGCTAGAAAAATAAGATAAGGTAAGCTGTGCTGACCTCCAGTTTAAACAAAGCTTTCTTCTAACCCAAAAAAAGTAAATTTGAATCGGCAATTAGTACAAAAGATACCTTGGGTTGGAGAACCCCAGACAGAGCTTAAGGAGCATAAATCACAAAGACTCATTGGTTCTGTTAAAAAAAAGAAAAAGCTAAAGGGGAAAAAAATGGCAATTACAGATTTGAGTAGGCTACTGCCACACATCACATCACTCAAATTTGTCTTGAGTGAACACACCTTTCAGAAAACAGTTTGTGGCCATCTCTTCATACAGACTGAGCACAAGGAAGCAGCAATAACATGTGCCAGAAGCAAATCTATTTTGGATTGTCCTGAATACCAGACACCTAAAACTGGCAGTTCACCTGCACCACACTCTGTATTATCTCAGGATCTTCTTTCATTCACTCACTCTTGCACTTCCTCCAGAGGTTGAAGCCTCGTTGGATTTCCCACTCTGGCTGATGTGATCCATGTTTGCCCAGACCCTGGGAAGTCGCCTTTGGGGAGGTGGCACAAAGGTCTCCATCTGCTGGGCCACACGCTTTTGGCTGCTCAGGTTGCCATGGACCATGTACCACTCAGTCCAGTTTTATTCAAAGAACTGAGGCTGCAGTATTGGTGTATTACTCTTGTTAATGAAAGATTCCCTTAAATCTTTAGCTAGTTTCTGTACACAAGCATTTAACCTGTTGGAAGAAGGTCACCTATCTAACTGCCACAAGACTCCTCAGCAGACCTGGGAAGAAGACTCTTCTGCATCCTGATGTTCTGAAGCCCACTGAGCAAAACAAATGTCCGTTTTGTCTTCCCCACATGTTAAAGCACCTTGGAAATCTTCTGAGATTTCTATGAAACAACGCTGCAGCCAGAAAAGGTGTTTTTCTTTGGTGCCATTTACAAACCTTAGAAAATAAAGCCTTAGAATCTCGTACACTCCTGTGATTCAGCACTGTGCATTCTTGCTCGGCCTAAATACTCTAAGGATAATAATACACTACAGATACGTAAAAAGCCACAGGTTTGAGGTCTGAGGGTTTTGCTATTATCAGGCAACCATCCAACACAGCCCTAGGTTAAAATACCCTAATGCTGTGGTAGAGCTCATCAGGACTTCTCTAGGAGTCCTGTCAGAAAGCAAGCATGAGCAGCCTTGCAACCTTTTGCAAAGGCTCCTGATGAGGCTGGTACTCTTTGCAGAGGTTATCCACAGCCCTAACAGTGCAGGAAGCCCCCTGGGATATCAGTGAGCAGCAGCAGGGAGACACCTTGAGCAGGAAATCCAACCAGGGGAAAGGAATCACCTTCCCCTGAAGACAACCAAGGGCAGCAGAAGTGTGGTTTGGGGCCATTTTAAGGTCTCTTTTACTTGATGTGCACAGGAATCTCTAAGAGTTGGCCACATCTCACTAACCCTGTGAACCGAGTACTGGTATGTAAGCTGCTGTGAGAAGCAGTAAGCAGAGAGGCCGTTTAACTTTCTCTTCTTGAATCTACACCCACATGGCCGAGGACAAACATCCTCATCTGTATGGAGATGGCTCTGCAGCTGTGCAGCCAAAAATCACAACACAGGCACCGCATCAGCCAGTATTAATGGATGACAAGGAGATTTCTGGCCACAGGGCAATTATGCATCCTTAAAATTACTTCCTGCAGAACAGTAACTGTTACTTTGCTGGTGATTGACCCTCAGCACATATAGATTTGGAAGCTAAGTGCCACATTTAGTGGAAAGAGCAGTGAAGGGAAGTGTCGAGCTGCCCAATGGCATGGAGGGATGCCAAACACACCGAACATCAGCCCGCAGCACGCCAGCAGCAATTAGGCAATCACAGCTCAAGGACTGTGGAGTGTGGGCACCTCACTTCACTGCAATGTTAAGTGGCAGGGGAAAAAGGTCTTTAAATATCCCCACATACCACAGCAGATTTCAAAGGCAGAACCAGGAGAGAGTGCCCCACCAGCATAGCCCGCTTGGGTTTTTCCCTATCAGAAGGGTCTCTGCCACACGTCAAGCCCTCAGAATAAAAATCCCAGTGGTTCATCTAGTATGTGCAGATCTAGAAGTGGGAGGAATGTTATTTGGGCAGCAGATTGTAAGCAACATCAGTAAGCCCTTACTCTCCACCTTCTCCAAATACTCCAACTCCATCTAGCATCACCAACGCAGCACAGCATCATTAACACAGCGTCCATCCTTCACCAGGTTGCTCTGTTCCCACGTCTTATGTGGGTCGCCCACACGCTCACCGTACCCCAACAACTCGCACCCACCAGCCTGAGATGCAAAACCAGCCCCGTGTTCCAGCAGCAGCAGAATCCAGCAAAGCATGGGGCCGAAGGGGTGCAGCAGCAGCACAACAGCCAGGCTCATTCCTTGCTGTAATTCTCACAGCAGGATGCCGTGCAGCTAAACCGACTCCATTACTTTTTAGTGCCGGATCGTGCTGCCAGAAAAGATGAAGTTGTTAACCTGGACTTGCTGAGGGATTTGGGGGAGTGCCAGCAAGATGGGGAAAGGAGAGAGATTAATAAGTTAATAGAAGAATGATGAGAGATGTCATATCACTGACATCTTCTACTGGTGCAAAACTGACGTTGTTTGTTCTTGAATCGTCTCCTCACAAAAGCAGAGAAAGTCACATTCTTGGTCACTCTGCTGGGTCTTTAGTCCAAGCTTGAAAATTATTTCCAGAGAACAGAAGCACTTCAGCTTGTCTGTGCTCCAAATGCAAGCAACCACCTGGATCCTTGCTTTGCTGGAAATGGGAACGATAGGGAGCTGGGTAAATCTCTCTAGATTTACAGTCACAAAACCCGGGTAAGGAAGGAAAAATGGGGCATTGTCAGAAAAACAATAACCTCAGCACATCTGTGATGACAAGCTACTCCTGAGAAAGAAACTGTGCAAAAATAACTCATAGAAGGAAGGATTGCTGGGATTAACTATTTCAGACAGGTGAGAGGCACAGACCTGCATCACAACTGTAGAGCAGGATGAACACTCATATTCCATCTTAATTTCTGGGTCTGCATCTGACACAACATCTCAAATGAAACATTCCTCATGCAGAATATTTGGTTCATATAGATCTTCAGAAAAAAAAGAAAAAACAACTCTGAGCTCATTTGCTTAAAATCTACAGGCTTGTAGCAAACAATGCAGGTAAGTGCTTTTCTGGTGTGGAAAAATGAGTGGAAGACTGAAGTTGAAGAGCTGGCAATTACAGATGCCTTTTTATTATGAGACAGTGAAGTTCCACGTATATTAAAAAGCAGACAGGCTACTGAGAGGAACACGTTTCAACTAAGATGCTCTGATGATCATTAGGGAATATTGGGCCCTGGGGCAATGAAGATTAAGAAACCCTGAGCTATCACGATAACACTCCAATGCTTTGGAGCATGTTAACACATTAAATAAATTTACATAGGCAAAAGATAGCTCTGGATAGCACTAATCACATTTTTTACAGGCTTACACAGTGCCAAGCTGACCCTGCAAGCCACATATGACCGAAGTATCACAGCTCAAAGTTAACCTAGGTTAACTTCCCACAGCAGTCCTTAGGCCGAGGAAATGTGAGAAACTCAAACCGTAACACTTCTTCATGGAAAGAAAAGCTATAAAGCTAAGAACAAAACTGACACACACACACAGATAACACCATGGCTGTTAATAGCAGCTGCATGTTACAGTGGGATGAACAGCAAACCTTTTTACTACATACAAGGGCTGCTCCAACAGTAATGGCTCCTATATTATCGCGTTGGCCCACAACATCAAAGGTAGATGGTGGGGGTATGGCAGCAGGGGCTGAACCTTCCCACCAGTTTTCCAGTATGTTATTGCCTTGTAACAGATGGCAGCAGAGGAGCAGCCTGACCAAACAGTGTCTGACATGGGAGTGCATCTGAAGCACAGGTGGATCACTGAATTTCTCCATGCAGAAAAAAATGGCACTCATCAACAGTTGCTGAACATTTATGAAGACCAAACAATGGATATGAGCACAGTGAGGTGCTGGGTGATGCGTTTCAGCAGTGGCATCAGTGACAGCAGGTCACTTCCACTGGTGCAGATTTCTACGAATGCAGCACGATGGCTCTTGTTCATCACTGGCAAAACTGCATTGCTCAAGGTGGAGGCTGTGTTCAAAAATAGTGTCCTGTAGCTGAGAATCTGCTTTATCAAAGTGTTATTATGATACATCACTTTAGGAGCAACACACCTATTTGGTATACCAGCCCCCACGCAGTCCCCAGCCTATCTCATTTTGAAAGAAAAACCATCACCCATTAACCCTACAGACCAACTAAGAAAACAGCTCTACAGCTTTGCATGCACACAGCTCTGCACACAAAAGCTACGCACACAAAAACCCGACAGATTGCCGCGCATCCTGCTAACCATTTTCCTCTGCACTCACACAATAATACTAAGATTGCATCTTGTCCTTGAATTACATGCAACTTGTAATCACTTCACAATGGAAATTTTATGCTCTGAAGTGGTATCCGTAGTAAGGCTTTGTCCAGTATGAATGTGGCTTTGTAAAAGTGCTTTACAACACCACAAGCCTTCATGCCCTTCTCGTTAAGAAGACAAAGCTAATGGTACTGACCAGGGTTCAGTCCTTCAATGGCCTCAATGTCGAGAAAGAATGCTCAGATCTTTTAAGCTCTCCAGAAGAAACTCATTAAGCACTTAAAACTGACACTGCCCCTCCAGCACAGAGTGACAGCTTCAGAAAACTGGAAGGCAGCTGCATATCCTTTGGAGAGCAGAACAACGCAGTGCTGGGCCTTCATCTTCAGACTCCATCTATGTATTACGAGCACTGGATGATACTCTGTGTGTGTATAAGCACTGGAACAGGCTCCGCAGGGAGGTGGTGAAGTCACCATCCCTGAATGTGTTTAAAATCCGTTTGGATGCGATGCTCAGGGACATGATTTAGAGGAGGGTTGTTGGAGTTAGGGCAGTGCGGTTGGGTTGTGGTTGGACTCGATGACCTGTAAGGTCTTTTCCAACTTGAGTGATTCTATCATTCTGTGACCAGCGTTTGCTTGTAAAAAATATTTTTGGCTGTATCTCCCCTAACTGTTATCACCTCCCCTAGGCACGGGACCCTGAAGCAGCCATGAAAACAAGCTCCCCGGTTCCGCAGTGACAGAAGGGCTTTCCCCATCACCACTGACAGCCCGGTGCCGTCTCTGAGCACACCGAGCTCCTAGCTGTCAGGGATAACCCCCGATTAATCCGTGTAACACCACTCGGCCACCTCAGATGTCTTTTGTTTCTGGGTGCTCCTCAGCAAACAAGCTCTACTGTGGAAACCGGGAGCAAAACGCGAGCGTCGCAGATGCGTGCCCTCAATTCCCACACAGGCGGCACGTCGCAGGTACCTGCACCCCTTCACCCGCTCCAAAGGGTCACACCAGCAGGTGCCAGCCGAGGATAGCACTGCAACCCCTTCCACCTCCCCAGCCTTCGCCCACCCGCTGTGAGAGGCCGCTTTCCGCACCCCCAGCCTGGCGCTCCTGCCCCAGCCGAGCGCTCCTCTCTCTTTGTGAAGCGGCCCGAGAAGCCCCCGGCCGCGACCGCCCCGTGAAAGCCGCTATGCAAAAGGCAGAGCGCACAACTCGTCTTAACCGGGGGGGGCTGGGGGGAGAAGGGGGGGCTGAAAGAAGCCCATTTTTTAAAGAACCGGACGCGGCATGAATACGCTTGTGTCTATCACAGTGCCCCTCAGTTCCCCCACCGCAGCTGAGCCGTCGGCGCGGGAGATAAAGAGAAGCTCTGTGGACGTTCTCTGGCAGCGGCACATTAGAAGGACAGGTCCCATTAAGAGAAAGCAGCTTAAATTCTAACAAAGAGCCTCTCACCAGACCGGGAGAGGCAGAGCCCGCTCCGAGGCTCCTTCCAGCCACCGGGACAAGCACGCCAGCGGCACGATTCTTTCGGATGCGGGCGAACTTTCCGTCCCCCGTCGCTACTAAAAGTCCCACGGGCACGACAAGCCCCTCGCGGCGCGTCGGGGCGCGAGTGAACGCCCGCGGTCCCCCGGTCCGGAGGCACCCCGCGCTCGCAGCCGGGCCGGCACCGCCCTCGGGGCACGCGGCTCCCGCTCCTCGGGTCGGACCCGTCTCCCTCAGCGCCACCGCCCCGCTACTCACCACCGCGTGCTGTCGTGGTAGTGCTGCAGCACCGAGTACCCGAAGAAAGACCCGTTGGGACCCCGGAAGACCACGGGACGTCCTATGTCCACGTTGTAGCAACGCGCTAAAGCCACCCACAGCAGCGCGCTCAGCACCCGCGTCCAACTCCGCCGCCCCGCCGGCATCCCTGCGAGTCCCCGCGCAGCCGCTCCAGCGCCGACTCCTCGACGGCGCCCCTCAGCGCCGCGCTTTTGTGCCCGCCCCGCGTCTCTGCGCTGCCCGCCCGGTCCGGCTGCGCCCCGCGCCGCGACCCGCGGGGACTGCGCGCCCCGCTCCGCCCCGCCGCAACGCGCCGCCGCAGCGCGCCCCCTGGTGGCCGCGGGCTGCATCCCCTCGGGCTGCGTCTGTCCGGCGCTGTCTGTCGCGGGTTCGTAGAATCACGGAGGTTGGAAAAGATCTCGAAGATCATCTCGTCCAACCGTCCACCTACAGCCACTATTACCCACTAACCGTGTCCCTCAGCGATGCTTCGTCTCTCCACGTTACTTGAATGCCTCCAGGGACGGTGCGTCCCCCACCGCCTGAGGCAGCTTGTTCCAATGTAGCGCCGTTCCTCCTGAGGAGAAGTTTCTCCTGATGTTCAATCTGACTCCTCACCGTGAGCTCTCTTGCTTCCCCAAGCCCCCAGAGAGGTGATGGGGGACCAGGGCTGCTTACCACCGAAGTACCACGAGTTGGGTGTGGTGGTGCAGTGAATGAGGGCCCGATTCACATCACACCAAAGGGATTGGGAGAAAAATCAAGGGAAGAGATGGGGTCTTTTACTGGAGCAACAGACAAGCATGCACCTAGAAGGAAGAGCAGACCACTGTTTTCCAGCAAACATCCGCCAGAGCTGTAAGTGAAGCGGCAGCATTCATGGCTAAGCTGAAAGTAATTGTGTAAAGTATTACTTTAATAGCCTATCTGCGACTGAAAATGACTGAACGCCCAGTAAATTGGCAGGAGCCAAGGCAAGGTGACCACCTCCAGCGGGAACAACAGCAGCCGCGTGCTTCTGCAGCAGGAGCAAGCAAGGTGTTGTACAGCTCGTGGCCCTGCAGAGCCCACGCCTGTGTTATTCAACAAAAAAAGCTGCAGGTTCCCCTCAGGATTCCAGTGGAAGTGAGCTTAGAAGTGTGCTCTTGAGGATCAGCCCCAGGAGCTGAGAGAAGAGCTCCCTCAGAGATAACCGGCAGTTCTACTTGTTGCTGTTAGCCCTTCTTGTAGCTATGTGAGCCCATGTACTCATCTGTGAGCAGCTGCACTGGGAGAAGCACAGCAGGTTCCAGGGAACGCAGGAGAGGGGCCAGGAGCTCTGATGTGATGGAGACTGCTTCATCTGGCAAGCAGCTGGACGTACAGAGCAAAGTTTCTGGTGTAGGCACAACTTGAGTGTGTTTGACACCTGGTGTTCCACAGGGAACGTGCTTCAGATAGCAACAGTGAGATGCAGAGGTGGGTTTTGGATGCTGGGGCTGGCTGAGAACTGTTGTGGGAAAACTTTATTGAAGGTAGAACAGTCTTTCAGCACAGGAAGTTCTCAGGAAGCTCTCAGTATTTCCTGAGGTGGGATGGAGCTGACTGTGCGTTCCTGCAGAGAATGCATGTTCAGCAAGGAGGTAATTTTGTGGTAAGCTGTTTCACGCTATTGATGTAGCTCTTACAAAAGTGTAGCTTGTTCCTGCAGGTAAGCATCCTCATCAGATAAAAGCCATCTCTGGATTGTTTGTAAGCACTGACCTTGGGTGTCCTCATCCACGGAGCAAGCATGCTGCTGCTGTTTGTATGTGCAGATGTTACTGCCTGGAAGCTGACATTCTTCATGTTGACTGTGATGCTAGAAAGTAGAGGTCAGCAGAGTAACATACCAGGGACAAGTTTAATAGAACAGCAATAATTACAGAACTGGGTGCTGAAAAAGTCAGCAGAGGAAGGGAGGTTTGTAGCCATCAGTGCAGTTTACACGTGCTACAGAAAGCTTAGCAGAATATTTCTTTAAAGCTCATCCTCACAGTGGTTTATGAAAACAATGGGACATTTTGACTCTCCAATTTTCTAATTTTGGGGGGATACAACTGCAAATGAGGATGACGTAGCAACACATCACCTTTAGAGGTTGAACAAGTGAATGGGACGTGCTCCTGCCACAAACCACACAGTTCTGCCTGTAGGCATGCACACACAACGGGTTATATAGAAATGAACAGTGAATGTTCTCCGCTTTTAAAAGCAAGTGGCAACGTGCTTAATATCAAATAAAATGGAGAGGTCACTTATCAGTACTTTCAGACATCATTGTACAAGCAAGTTGAAAGAATTGGTTTAATCATGAGGGAACCAAATGGAAACAATGGGGCATTTACATTGAATTAGCAGGGATATTTATAACACTTAATGAAAAGATTTTCACAGCAGTTTTATTACTGTGCAATCAATATGGCTAAAATAATCTGATTTAGCCAGAAAGTCAATATGCAGTGATTAAGCAAATTCCACAGATGACGTGCAATCCCATTAGCACTACCAAGCCAAATTCTCTGCACTTTGAAGCAAGAAAACAATGGGGCTTTTCAGTTAATTATCCAGGCACTGAACGATGCTAGACAGCTCTCCAGTGAAGTTAAAGGAAATGTGAGCTGGCACTGGCAGGGGAGAAAGAAGGGCTCATTCGTCTCCAGAGAGACAAGGGAAGCAAAGTGGCTGCATGAGATGAGCACAGCTTGTCTCTCACCTTGCAGAGCTCCCAAGGGGGCTTGTTTCACCTGGAATTGGTACGGTATGGAAGTGTGCTAGGTCGCTTTGCTTCCATTCCTGGCAAGCAGGATTATACAGAGAAAGGGAAGGAATACTCCCATCTCGTCCACACTTTTTTTTTTTTTTCCTTTTTTTACTGTGCATCCAAATACTGAAATAATCTCACAACATTTAACCCAACGGGAATTTTGTCAGGCAGAGCCGAAACTGCAAGGTTAGACCTTGAAGCTTAATGTTAATGTTAAATGTTAATATTAAAATCTTGGCGTGCCGTGGAAGAAATGAAAGCAATGGGAAGCATCCAACTGCAACTGTGAGTGTAATAATAATGTACTTCAAATGAAGGCGATGCTAGCAGTAAGCACTGAGAACAAGGAACAGTAAATATTATGCCAGCTCTTTGTTAATGAACTATTCAAATTAGAAATGCAGATGTAGCTAATCCTATATCCCTGTTCTGTCTGCTTGAACCTTGATGTTTGCGTTGTCTAGGGAAGTTCCGTACCTGCATCATAAGGGCAATTTGTAGTTTACACTTACCTATATTAATTAAGTACTTAACTGGAACTTAAGGTGCTGTATTTTGGCAGCAATTGGTCTCAAGATCAGGTTTTAAATTAGAAAAGTTATTTGTAAAATGATGACCTACAGCAAAAACTCCCTTGACAATACTTGTTCATTAATAACTTGAATTGCAGAGCTAAGGAGAAAAAAAAAAAAAGCACAATGATGTTCCAGCTGAGGAAAGAGAGAAAACAAATGTGTGGTGTCTGAATTTCTTGCAGCATCAGTTGCACGTAGACGTGGTTCATCAAGACTCACTCTTAACAGGTAGTTTCCCTCCTGGGGGTCTCTTCCCACAGTGCAACTCCTCATCTAATAATTTCTTATTTAAAATATGTACAGCTTTTCTCCTGCGCTGCACAAATCCAACTCAGTTCGATGTTCATTATTTTGACAAATACCTTGCTTAGCTTTAGGACACCTCTTTTTGCTATGCTACTTGTTTGCTTCTCCTTGCATTTAGTGCTGTGGTGTCCTAGTGATGTTATTGTGTTCAGGTTTTACATTCAATTGTAGGCTGTTCCACGTCCACAGTGAACTCAGATGTGCTCCCACATGGGGAGAAAGAAAAGGGGAACATGTCTGCCTGTGCTACATCCATTTCTCCCACCTCAGCACCGTCATTCAGGGTGCACAGCCATGGGAAGGCACCCCATGAGCTCACTGACAGAACAGCTGCTGTGTCTCCTTGCCACGACCCACACATTTGCATCACTCTGTGCTTAGCGAGGTGGCTTTAATCAAACTTGTGCTAAAGCTTTCCCATCACAGCAATGAAGCTGGCTGATTCTTCACAGGCATTTTGCATATTTCACTGGCCAGTGCTCAGTACAACGAAGTCGGTAAATGTTTGTAAATCAGTCTTCATGATAATGCTGTCGTTTATTTTTAGCTTGTTCCCACAGAGCTCTGTGATCTAATCCATGCTCTGACTCCACTGTAATAGGCTGAGGAGACCGAGCTTCTTCCCGTCTTTCTGTGGAGGAGAAATTTTCCAGACAGTTTTGTAGCTCTGCTCACAAATCATGCTGAGAGCAAACTTTTCGATTCCTCCTTCATTGTGGCTTCATTAAAAAGATTGATCCTGGTTGCATCTCCGTTGAACAGGAGCGAAGGACACAGTCACCTTTATTACACTGTAAAGAGAAGCACAAAGACTTCTCTCTCCTCTTTCCAGGCCCTCAGTGCTGCTGAAGCTGTCACATAGAAGAGTGTGGCACTGAAACTTAAATACATAGGTTGCTCTGAAAGTAATGCCTCCTATTTGTTTCATGGAATCCACAAGTGTTGATGATGAGTGTAGGGTATTAAATCATTTTCTGCATCTAGATTTACCAGCAAGTCTAGACTGTGATTATCGTTATTTAAACCATATATTCAATCATTACTTCCATTAAGTGGAGGAGATGTCTTCCTCAATTTTTACTCCAGAATGCAAGAGGAATTTCTTATGCTAGGTAGCATGTATCAGGTGAAGTTTCCACTGTAAATTTGACCGAGGTGTTTACAGAGATCACTTTGGATTATATACTCACTTAAGTCCTAATGCTTCATTCTTCTCTTTGGCTGTAGCCAGTTCTTCAGCTGGAGTAAACAGGGAATCAAGAAAATGGTTCTCTTACATGTACTGCTGTTAGCTTTCAAGCCACCATATCTTACCTTTTTTTGTTGAGCTCTATCAGAGTTTTCCAAGTAGATTCAGAATCCAGAAAGCTTTATCTGGATTGGGGATCGTGTTAGTACAAATCTTAGGTGATATAAAAGCTTGGAACTTAATCAAAATTCTTGTCACATAATGACAGCTAGAAGAATAGATTGGAAAGTCATAATTTTCAGAGCCTCACATGCAAAAATATATATATATATATATATATACATATAAATTTTCTGTTTTCAAATATCTAATTCTTAAACTGCACCATTTCAGCAGCAATCCCATTAATTTAGTAATTTAGATTCACCATTCTTCTCTCCCCTTGGAGACTTTGCACTAACGTTAGTTGTAAACCTTGCCCAGGCTTTCAGTACTGGGGATATGTTTCAACCTGATTTATGGTCAATATTTGACCAAATGAAAATGCATCATGTGATGCAAAACATATTTCTAAAACAGTTATCATATTCTCTATACCAGAAACTGAATACATTTATCAGAGCCAAGTACAAGAAAAGAATTACATCAGTTACATTTTTCTCCTCTCATACAGTTAAGATCCTTTCTTCTGTACATCTGGATCTCTCCATTCTCTTTGTCACACAGTAGGCCTGCACTCAGTTGCCTCTATTTAGCAGTGCTGCACGCTTCATTTAGGTTCTGCTTAACCATGAGTGCGTGCTTATGCTTTATTGACTTAAGGGGAACTGGTTGGCAGTGCTGAAACTAAGCATGTGTTTGGGTTGAAGTGGGACTCAGAGGGATGCACTGCTAACAGCAAGTAGTGGTCAAGTTTTGCAGCTCTCACATTTTCCAACAGCCGTCACATATTTGTTTTGTATAGTTAGAATTACAACGGCGTTGTGCTCATCCATATGCTATGTATTTAAATACGTGTACACACACACACACGCACACTGTAGAATCACACACAGGCTTATTTTGAAATGCTTTTTGTTCACCAGCATTGGCCTCAGTGCTAGAGTTGTCACTGCATGTTTCTATTTCACGCTGACACCAGTGATACCCTGTCCTTGGTCGCTCAGACGATTGAACCTCATTACCACAACCCAGGGATCAGCAGAACCAAAAGCTTTTATCACCATAACAAGGGGAGACATGCTTTTATTTTGCAATATACTGCAATGAAATTCTTTCTGTTTACTTTTTTTTTCTGATATATATGCTAGAGTGTCTACAGGAGGACCCGTGTATATAAGTCATAAATTCAGAAATAAGCCATGTAGCAATATATTCAAAAGTAAATACAACATGACTCAGGACCTCACCTGTAAGGGATACAATGGAGAAGCCCCTTGTCCTTATCTTCCACTGACAGGTGCCCATCAGGACCACTGTGAGGAAGGAGACAGACCAGCGCAACAGGAGAGCTGTGCTTAAGGAAAAGTGAAGCTCCACAAAAAGGCAGTTTGGAATACCTGCAGCTGAGTTAAAAGAAAACAACGGTCAAGAGAGAAAACTTCTCTCTCATGTGACTTCAGAGAAATTCCAAAAACACTAACATCACTGCTCCAAAGCTAGCCCTTGTCAGTACCTCCTAAATCACTGTATTGCAACCAAAAATGTAATGACAGCCCTGAAACACAACTAACAAATATCACAGAATCATTTAGGCTTGGAAAGACCTTGGAGATATCAAGTCCAACCATAAGATTGCTATTGGCTTTCTCTGAACCTTTTCCTGTCCGTACTGCTGAAGGTGATCACGTGCTATGGGATCTTTTAGTACCTAAAGGGGAGCTATAAGAAATAAGGGGATAGACTCTTCAGCAGGGTCTGTTGTGATAGGAAAAAGGGAAATTGTTTGAAATTAAAAGTGGGGAGATTTAGTCTCTATACAAGGAGAAGTATGACAGTGATACACACAACAGGTTGCCCAAGGAGGTAATAGATAGCTCATCTGTGGGGACATCCAAGGTCAGGGATGGTGGGGCTCTGTGCAACCTGATCTAGCTGTAGATGTTCATGTTCATTGCAGGGGAGTTGGACTAGACGAGCTTTAAAGGTCCCTTCCAACTCAAATGATTCTACGGTTCAGTGATCATTCTGTGGCAGAACACTGACTTTCACTCTCTCCCTCACAATTCCTCTGCGTTGAGCAGAAGAACTATCACAGAAGTGTCACAGCTCCATAGCCAAGTGATGCCAAATTGTTGTCTGCACACAGTGCTTTTAGCCAGCTAAACTCAATAGCAGAGTTTCTATGCAACCAGTTTAGGACTCGTGCACGTCCTTCCACAAATTCCCTCCTCTTTTCCCTGTTCCTCACGTCTTTTCATTGCAGAGCTCTAGCATGGCTAGAAGGAATGGTTGACTCTTACTCGAAGCAATGAACAGCGATCAAGATTTCAAATTTGTTCTTGTGCAAGAAAATGCATCAACAAGCCTGTGTGAAATGTGTCTCTCACAGGCCAGATTTTAAAGACAACTAGAGTATGAATTCACACTGTTTTGTATTGAGGAAATTCAATCGAGTTCTTCGGTTGAACATCTCTTATCAACAAGATGTAACACAGAGGAAAGAGAGCATAAACAAAGAGGAAAACTCAGTATTTAATCTTCCAGTTTTCTAAGATGGAATTCATAAAAGCCTACCATCCACAAATGAGACAATTCCATCCACCCGAGGAACACCCTTACAATACCCATTTAGTATTCCCCAAAAACAGCTTATTTGTTTTGTGCAGAAACATTGGCAGCTGCTTTCTGACTGAGCACTCAGCAATTGCATAATGGAAGCTGTAACTTTCACTTGCCTCCCTCATCACAAGGCCATTTGCTTCCAGAATCTGATGACCAACACTTCCACCCGTCTCGTGGTTTCAAACAACGTTGACACTGGATCTCTCAGCTGGGCTCCCTAGGCAGCTGTTCCAGTGCCTCCCCACTCTCTCTGAAAAGAAATTTTCCAACCTGAAGCCAACCTGAGTTTGGTCCACATATTTAAGAAAACTAGAGGAGGAGGCAGTATTTCTGAGAAAACAACAGCAACAGAAAAACAAAACAACATCAACAAAAGTAATCAAACCATTTGAACTCAGGTTGCTTTCTGAAATCTTTGAGCTAAAGTAAAGTGGAATCTATCCACCTCCTTACGAGCCACTGGCAAGCAGGAAGGGCAGTGACAGTACCTTGAGATCAGAGCATCGTACCTCAGCAGAACTGCTTTCATCTGGCTCCAAACCACATCAGCAGCCAGCAGACATTTGTTTGCTGATGTACCAGGATCAGGAGTGATCCACCAGATATGGAAAAAGCAGCGAGCTCTTCCTCGTGGCAAACTTCTGCAGAAGAAACACTTGATGCAAAAAACAGAAGGAACAATGGTGTATTTGCTGCAAGTGCTTAAATGTAGGCCCAGCACCTCATTCTACCTAAATAATGAATTATTGTTATGTATTAGCCTGACATCTAGAGTAGATTAATCCAGATAATGATGATAATGATGATAATCCAGATAATGATGAATGTTCCAGTGCCTCCCCATTCTTTCTGAAAAGAAATTTTCCAACCTGAAGCCAACCTGAGTTTGGTTGGCTCACCATTATTTTATTTGTCATTATTACCTGAGGAACATCCGTGGAGATGAAGGGTAAACAACCAATCTATTTCTCAGTGATCTTCTTTGGGTTGTGTGCAGCTGGATTAGGATCCTGTTTTCAAAGTTTTCTGTTTTACTGAATTTCACCCAAGAGAAAAGTGATTCACAGAAATTACCCTGAGTGTACATTACAGATGTGCCCAAAACTAGAATAAAAGCAGAACAAGACACAACACAAATAAATTCCTAAATGTACCGAACTGCCTTTTCTAGGTCAAGCTGAGCACCTCACTACAGAGTGAAAGCTTTAAAAAAAGCAGCAGAACAACTCACGTGCAGAGCTGTTACCTGCTGTGAGGAAGGACACCATAGTTCAACTACTAGATTTCATAAGCATCTTCTTGTAGCTTTCTTTTTTCTTGCCTCATCTTCTCACCCAGTGAACATTTGCTGTTTAGTGTTCTTGCTAATCTAAACAGCAATAATGCATCTTATCTACATCTTCAAATTTAGTATTTCTGCTCACCTCGTAAAACCTGCTTATGAAATACTTGTTCTGCTCTTTAAACTCTGCATACAACTTGTCTCTTCGATCAAGCTTATTTATTTTCTCCTTACCAGAGGAGCAGAGTGACCTTTGTAAAGGTCTAGCACAAGTTTAAATGCTATTTAAGTCCTGCTCTACAAAAAAACTTCTGTGGAAGACCCATGAGGACAAAAACGAAAACTAGCTGATCCTGCAACTCATACTAAAGCCCTTCCTAAGCGTATGAATGTCTGGTACTTTAAAACACAACCATTAAGTTGAGTATTTATTTTTACACGACAGCCACATAACATCATGCGTTACATTGCCTCAGTACATTTGATGCTGGATGCCAAAATGCAATAGATATGCATACCTTTGTGCATACGCTTGTAACTGAACTTGCTTGCCAGCATTATCCCAGTCTTGTCTGATGCGATGGTGGTTGGCTAATCAGCCAGCTCTCTCCCACAGCAGAATTTACAACACAGACTTAGTATGTTGGATGTAACAAACCAATAGGTTTCAAAAGGCACTGCCCCAGCCCTTATCTTTTCCCCATAATCTTCTTAATAACCTCACGGGTATTATAAATAAAGGAGGTGAATGGTGAAATTGTGACTTTTCACTGAAGTTCTTCCCCACCCCTACAAGTCTCCCTGCTCCTGGCTCCTGGGAAAAGTGCTAGGCTACCTGGAGAAATACATCCAAGAGAAACAATAAATCAAATCTCCCTCCGGATTACCCTTCTTTGCCCAGCATCACAAGGAGATCAGACTTGCTACAAAAGACAGTTTTTGCATCAATATCCAAGAAACAGGGAGTTGGAGGCAGAGCCACAACTGATTCTTATCACAGTTTTCTTAAATTCCCTAACTGCATCCCCAGCTGGTGTCTGTTTTGCAAGCCAGGTGACAGTATATCCATCTCCATAACGACGCCCAGAACAAGGGGGCAAATCTGCAAGCATTTTACTACACCACAACAAAAAGCACAAAGAGGAAAAGTGTACTAGATATGACAAAGTCATGAATACTGGCCATGTAGTGGGTCCTATGGCTCACCGTTTTTCTGTGCTACATTGAACCTCACAGATTCATACAGCAAAGTGCTGCCTCTTCTTGTAAATATGCTCCTCTGAAACTCTGGTGGTCACTTGAGCTTGGACCACTTGTCAAAAAGCCCAATTTACAGCACAGCTTTCAAACATTTTGCTTGGAATTCCTGTCACATCTGCTTCTCATTAGCTGGCCACTCCATGTTTATTATTACACATGTTAACTATCATACAATACTTGTGTGAAAAGTTCAGATGAACAATAACCTATTTATCATCTCTGAGAGACCCAAATATATTCTACCCCTCCAGAAATGACACTTTCTGCAGTTTTGTGCGTGGGCAGTTGAAGTTTCAGCCCTTAACTAAACAATTTCTGACATGCAGGACCCTTCTGTGACCCAGTTATTCCTAAATGGCCTGCTATGCTATGGCTTAATTTGGTGTATGCTGTACATAGACAGTAGTTCAGAAAAGTAAGCTGTGGGACTACATAGGATTTGTTATCAGCATGAGATATGCCAGAAGAGGCCTACTTATCTAGCTTAGTAATGTGAAAAACATTAATTGGAGCATCTGGATAACAAGAAGAGTACTGCGTTGATGCCAACAGGTGTTTTTTTTTTTAAGTATATACATATAAAATATACTTTGCCAAACCCCCATCCCAGAAGAAGCTTTTACAGACATAATTCAATTTAAAAACAGTGGCACTGAGGCAAGAACTTTGCAATCCTCCAGTGGCATTCACTACAGACAACAGAAAGAGAGGGGCACAGCAGTTGTGATCACACAGCAGTCTCTCCAGTTTGCATTATTCTCACATCTCAGTGAACAGACCTGCTGTAAGAGACATTCTGAGCAATTTGGTGGTAACAACCTTGCCACCCATAGATCAGCAGCGTAAGATAATAAGACAAATTTGGAGGTCAGCGTCAGAGTTTTGTGGTTTGCCTGCTGATTTGTTTGCAGGCTGCAGCACCTCTCCTATGAAGAAAGGTTGAGGGAACTGGGCTTGTTCAGCTTGGAGAAGAGAAGGCTGCGGGGAGACCTCATGGTGGCCTTCAGTGCTTGAAGGCAGCAAATAAACAGGAGGGAGAATGGCTGTTTGTGAGGGTGGATGGTGATAGGACAAGGGGAATGGTTTTAAAGTGAGACAGGGGAGGTTTAGGTTGGATGTTAGGAGGAAGTTTTTCATGCAGAGGCTGGTGAGGCACTGGCACAGGTTGCCCAAGGAGGCTGTGGATGCCCCATCCCTGCAGGCATTCAAGGCCAGGCTGGATGCGGCTCTGGGCAGCCTGGGCTGCTGGTTGGTGACCTGCACACAGCAGGGGGTTGGAACTGGATGAGGACTGTGGTCCTTTGCAACCCAGGCCATTCTAGGATTCTATGATTGCTGTCAAGTTCTTGCAGCATCACTATTAAAGCAAAGCTGCATGCTCCTAGCCCCTTTGCTTGGGTAAGAAGGACTGAACAGTTACAATTATCAATTTTATGGTATGGTTATAGGCTCCTCCATAGGAAAGAAATACTTCAAGCTTCACCTAACCTCAGATTTAAGAGAAATGCAGATCCTTCAGAAAAAGGGAGAATATGTGATGCCTCCTTGCCCTCCTTGTGCATACATACAGACTTGCAGAAACATTCTCACAAAACTGGGACCAGCCCGTGTTGGTCCCCATACACATGAAATCAGGTGAGATATTTAATTAAAATCACCTTCTCCAGTACATGGTAAATCAGTCCAGACATCACAGTGTAATACATTAGCCAAAATATGCTCACAATTAATTGACAGCAGGAGTGCCACGAGACGTCAGGAGAACCTGTCACCTTGTCAAAAGGATATGAAGTTATTTTTATCTTCTGCCCACTGCATTTATTGGCTCCTCTAACCATTACTGCAACCACAAGGGTCGTTCTGAAAACCATCCAGATCCTGCTGCAGGATGTCTGTAGCAATGCATAAACCAACTTCTATTTTTAGTCGATAGCAAAGCTTATCTGAAGTAAATGTTAATTTCAGCTTACCCTATGGTCAGTATCTCTCTCAGAAATACACCCTTACTCTCAACCTAAAAATAAAGCTGTGACTTAACGCATTTGCCTTTTGAGCTCAGTCTCCCCTTGCCATGCAGAGCAAACTGCAGATCCACGCTCTTCAGGGGCTCGTCACAAAGTCACCCCAGGCAGCTGCCATTCCTGAGGAGACACCAATGCACCAGTCCTGAAAGGGATCAGCAAATGCAGAAGAGGAAATATTTCATAAAGATCTGCACAGGGGCAGTGCGTGAAAGAGGAGCTGAGGAGCCTCCCAGTATCCACACAAAGCTCTCTGGGCCTGCAGGGCTCCTGACTGGGCCAGCTGGTCCACTGCAGTTTCCACATGGCAGTCCAAAAGACGTGAAGCCAACTCTAGCTCTTCAAACAGAAAGACTGTCTTTACAATCCATGTTTTTTGTTTTTTAACTGCACGCTGTTACAAACAACTAAGGTGTTTATATCTGCCCAAAACTGCAGGGAGAAACAAAGCAGGCCACAGCATAGAGTCATGCAGCCACCACACCTGTCCTTGAAGACCTCATTCACATTTGCCATTTTCACCTGTGTGGGTTACGACACCTGGAAAACCAAACGAATCGAAAAACACTACAGAGAAAGGGGAGACGTGCTCACAAATGAAGGCCTACCCTGTCTCCCAGGGACTGCCTCAATGCTTTAGTACTTCTTCATTGGCAGAACACAGAGAGTTCTTAAAGAAAATCAAAACATCCACAGTATTTTTAAGTAGCATGGGGATATCCTCCTTTTGAGGAAAAGTAGGGGCGCTCTGGGTCTCTCCTGCTCTCTCTCCATCTGTACAAACATTTCATGGAATCATAGAATCCTTAGAGTTAGAAGGGACCTTTAAATGTCACACAGCCCAACTCCCCTGCAATAACAGAGATGTGCACAGCTAAATCAGGTTGTCCAGGGCAGATCCAGCCTCGCCTTGAAAGTCTCCAGGGATAGGGCACCCATTTCAGTGCCTCACCACCCTCACTGTATCTAACATCCTCCTTATATCTAACCTAAATCTACCCTCTATTACAAGCCATTTCCTCTTGTGCTATCACAACAGAGTTGCTAAAGAGGTACTAAAGAGTCTGTCCCATTCTTTCTTACAGCTCCCTTTAGATACTGACAGGTTTCTCTCAGGTCTCTCTAGAGGCTGAACAGCCCCATGTCTCTCAGCCCATTCTCATAGGAGAGGTGTTCCATCCCTTGGATCATTTTTGTGGCCCTCCTCTGGGCACACTCTAACGGGTCCATGCCTCTCCTGTACTGAGGACTCCACATCTGGATGCAGTACTCCAGGTGAAGCTTCATCAGCACAAAGTAAAGGGGCAGGATCACCTCCCTTGACCTTTCTGGCCACACTTTTTTTGATGGATACTTGTGGAGTGAGGACCTCTAATACTGCAAGAATCAGTATCTGGAGGAACCATGTGTACTACCTTAAAGATCAGGAAGTAAAACAAAGTCAAACGGAAGATAGGCGGGCCCTAATGGAACATACCAGAGAAAACACATTTACAGAGGAGGCAAACACTGAACTGAGCACTGGCCTGACAGCAGGGGTCAAAAGTTGAGGAGCGACAAAGACTATCATCCTTCTTCCTTCAAGCCTCAGATGACCGCCAAAAAGCCCCCCAAGGGTGACTGCGCACGCTCCAAGGAGAAGGGTCTTATGTTAATCATGTCTAAGGAAATAACAGTGACTTCAAAAATAATATTTAGCATATGCATGAAATTCCAGGGAAAAACAAGAGTGTGCATGAATACAACCCATCAATGCAATCTGCACGTGAGCCAAGGTGCACATGCTGGGAGGAGCTGTTTCCTACGTGCCCAGCGCTGCAGTGAAGGAATACGTGCTTGACACTGCTTGCTGGCACGTTAGGTTGACCTGCCACCATTCACAGCATCCATGTGGTTGGCTTCCTGGGCTGTGAGGGCACAGTGCTGGCTCATGTCCAGCCTGCCATCCACCAGTACCCCCAGGTCTTTGGCAGGGCTGAGCTCAGTCCTTTCATCCCCCAGTTTGTAATGGTAGTGAGGATCGCCTCGACCCAGGTGCAACACCTTGCACTTGGATTTGTTGAACCTCACGAGGTTCACCTGGGCCCACTTCTCAAACCTGTCTAGGTCCTTTTGGATGGCATCTCATTCCTCTGGTGTGTTGATTATATATAATGATTTGACCGCACCCCACAGCTTATCATTGGCAAACTTGATGAGGGTGCACTCAACCCCATTGTCAAAGTAAACAGTGAAGAGTAAATAAATAAAGAGCCCAGCACTGACCCCCATGGGACACAATTTCTACTGGCACAGGAGCCTGCAGGCCAGTCTAGAAATGATGTATGAGCAGGCCTTGCGTGGGAAAAAAAAAACTACCTCCAGTACTGAATTCATGTTTGGATCAGATGTTAATTTGCTGCTGAACAGCACTGAAATCCTGGGCTGAAGCTTGTTGTTCTTTAATTTTCAGATAACACCTGCCCTGGCTGCAGGGCTGCAAGGTGAGGACAGTTATTTCTATGCAATAACACTTCTCAGGGAAGCTGAAGGTACAGTTCAGCATGGGAAGGCAAAACATTCATTTTCTGAAAATAACCCAACCTAATTATTATTTTCATTACATAAAGGAAGACCCAAGTCTTTCTGATCACCCTCCCTCTTTTATTTTTGCCACTGATTGTACCGCTGTTGTCACTGCCGTATAACTCTGGTCCTAGCTAGAAGGAGAGGAAATATTTATTATTTTTCAAGCACGTTACTCCATAAACTGTAAACCTCAAATACCATTGCAACAACACGTGCATAAGAATTTTTGCAGTGGCTGTGTTTTTTGTAGTTGTTATCTTTCTCGGGAAACACAGAGCATAGGAAATGTTGGCTGCACAGAGGGGCCTCTTCTAAGTTTTCACATACTGCTTTTGTTTGATCAACTCTCTTGCAACAGATATATGGTTTGATCCAAGTTAGAAAGCTTTTAAGTGCTTCCCTTACTCCAATAGAACTGGATGATGCATAATGTCACTAACCACAGCAGCAATTTTTCTTGCGGACTTCAGCACTGTAACAAATAGGAATTATTGATCTAAATAACAAGACTAAATATTTCCTCAGAAACCAATCAAGTTTCCAAAATATTAACAGCAACAAAGATTACAGCACATATACCTGCTATTCATTCCTTTTCCTACCAGCGAAGTAAAATTCTTACATTAAGTGCCCCAGATTCAAGCTTCAGCATCAATCCCAGGGGTGGCCTCCAGACCCCAAGGTCCACGTTGGGTCTCCATTTAGAAAAGCTTTCAACAAAATCAGAGCAGCTTTAGTTAATTTGACATGCTTAATTAGAAGCCAAGTAACTACCGTACTCATTTGTCCAACAACTGAGAGGTGATGTTGTGACCTGGGCTGATCTAGAAGCTGTAACCAAGAAGAGCAGGTCGTCTGACACAGCAGATGCCTGAGCCACATTTATAACTCCCCCATAGCTGTACAATGATCTTCCAGCACAGCCATAAGACAACATGTAATTACCACAGGCTTAATGATGGCTTCTCTAAAACATCACATGGTGTTACGTGTTCAAGAAGAAAATAGCTGTCAATGATTTACAACGAAGGAAATCTCTAGAGATGTCCTTCCTAAGTTTGCGCCAACGTGCCTTTAAAATTACTCTAACAAAGGAAACTGCATCACTGCTTACAGGGGAAGACTGCAATCAATGTAAACGACAGCCTGCAAGAAAAGGGAAAACTAAAGGTGACAACTCCTACATCAGAGGCATAGAACAACATCCAACTTGATGCTTACTTCTGTTCTAGCATCTCTAATGTGCAGAGTTATGAATAAACACAACCAAACACCATTTCAAGACCAGCGAGGAACACAAGGATTCCTGTATCTGGGTATGGACATAAGGAAGCAAGGGAAAAGCTGCCACTTACTGCTCATCTGGTTATCCATGATGAAACAGTAATGGCATTGGGAAAGTCGTCATTTCATGAGAAAGCAAATTAAAAAAAAAAAAATAAGCTGCTCCATTTAGCAAAGTCTGCAGAGGAATTCTATTTGTTTATTTATTTGTAGCACAGCTATGGACAGACAGTAAGACTGGGTGCAGGATGTCTGAATTACAAAATGAACCCAGCTCAGCATTCAGTCAAGTACTGTACAACCATACATTGCCAATAACCATCAGCTTGGGCACTGAGGTAATACAGGAATAAAAGCTCCACACATATTTCATTGGAATTAAGAGATTAAGCTTTCGAACACTAGAGGATGCTTGGGAAACACTTTATATAAACAGATCTACAAATAGATCTTTTGGTTTTCTATGCTCGTGCACATGGGTGCACAGTTGTACATGCAATGTGCACTGACTGCATGTAAAGTAGAGGAAAGTTCAACATAAAAAAATCCAAACACATTCTCTTGCAGCACAGCATTCTAACATTCCGTTGTAAAGAAACGTGGGATCCTCTAACCTTTGGTAAAAAGGCAGCCAAAACTTTGATATGTCTTTGGCTTTTAGCTAAGGGTGTCTAAGCAAGGATATTTTATAATCAGAGGTATTTGTGGCCTGGAGTATCTTAGTTTATAGTTGCATTAGCACTACTCTCAGGATGGGTGATGATACTCCAAGAAACAATAAGTCATCACTCAAAGTAAAGCTTTCATTTTCATGCCTTCACCCTCATTTTCTCTATTTAGATTAAAGCTACACCTTATTTACATATTCCATTAAATAAAGAAGCAGTTAAAACTTCAGTTTGCCCCAAACCTTGCAGTTACACCTTTTCCATTACGTTAAGAAGCAGTTACGTGATTGCTTATGAGTAATTTATAGAAGGGAAAATAACTTCTTTTGAACAAGTGAACCTGGAGAGCATTTTTTCTGATTTTAATTAAAAAGCACAATCAAGGATAACTGTCATCTCCCTTGCACTCTTTACTTAGGTCACTTCAGTGGAAAACAAACCCCATCATTGATTTGCTCTGTCTTTCACATGAATATGACAAACGGTGTCAGTTTGGCCTGCTGCACTTAGGCCATGCTTGATGAAGTGCTGCCCACAGCCAGCAACTTTCATGTGGAAGGAAAAGAACAAGGCCAGGACACACGAAGAACAGCCTATTTGTAAAAAGAGAAAAGCACAGTAAGTGATCATAATGAAACTCACTGTCAAAATAACAGATCCCCGCATTTAATTTCCCAAAACCTAGGAAAACCTATACCTTACGTGGAAAACTGAAACACAAAGTCCATGTTTTGGGTTGCTCTAATGATAGCGATAGCCAAATCCTACAGATCCCCAGCCAACCAGGAAGGAACGTGCATTTTTCAGAAGCAAACATACCCTGTAAGTCCTGCACAGGCTGCTGAGACGTCTGGCAACACACTGGAAGACAGGGATCAGATACACTGCAGAAGCAAAAACTTTCTATAGCTGAAAATAGTGCAAACAACAACAACAACAACAACAACAACAACAACAAAATCTGACAACTGGTGTTTAATACAGGGGGAGAACAAATACTGCAACCAATAAAGCAGCATGAAGAGATTTTGCCAGGCAGCAAGTGAATATGAAGATGCAGCTCTGGGTCCTTAGTATCAAAAGCAAGGAAAAGACTGAGCATCCCCAGAACAGGGTGATGCCTGCTCCAGGCAGGTGCACCAGCAGTGAACCAGTCCTTCCTAACACTACTCACTGCTCCTGTAAAGCAGACAGGGAACCTGCTTAAGCAGGGGGGTTGGATTCGATGATCTCTCGAGGTCCCTTCCAACCCCTGCAATTGTGTGATTTGGTGATCTTTCAGGCAGGCAGCGTGTTCAGAAGCCCTGCTTGTGATCAGAGATGAACTTCTGAGGTTTGTTGTTCCTATCAAAAATAATACAGAGGATTGATCAACTTGAACACCTTCACAAAGCAAACCTCCCTACTTGCTACACGCTATCTCAATATGCACTGAGATAGATGCACACACTACACTATCAGCTCAGTATGCACCTGTTTTACAGGTTGCTTTCCCTGGAAAATTTGAGTAGTTGCACTGATTTCTCAAGCTCTTGACATGAGAGCAATTTCAGCCTGGAAATGTCTCAGAAAAAGATGTCCTGAACAGGAATGAGAACAAAACTGGTGGAGCCTTTCAAAAGAAGCAGCATACAACAAGAAGTTCCAAAATTATACAGTAAATAAACTTTATTTCATCTCAGCTCCCGTCAGATTAGTGCTGTCGACAGTCACAGATCAGCATATGATACAGTTATGTATTAACTATTTACAATTTACAGTAATGTAATTTTTTTTCTCTCCAGAAAATATAAGTACAAAAGCTAGAAGTAAACAAATGAGGTACTGCAATTCGGATTTATTGTAGGCAAAAGCATATAGGAAGTGACCTTTAGCAAACAATCAGATCAAATTGGTAGAGGAGTAGTCAAACAAGAGTGCCCAGTTCATCCGGAAAAATCACCTCAACTGCTATCCATCCAAAAATGTATTGCACTATTCATTCAAAAATAAAAAAATAAATAGAAGAGACAAACCATTTAGTTCAACTCTTAAAAAACACCCAGTGAAACCTGTATAGAGATACAGTAATGGGCAATTCCTTCCTAGGGTGGCCTTTTCTCTCCTTTAAAAAAATAACCTTTAACACAAAATAGAAGAGTGTTCAATAGAAGAGAAAAAAGACTCATCCCCAGATGACCCCTGATTAGCGTCTCTCGTCAAGGCAGTTTTAACTATGTTCACGGTCCAAAGGTGGTGCTGAGCTTTGGTTCTTGCTGTTCCATTTGTGACCTTGAATAACAGCTTTTCTTCTCGCCCCCCCTCAAGAGGCAACAGACAGATATGAACGTGTTTCTAAGCAGCACTGTTAGGAGACATTCCCACTGCCATCTCCTCAGGACGGTCGTAGCCATGACTAGAGAAATGGAAAGAGAAAAGAAATGAATAGACAGTATTTTATTAAGAGCAACTCAGAAGCACTTACTATTAAAAATGAAATTATTATTGATTATTGAGATACAAGAATTTCAGATTAAATCAAACGACAGCATTATGAGGCAATTTTGATTCATAATTCCATTCTGATATTATCGCAACAGCTGAGAAGGTTGATTTTAAAATCAAATCAAGTCAAAAGACCTGTAACAGAACAGGCAGAAATACCACTGGAAATAGTAAAGTCTGCCATAGTGTCACACATCGATCCACTTAAAAACTCAACACAACTGCTGTCCTCTGTGCATAAGGTCTGCCATCCAAACTGCAGGGAAGTCCAATTTGGGGGCTATCAAGATCACAACTTTCACAATGATCACCTTAACTTTCAAGTTGCGTGCACACTAGAAAATTATTCCTTCCGCTGGCAAGCCATTAATCTTAAGTTACAAAAATATTTGAGATAAACTAAAAAGCAACAATGCAATAATGAGGGGTGCAAAGCTTCCATGCCTACTGTCCTACAGTACAGGCATTTGCTAACAATAAAGCCAAAAATCAGGCCCTCCTGTGACAGCTGAGAACGTACCAAGCTCCTACATCAGCACTACAGAAAGCACAAGGATTTAAGTTTCAAATGTGCTTCCTGCAATAATGTTGTAAAGAGCTTTGTTCTCTCATTGCTAACAGTTCAATTATTTTTAAAAGAAGCTGCTGATTTTGTCAAGAAGCTGTTGCATTTTGAGTGCAATAAAGTGCACTTGCTACTGTATGTAAAGGGAAAGGTTTAAAAGATCACAAAATAAAGTGGAAAGCGTGAATGTCAGCTAAGAGATTCTTTTTTCCCTTCAGAACAAATATTTTAGGCTGTACTGGTAAGAGGAAAAGATTGGCCAGCTGCACTGTGTGGTCTGGCAATGGAATGGGCCCAGGCTGGTCCTTTTTGGGTGAAGGGGTGCAGGCCTGGAACACGTGCTGAGCAGGGCACTGTGTTACAGCCAACAGCGACTGCTCCAGGTGCACTGAACTGACTTCTGGCAACTGTGCAGAGCTCTGCCATTGCAAAGGATGAAGGAAAGTTACACTGACCATATCCTACAGCACTCATCGTGAAGAGTTTATTAAACACCATGCTCTAATGGTAACATTAGGCAATGCAAAAAGCATTGCCAGGGCATTTGCACGTTCTGCTCCTCTCTCAGCCACTACTCTTTCACATTGTTTGTTTAGCTGGGTTGGTCAAATGCAACCTTTTCCTTTAGATCTACGCCAGCTTTTGCTTTCTTGTAACACCACGAATAGCATTACACTTCCTTCGTGAAAATAACTTAATAAAACCTGAGAAAAAGGCAGAGTAAACTGAAAGCATAAAGGTCCCCAAAGTGCTCTCCCTAATCTCGGTGCCCTACGTTCTCTTGACACCAAGCCAGGGCTCTGATTCAGGAAAGTACTGACTACTAAATGCCACCATACTCCAATCACTCTACAGAGGATATTTCATTAAGCTTTTCTCAAATAACACGTTATCATGTTTAGAAGATGTACAAAATTCATTTCAGACAGTACCATTGTTTTCAAAACTGACTTATCTATTCACTTATTCCGAAACCTACAAGGAGATCAGAAGATGGATTAGGATAAAGCCATCTACAAAAAAGGTAACATGACACATCTTTGATTTTAAATAAGATTTTTCCCCTATAACTGAGATTTTTGCACCTCAATCAACGTTTCAAGTTATTCTTGTATCTCAGAAAGACTGCTTTTGAATCTATATTTACCATGCTCAGACTTGGATTTGTAATGTAAGAATAAAGCAAAGTTTATCATATGCTTACAAAACAAAGTCTTAAAATGCTTTTAATTACCAAAAGGAGCCAAGAGAGGAGGAGAAAAAAAAAAAAAAAAAAAGCAGAAGAATGATTAATATCATACTACAGGTTTTTATCTCCAAAGGAAACAAGTACATATTAGGCTTCACTCACCCACATGCTAACTAAGCACAGACTGATGGAATATTCAGAAGATACCACTGCGAGGTGAGGCAAACTACAAAGCCAGGAAGAAAACAGCTTATTGGACTACATGGTAAAGCACAGGTAAGAATGCTGTGAACATCTACTGATTACAGATGAGATTGCTGCAGTCAGGTCACAATAAGTAGGTAACAAAAAAACACATTAGTGCAGGAGATACATTGGTCATACACTTATTGGTTGAAGGTTTAGGTAGAAACCTCTCAAGTACATTCCCACTGTTTAAGACAGACAGACTAAAAGGACAAGTACTCACAGGCCCTTCCTGACACACACATTTGTTCCTTTTCAGTAGCACATTTGATTGACAATTTACACACTAAAATTAAACCTCTTGGCTGTAAATGCACATACAAAACCAGCTAGGCTTTACATTAAAAATGCACACTGATAAGTTTGTAATGTTATTACTCATTACTGCTATCATTCTGGTGTTGTGTGGAGAAACACGACAATCATGTTAGCACACATCAGCAAACAAACCAACCCCAGCATATCTCTCTGCAGAATCATTTATGACTCCCCCACTTGTTTCAGTGTGGAACAGAATTACCAAAGATTCGCCACAAGCATTAATTTGTTGTTTGGTAAACAAATGCAACTTTGAAACTGAAGACAAAAACGACTGTGTCCTTCATTAGCTGTATGCACAGCAAGTGCTTATATCTGACTTGCTGTCAGATGTCTATTTTTTCATCTCTGTGTACTTGGAAAGGACAAAAATGACAGGCTATATCTGAGCCAAGAAACACTGCTATGTGAAATTGGAGACGTTTCACATTAACACATCAACTTCTTTGAATTTTGATATTCAGAACCATCAAAGCACTGGCAGCCTGGAAAAAAGTTCTTTGTGTGACTGGCCATAATTTAGTCCCAAATTATTAGTTAGTACCAAAACTTGTTGGATTAACTTGAAGTTTTCTTTGGTATCAGGATTTGTGAGCATCTCTTTTGAGAAGACCAAGTTTCACATGGAGCTGAAATATAAACTCCAACTCTAACCTCACTTCTGACCAACTCAGAATGGCTCCTAAAATATTATTAGAGTGCAAATAAATAAAATAAAATAGAAAGTCAGCTTTCTAACTGAAGGTCTGAAAAAGAGTCTTAAGAAAGCCATAATTATGGCTGTATTTATAATTTATGATTAGTTATATTATTTTGGAAGCAAGAGTAGTGTGAATAACTTCAAATAATACGGCAGAGATGAGAAACTGGTTTAAATAAAAGCCTTTTGAGAACAAAAATAGGACTTGCAGCACACAAGACATTATTGTTACACTTTTATCAGCATTACACAACCTTCAAAGTATATTAAAGACTGCAAGGCTGACAGAAGAACAAAGTCTACAGGAAAATGCTGTAGTACCAAACGCTTTCCTCATCTGATACCTCACGCTGATGAAATGATGGAAACTTTCTATGAAATTCATTTCCAGGGTTCAACAGGATGTTTATGCTGATGCAGTAGCATTATGAGAAGTGCAGCTACAGGTGAAAACATTCCAAATTTGATTTTGTTTCTGAAAGTGTTCAATCTATCCAAGAGGCAAGTGAGAAAAAGTGAATGCAGCTCTTTCTCTCACTTAAATCCCTAAATATTGTACCCAGCTAATCCACAAAGGGAAGGATCACAATACTGACTTCAGACAAAGCTATTACTGCAGTTTTTGTCTTAATAAAAAGTAACTCTACTGTATAAAACAGTAACAGTAATATCACATAAATGTTTATGCCCATATATTCTTCATCTCTTTTGGCCATGCTTCTGAAAATTCAGCTCTTCAGTAAAGACGAAGAATTTAATATGTTTGTTTAAAATGGAAAGGCAAACAGAAAACAAACAAAACCTATCACCACAGACATTCCAAAACCACAAGGATTGAAGCTGGTACAGTTCCACACTATCCCTCAAAAAATTTAGGGGTAAAAATAAAAACAATAAAGTGATAATAATTAAAACAAAGGTTAGCAATATTTAATTATTTACAATTAAAAGGAATCATTCTCTATTGAATGTCCCACCACTTTTACACTCTAATGCATGCATCAATGCAGATTGATTGCCATCACTTTATTTCCTCCCCCAAAGCTGCACAAGGTCAAATCTTGCTATTGTATTACTCAGCAGCACTGGTGAAAAGGCAGCACTACAGAAAATGTTTAAAATTCTTATTTTTCATTTGCCCTTACTAAGAGTTAACTGACATATTTTGATGCTTCCTTAGTACAATATAAATACATAAATAAACAAATTCTTGTTAGGATACTGACACAAAATTCCACATATATGGTTTTATAGGGAAATGGTTTTAAGTTGAAGGAGAGAAGATCGAGGTTGGATGTCAGGGGAAGTTCTTCACTGTAAGAGTGGTGAGGTGCTGGAACAGCTGCCCAGAGAGGCTGTGATGCCCCGTCCATCCCTGGAGGTGTTCAAGGCCAGGTTGGATGGGGCCCTGGGCAGCCTGGGCTGCTATGAAATGGGGAGGTTGGTGGCCCTGCATGTGGCAGGGGGTTGGAGATTCTTGATCCCTGAGGTCCCTTCCAACCCAGGCCATTCTGTGAATATGTGTACATATTCCACTTCTGTAGCACAAATCCCAAGCAGGTGAACTAATGAGTTTTCTATTCTACAAGCAAATGCTGTTCTTGTGTTTATCAAATATTATACTCCAGGGCTAAAAAAGCCCTCTCTACCATTTTTTTCCATAGAACACCTATGAATTCAGAATAAACTTCTGAATTTAAGTAACACAAATATTCCCTCAGTTAACTTTTTTGGTAAGAAAATTAATCTCAGAATAGCAGCTTTCACAAATGCGGTTTAGGCAGAAATTCTAGTTAAGAAAATGTGCTTGTTTTTGGTTTTTTTTTTCATTTTTGCTATAACCTACTGGCAGAATTTGACATTCCATTAGAAGGAAAGAGGGGGAGAAATGGAGTTCTCCTGAATGAAGAAAGTGTGAAAGAGAGATCTAAAGTTTCCAATTTCTTATTCTTGCAACATCACCTCTTGCACTTAAGCTTATTGAACATAAGCTTACTGGTACAACCTACCAGTGGTCGTGCATCCTCTCGTTCTAATATCTTCTGAGTCTGATCAGCTGGGAACTTCAGCACTGTTGTTATAACCTTGGCCATTGTCTGAAAAGAAGCAGATCATCTGTAATTATTATCATGTGATCTGAAATGCTTCTTAACATTTTAAAATATGCTTCTCTTGAGAATACTGCTATTCTTTAGTAATGTCACCAAAAAGCGTAACGAAAGGAATTAAAAAATAACCACCAGTTTCATGCTGTATCTGCATGGCATGATACATTATGTGAAATACATGGAAGCCAGGAGTGTTCATTTCACTGTCACAAACTGCAGCTCCTGTACTACGATGTAAGCTCTGGAGTATTCATGTCCATTAATAACGACAGCAAACTGTTGCCAATCCTGCTCACGCCACATTTAATCTTAATGCAGCCTTTCTGGAAAGCTCATCTGAGGCACGTGGAACCTGAAAGAGTCTTTATGAATTCACCTATATTCACTGCACCCAAATATTTAGTAAAGAAACACAAAGAAATGAAACACTGAGAAAGATCCAAATGTGAGATGTAGAACTGCAGTTGTCAAAATATTGTCAGCAGGTGCACAGTAGCTCGTATTTAACCAGCAAAACATTTAGACAACCTCAGATGGAACACGGTAGAATGTCAAACTTTCGTGCAAAGCAAGCAATTATTTCCCTTCTAAAAACAGATTAGGGGGAATAAAAAATTCCAGCAGACACAGAAAGTGGTTCTGGTGACTTTCACAAGAAAGGGCAAGGTAAGAACAGAACATGGCTGCTACAGGAGCTGTAGCTGTTGCTCTTCAAGAATGCGGGTGAGATAAGATTGCTGCTCTCCAAGTCCACTGCTTATTACCAGCCTCACCACACGTGGAATGAAGAGGGAGACTGCAGCAACAAAGCAGCTGCAGGACAAAAATGACCACAGCTAAAAGAGGTAAACCTCTAACTTGCAGATACTGCTTCTGTCTATAATTAATTAGGGATAAATACTGAATATAACAAGTCCTGTTGAAACCTTTCAATTAAAAAAAAGGCTTCATTTAAATATATCGGTAGCTCCCATAATTAAAAAGAGCCTTTAGTGCAGTTCCCAGATACAATTAGGAGCATTCCCAGCATCACAAGCAGACCCTGTGCTTCTACCATCTCTTTTGGCAAAACCCTGATCACAGTGATCCGGGACTGAAAGATCAGAAAGCACTGAGCTTAGCTTCAAACTGTTTGATTATTTTCCACAGGACACAATGGCGTGCAAATGTTAACAAAAAATATACAAACAGTGCAAATACTGCATGAAGGCACAGATTCTTACGTGCCAACTTAAACACAGGCTAAAATCTTCTTTCCTGACAAGTGTTTTGTAATTCATTGCTCTCAGTGACTTGAAATTTCCCATGTTCTTGGGGCTACTACAGAGATTCTAAAGCAGAAGAATTCAGTACGACTCACAGTGGAGAACTTACTTCACTAACAGCCTCTGTCACTGGGGATAACAAAACAGTAACTGAACATACGTGGATGCTCCTGGGTGTGCATCTCTGTACCCAGCCACTGACAGACTCACAGCTTTCACAAACAGAATAACCAGTCCTATTGTTGAGATGCCAGCTTGCTTTTCTTTCTGAGGTCAGTTATGTGAGCTCTGTAAATAATGCTTTCACAGTGATTATCCATCAGCCCCCTTCGTTTAGAGAGCTGCAGGTCAAAGCCAGACCCTTCAAAAATCATGCAGGAGTTTGACAGAAATATCCCTTGTCATTGTGCAGTGCACAAAAGCATGGCCAGCTGCCAGAAAAAGATTTGCATGAATTTATTACCTCTGATATGTGAGTTGGAGAGCAGCAAAGCCTGAAGCAAGTCTGACAGAACATAATTCTGTGCTGTTTCATTCACCCCTCTATCTAGCCGATGGAAACACATTTATCAAACACATACAACATTCAGACCGACTTTCTGACTTCAGAACAGACTCCACGTGGCACAATGAAGTAGCAAGGAGAAGCATCTGCCAGAATGGTCCTCCAGGACTTTTGCAAGACTTCAGATGAAGTGTGCAATAGAGCTGGAAGCTCAGCCGTTCACGTGCTTGTAGAACATGCAGTGTTATTGAACCTGCTTGTGTATGCCATGCATCTCTGAGGTCAGATATTCTGAACAAGGTGCATGCTTAAAAGTTGGTGATTTCATTTGATAGATTGTGCCAAGAAAAAACAAAGGGAAAAAGAATTAAAGGATTGGAGGGGAAGACAATAAAAGTTCCCCAGCAAATGCAAATGTGCACATCAGTGAAACAGCTTACAAAGATTGTGACGAGCTGCAGATTATACGGGTTAAATGTTATAGTCATAATCACTGAGTCTTAGCTACTGAGCCACTATCGACTCTCATTATTTCTCTTAGCTTTCCAGCACTTTTGCACAACTGATGCATTCACTCATCCCCCCACTTAATACAATACCAGAACTGTTTACCAGGCTGCATCAATGGTAAATTGTTCGGGACAGTTTGCACAGCTTCTGTAGAACTGCTTGCACTAAAGAGGGCATCAGGCCCACAAAGATGACTTATTCCACTGCAGAACTACTTCTGAGACACAGAGTGGTTTTTGTACTCTGTAAAGGAAACCCTGCTCAGAGAAGGGCCACTAGAATGATCTGGGGAATAGACTGAATATCTTGTGAGAAATAATTGCCTCACCTGGTCCGTGAAAACAGAAGCTAAGAGGGTCAAACAGGTTGATCTCAGTCGAGATCTTTAAACTCAATTAATGCATTGGAAATAAGAAGTACATGTACCTACAGTCTAAATCTCTTAACACAGTATTAGATGGATTATAACAATCACATCACCATTTATTATGGATCTCCAATCAGTGTAGCAGGAAGAAACCAAACTATTTTCAAGACATAGTTGAGTAAACTTAAGGTATGAGATACAACCCTGACTGCAAAAGCTAACCTCAGTGCCTTCCAGTCACATATCCAATGGTTGAACAACAGCATGAGATCAGCTTGAAAGCACTACTTGAAGCAAAATTGAAGAAACCACCAAAACACCTTCAGATTTACATCAGCAAATATGTAAATACAGGTATGTTAGCCTTCATTGCATTTTAGTTTTTCATTAACAAATACCAGTACAGCTACATCCTTGATCACCTAATAACAGCAATACCAGAAACCTTTCCTTTTTTGCAACATATTAGAACATTTATCCTCAAATAAAAATCGCTATGATGTTATCAATCAGATTAATATGAAAAGATGATAGAAATACAATTGCATTCAATTTAAGTTTATCATTCATTACCTATCCAAATCCGATTTCCCAAAGCTAATAGCTGTAGTGCTTTGAAAATTGTTTATTATGCCTCTTCATTTGAATTAAATTTACTTTCCCTTTCACTGATATCAATTTTAAAACAATGCCTTCACAAGTTACTACAGGAACACAATGTCTATTTTTCCTGATACAGTTTTTCCCCTCATCTGCTTTCAGGAGCCTTTGTGCAGGAAATGTTGTAGTGGCATCTTCCAATTGCAGAGTGTAATCTCCAGAGCAAATACATACACACACAAATACAGATATCTTTCAATCACAGCAACTGGAGGAATGACAGAATGCTTGCTACCTGCACCAACAATACACACCAGTCATCCATCACAGTCTCGTGGGGTGGCTGAAGTTGGAACATGGCTGACAAAGTTTGTTACTGTGGTTAGTGGTTAAGTCCCTCAGAATTCAAAAGCTATTGTAATTATCCAGTAATTATCCAGTAATGCACGTATTTTTCTTTAGTGATTTCAATCAGATGCTATTAAGGTGAGAGAGCCAGCCAGTGAGCCACAGGCCTAGGAACAGAAGCTAACTAGTGATTCTAGTTTGTTTTGGATCCAGGATTTATGTTTTTCATTAAAAAATAGCAAAGTAAGAAAAGGGATGAAAAGAGAGAGGAATCCTGTCAGGACAAGAAGTCCTGTGTAGAACAAATTTTATTCCATAAGGAGCACAGTGAGGACAGACCCAACTAACACAGAAACTTGCATAAAACCTTTTTACTTAATAGTAGTCCAAGTCGAAAGCAGCACAACAAAGAATGGAGAAACTCCAGGGAGGAAAAATAAATATTTATCCACATAGCATTTATCATCCAAGAAAAATGTTTGTGTTACGACATACCTCCTTTGAACCTGGTCAATCTCTTAGCATCAGTATTGTTACAAGCAAGTAAAATTCCAACATGGGAATGATTTCACAAGCTTGTCAGCGTACAACAAGGAGCCTACTGTGCAGCTTTTCTCTGCTTTTAAAAGTAAGTTAATGCTAACTAGTGAAGGTACACAGATTTGGGTGCCTTATAAAAGATTTTTAAGGAACAATGTGAAAAAAAACCATCATCTTCAGAGCTATTAACAAGATAATATTTAATACAACTGTAACTTAATCACATTCGCACCAAGATAACATCACAAAAGTTTGCTAATATAGTGCATACCAGCTTTCAAAGTCCAGTAAGCCTGACTGACACTAAGACTTCTGCTGGTAAAATAACACCTACCTGTAGAGGTATTTGTTTCTGTAAGTACCTTGGTGAGAGATGTGACACTTCCTCCCCCTCCCCAGTGTTCTCTCCTTTCCCTTCCCCTACGTTTTATCTCAGTATCTCTTTGTAAAAAAGCCCTGGAAGTCCACTGAATCTTTTTAAATAACAGACAATACACGATGAAGCACCAACATCATGGCACTTTGGATCTATACAGTGAGGAAGCTCAACTTCACTCTAACCCACATCACACCGCTGCATACAACTTTCCATACCTTTGTCTCACGACCCATCATATATTCAAAGAGCACTTTCCTCAAGTATTCAAACTCAGTAGGCTCTCCAAAGAGAGAAACGTCAGCATGATGAAGATTTCCATCTGTGTAAAGAAAAATAAGTATATTTATACTGAGAGAAGTCACAGTGCCATTCACAGTAAGTCTTCCTCCAACCCTGATGGAGTAGCAGTATTAAACACCAGCATGCCAGGCTGGCAGCAAAGTCTTGTGGCTTTTATTTATTTTTTTCAATTGGTTGGAAACAGAAATGCTGAGGTACTGACAGGCTGACTCCTGTTCTTACCCCTGCCATCAAAATGGTTCCAAAGAATGTTTACCAATCAGGTGATAGGCGCTTTATATATAAAAATATAAATATATATATTAAAAAAAAAACAACTCTTATACATCATAAGAATGTGTGTACTCACAGTCAGAAAGTAACTGAAACAAAATGTAACCAAGTATGAAACACAGGAGTAGCGACCGTAATTCTGCCAGTGCCTAAAACCTACTTAGAGCAATTTCTTGAAGCTTAAAATATAATGGATCAGCACATTTAATTAAATAAATTTAATAAATTTAATAAATAAATTAAATAAATTCAATTAAATAATCCTCAACAACGTACTACTCATGAAGTTTTGTTTTTAAATGAAAATTCAGGCATCTCTTCTTTTTAACTCATACCAGACAGACTTAAAACCTATTTCTTTACATTCCCCTGTTTTTCTTGACTATGACTTGATTCCACTTTTGTATCAGTGCATCTGCAATCAGAAATCATACCAATTTAGCTTTCAAAGGGATTGCAGAAAAGATAAACTGATGTAACAGATTCTGAATTTAAGATAGTTGAAAACAGGGAAAAGTAGATATATATAAAAAAAAAGAAATAACTGCAAGTGTTTATATTTTTTTCAATGAAATGTGCTTTATTTGTATTAAAAAGAAAGAATGTTCAAAGAAGGCGAACAGCTGCAGTATGAGATCAAGAGAGAAACTTGAGCTGTCTTACAGACAGCTTAGACAGGAGATACAGGATGCACAGAAGGAAACAAAAAAAAGGAGTACAAAGTTAAGAAAAAGAAAGAAAGAGGCATTCATGGGTGTGATAGGCAGTGGTACACCAAACTATGAATATAATTGTCAAGTTCTGCAAAGACAGCAGTGAAGGATAACTCTTATGAGGAATATTGATAGAGAATAAACTAATAGTTTAGCTTCTTACCAAGCTAAAGAAGGAAGATAGAAAGATGCATAATTTAACCCAGCATCGCAGGCCAATGGCAAATTACATTAGCTGTTTAGAGTAGATATTGGACTGATTTGGATGTAAGTCTTAGGAGAAAGTGGACTTTTGATAAAGAAGAAATGGTCCACAGAGAGGGGTTAAAAATACTTGCTTAAAGTAACTCTGCATCACAACTTTTTAAAGGAGTGTTCTTAATAAATATGGATAGAGCAAGAAAAGTAACAGTATGGTAATCCAGGTGTCAGAGCAGGAGATCTTGGAAAGGACATTTAGCTATAAGAATGGCAGGAGTCCTGACATGGAACACAAGAGAGATTTGTGAAATGTAATAATTGCATAGTTGAGATGTTTAAAGAGTCACAAAGACTGCACTCAATTAGCTAGGGTATAATTCCCCTCCACCCTATTTTCACTGAAACTGCCTCTATCAATCCCCCCAGAGATAACAGATGCTGATACAGAGCTGTCTCACTTGTAAGACATCAAACAGAAATGCTACATGATTTGTAAAAAACATTATGAAAGTGTTTCAAAAAACCTGATGTTTTAATAGATTCTCTAAACAAAAGCATATCTTTCAAATAAACAAGCTTATGTGATGAAAAGCACGTACACACCTCTGAGTGGTGTCCCAACTGATGTGACATACATTTTCTTTTCATAATGTCTCAGCCTGTCTTCCAGTACATGAATCTAAACAGAGCACAATCAAGATCAGAACTGTTAAAAGTATGTTAGAAGTCAGCATAAGAAGTTCCAGCTAAACATCCTGACATTCTAGTAGAGCAAAATATATTTGCCCTTCAAAACGTTATTAACAACTGCGACTAAAGAAAATGGTGCATACATGTATATAGACACATGAGAACATCTACATATATACATATTCATATACCTAAATACACGTGACATATACATGTATATACATACACCCATATAAAAACACAGATATAAAATTACTTACTTTACCTAAAACCAGAAGATCTAGTTTAGAAAAAGTGGGGAACCATGATTTGGTATTTTCATATCCCGGGGACTGAGGAGTACTTTGAAAATGTGCACAGATGTATGAGTCAAAACTATTTCAGATGTATTAGTATCATACTTCCTGAGTTGTGCTCCTGAGTACTGAGTTGTGCTCCATCATCAGTTGGAAGGAACAAAACATTTAATATTGCAAATACAGATCATCAAAAAAGATGATGTTCTCCCCTTGTTCAAGCAGCACCCTTACCTGCTCCTTGAACTCCTGCTCTTTCAGCTTTGAATCATTGACAAGTGTTGTCTTCTGTGCAAGCTGTGCCTGAAAGAACAGCCACATACAGAAAATTTCAACAAACTACAGAACATACTGCTTCAGTGGCTCTGGGCAGCCTGGTCTGCTGGTAGGTGACCCTGCACATAGCAGGGGGTTGACACAGGAGGATCACTGTGGTCTTTTTCAACCCAGGCCATTCTGATTCCATGATTCTATGATAAGCAGTACTGCTAGTTTCAAGGCATTACTTAGGGGGAAAAAAAATAAAAACAAAAAAATCCAAACTTACCTGAAGTTCTGCTATCGTTACCTAGAACAAGAAAAAAAAATCAGATGAAAATGCAGATATGAAAAAAGAAAATATCAAATATCTCATTCCCTTTAATCATTAATCATGCTTAATCATATGACTAATCCAAGATGATAAACTGAAATGATCAAATCATACATATTCTTTCACAAAGATGCTACTATACTTACAGTAGCCCAAAGTACTTTTTAACGCTTACTTGTACTGATAAGCATCAAAGCTTATATTTAAATTCTCTTGGGTCTGTAATGCAATCATCACAAAGATAACTTGAAGAACCTAGCATGTCTAAATACACAGTATGCCCAACGGTGTTAGCTATCAAAAAGCATATTCTCAAACTAAGGTTAATAGGAATTTTCTGATCAGTGACAACACCACATAGACTCTTCCTCATCTCAGTGTAAAAACAAGTCATGTTTTTGTCCATCAAAGGAGAATTCCTCTAACTAAAACGTGTTCTCAGAAAGACACATGCAGACACTCTTCTTTCAGTACAGAATTCTCTGTCCATCCTCGATATATTCAAAGGTATATTTCAGTAATCTTAGGAATTTCAGCAAAAAAAAATCCTTTTTTTGGAGGGGGAGGAGGAGGGCAGGGGATTTTTTGCCTCCAATATGTTTTTTTTGTCATTACTGTTGCTTTCAGGTTTTTTTTTTAAGAAGGAAAGGAAATTGCATTGGATCATTAGAATGTGATTTTCTTCTCTAACACCTCATTAAAAAAGGTAGTATCAAACACTGCAGACTAGCACAGGTTCACTTTGGAAGGAGACAACACCTAAAAGAACAAAACGTACACGAAGGCGAATTTCAGACAAACAAAATTCGATTTAGGCTGCACGTGTAGAACTTCACAAAGACAAAAACACGTCACACCTAGAGATACAACAGTAATGTCAATGCCAGCTCACATTTTCATTGTTCCGATGGTCCTTTTCTGCCATCCTTTGCTTGTACTCCTTCTGCAACTCCTCTAACTGTGTCTGCAACTCATGAACTTTTGTTGTCATCTCTTCTTCACGAGCCTTCAAATTACAGGAAGAAATCTTTAGTTAAACAATAAATAATCATCTAACCACTCAAAACTTAATGACAGCAGACTGACAGCAAAGACTTATGCCATATACAGAAACAATATGGCAGAAATCCGGTATAAGGCAAGTGAAAAAGAGCAAGAAACAACCAACCATAGGGGCTGAACAAGATTCTACGTTTGCATGGTTTCTTTATAGTCTTCTATTTAAACAGTCGAAAACTGGCAAAGCTAGTTGATTTTATTTTACTTTTTTTTTTTTAGGCTAAGAATCTAAATTCATTCATTTTCTAGACAGCTGCCCATTGAAATAAATCAAAACTGCATGCACACCACCCAGTCATAGCAGGGAGCTAAAATGCAGAAAAGCAACTAGAAAGGATGATTAAAACTTCTGTAAGATATGACTTGTACAACCCACTGAGTAGAGATCATGATTTAGAGTTTGAAATAATCAGAGATCATGTGAGGTTCCAGCATGGAATTACATTAACTTCTTGTTCTATACAGCATCTGGCATACTCTGAAAATACATAAACCACACACTATCCAGATTAATTACAGTTGCAAACGAAGACTTCAATAAACCACAGAACCTACCCTTATTCACATGGGGATATGCATCTGAAATTATATATTTCAATTTTAGCTCAGACAGGCTTTAGATAAACTAGCTGGAGTACAACATTTAATTTTTCTCTAATTATACTCGTTAGTTTACCTATAGAAGAAAGACAGCCCTCAAATTATAGGCTATATTGATTTACAAGTCTATAATTAGGGAGACTCTGGTGAAATCCTATGTGATAACAGTGCTTATAAAAGATAAGCAGACAGCACGTAAAGCAAGACAAATTACCAGCAGAACATTTTGTAAATAACTCATTCTAACAGAATGATTTATTCTTGCTGGTCTTTAAGGATGCACACATCAAGTTAGTCTAATTTTTAGCATCATTCACCACATTTCAAGTGCAAGAGCAAGCCACAAAGTTACTATGATCAAACTTCTTTCCTCCAAATGGCATGATTTGTGCTTCATCTCCTTACCTCTTATGACTGAGAAACCTCTCTGCATGACGTTCTTGATTCAAAGTTTCTCAAACCTGTCATGTGCCAAGTTGGGTATATTTATGGTAGTAACTGGTACCTTAACATTAAATTGATAAAATCTGTGGATGCACGTGTTCCAATTGTTTTAGCAGAGATTCTCAGTGAATTTAACAAATATTCACTTACTTTAAAGATTCTTGCAGCTCTTTTTCAGAATTCTCTGAATTGGTGCAAGGTTTCATTATTGTTTTGCCACAGTAACAAAAACACTCACAAATACACCAAGAAATAAACATGGTCTGTAATTTAGAATATCGCACTACACCTCACTGTACTTTGAACATCACTGTTTGTGCCTCCAATTGCAACAAAGTCAAACAAAGCATAAACTTGCAACCCTACAAATTCTGTCCAGCACGCCTGCTTGTCACATCCATACAGACTAAATGTATCTTAAAGCAGAAAAGAGCTACACCTTCACAATTTCACATCACTGATCTATTTCGGCCTTCACAGTAAGGATTTGAATGGCAGCATTCTGCAGACGCAGGTATGATCTGGAATGATGTATGCCATAAAAAAAATTAACTTCATGGTTTTATATTAGACTATTTTTCTAAATTCTGTGATAAAAAGAAAAAAAGGGGGACTGTTAAAATCCTGTCGCATCCACTCAGATTGCCTCATGTTCAAAAACAGAGCAGGATAGATCATCTGCCTGCAGATTTGGGATTTTTTAGAATAAAATATTCAGACATAGCTCTTGGGACTCAGCATAAACAGACAGAAGTTCTCTTTATTACTGCAAATGGCTCTATTCAAAAAACAGTCTTTTAAACATTATTTGTGCAAGCAGAACTCGAATGTCCAAAGATAAAGTCTGCATCCCAATACAGTAACAGTTTAGCACCTGAAAGCCATTCAGTCCATTGCAGTATATTTTCTGCACCTAAGCTCCTGCTTGACTACAACAGAAAGCATCCCTGGAGGGTCAATTATCTCTGATACTGAAGTTGGCTGCTAACTTCTGGTTGGTGAGATATCAGAGCAAGGCTATGCCTACAAATGTCATGAAGACAGACTGTCCAGATAGAAGTAAAAAATGGAAGTTTTACTTGCAAAAAAATTCATAGAAAAGAACCTTACTTTAAGAACTGTGGTACCAATCCTGACAGAGCATGTCACAGAAGGGAGCTACACTGTGAGGATATCTCTAGCACTGTATTTAAATCCTTGCTAGAAGCAACAAAATCATCTGGGGGATCTTAAATTTTAACTTGCTTGCTTTGGTTGCTATGATCTGGAGCACAGAAAAACTGCTGGAGGACACAAGGATTTATCACAGGTAAGAGCTGGGGGCTGATCTTTGCTGTTCTTACACATTCCAAAAACACAACCAAATATTTTAATTGGAAACTAGGTCACCACACATGTAAAATATAATTCAATCAGAGAGATTTAAAACATCTTTGCTACAATGCATTACAGTTTTCTGTCCAGTTCTGCAATGAAAAAAGAAGAGTTATTACGAAATTGTATGTAAGTATCCATATGTGTATGTAAGTATCCACATATGTAAGTAGCCAGATCACTTTTTAGAAAGATACCTCAAGGATTTCTTCATATTTTTTCACAGTTCTTTTCAGATCATCGTCTTTTTCTGCAATCTTTTTATGCAACTGAGTTGTCTCTATCTGATGATTTTCTATCAATTCAGATTCTACCTCTTGGGCTTTACCTATTCAAAATAAGAGAGGAGGCAAAATCAAAAGGCATACATATTTGGATGAATGAAGTCACAATGCTATTTTAAAAGCTTAAAAAAATTGAAGTAGGTATCTATAAAAAAAGCTCTTCAGGAAAACATATTATATTACTTGATTCTAATCTACATGAATTTTATTGTTAGCATTCTGGCATCTGGATCATGTTTTTCTGCCTGATGTCAGACCTTCTCTAGGAGTTAAGATCACAACCAGTAATTACCAACTAATTGCATCTCTTCCTCTATCCAGGAACAGCTGCAAATTTTCAGGAATTCCTCACTCTTGGGAGTATTTTCAGTAAACATGAAGTCAAAAGATACTTTCTTCTCCAACCCCAACTTACATTACAGTGGCAAAAGATCAACAGTAAAAAAAAAAAGCTGAAATACACTGTACTCTGGGTACAAAGAGCAAGAGAAGATTCCTCTTATTTCTCTAGGAAACAACAAATCATTACATACATATCTTCATCAGAGATGCAAATAAAATATCTTTTCCAAAACACCTGGTTACTTTCCAGCCTTTCCATTTTACATTTACATTACTGTACCACTTACTGATGGTCTCTTTTACAGCTGTTTCCAATTCCATTTCTTTTTGAGCAAGCTGAGTATTGAACTCTCTCATTAGCTGCTTTAATGTAGAGTTGTGCTTTAATTCAATGTCCTCTTGTTCACATCTGTACAAAAAAGTAAGAAAAAATTCATTGAGAAAATAAAAGTTTGAAGAGTATGAGAACAGTTTAACAAGGGAAGAAATTCAGGAAGTTTCCAAAACTATTTTATAATGGGTTGGTTTTGAATTCTGTGGGATCCTCCTTTCCATCTAATTCACCTGGAAGACACAGGTTCTTCATTTGTAAAACAAAACAAACAAACCAGAATTGAACCATCCTGTGCCATTATCCTCCCATTCTGCTTCCCTCAAAGATACACATTTTTTGCCCAAAACTTTGAATTAAAGGGACCCCATGGTTAAATTTTTAGGAACTTCCTTGCCTGATAAACTATCAGAACACTGAACAACATACCACATTTTTTGCAGTACATATGGACACTTCTTGGTACTACTTGTTTTCCTCCCACCACCCCAGTTCACACTCTGAACTTTCAATTGATACTGAGCTACTTCAGAGGAGACACCAAGCTCTCAGAATTGAGCTTTAGTCAACTTTGTTTCTTGTTTCAGGAAACTGTATCTCATGTTCTGGTAATGCTGGAAATAAACCTCACTGAACAATTGGAGTGGTATTGCAATGTCAAATGAGAAACCATATTTTAAACAGGTGAATCAAATAATGTTTTATGTGTTCCTTCCTTGCTTTCTGTTTAAGTCTATCTAGAAAACAAAACAAAGCAAAACAGTCATCATTGCAATGTAAGAAATCATGCTATAAAAAGGTCTTCCTAAGGTTTAAGTTGTTAAGATGTTAACCACACTGGCACTGAAGAACTTACCTGATTTTCTGCTCCATTTCCTCTAAGGATTCCTTCTTAACCATGTCAAGCTCCTGTTGATGTTCTTTTCGCAGAGTACGCAGGTCTTTCTGAAGACTGTTTACATCCTTACGTAGCTTCTGTTTCTCCCTGTCAGTCTCCTCCAGTTTAGCTTGCAAGTCCTTCTGCTGGTTCTGCATGTCTCCCAGTAACTTCTGCAGCTCCAAAGCAGATTTAGCCTTTTCTTCGGCATTTGCTTCAGAAGCTTTCAAGCGGTCATTTCTTTCTTCCAGCTGCTGCTGTAAACTTTTTAGGTTTTCTTCATATTTCAAACCTCTATCTTCCATCTCTATCTTGTGCATTTCATTTACCTTAGCTAGATTATCTTCCAATTCTCTCACCTTCTGTTCTAAAGAGTGACTGACTGCATCTTTTTCCTGCATTTTTTTCTGGAAATCTCCAATTATATTCTCCATATCCAGATTTTCTTGTTCTTTAGCTTTCAGCTCTTCCCTACTACTTGCTAAATCACCACCACACCGAGCATGTTCATCCACTAGCAAGGAGTATTTTCTAGCCTGCTCTTCGAGCTCTTCCCTGAGGCTTTCAGTCACACTCTGCTCCTCTCTCTGTGTCTTCTCAGCACATTCCAATTTTTTAAGGAGCTCTTCCTGTTTCTTTTGCAGTTCTAGAAGAGAATCTATACCTTCACGTTGTTCGCTTTCATACTTCCGCAACAGCTTGTTTTTCTCTACCAAGTCCTTCTGTAACTTGTTAATTTTCTCTTCGTGTGTCTGTTGGACACTCTTAAGTATTTCATTTTTTTCTTGCTCTATAGCAGCCTTAGCACTCTCTATTTTTTGCAGCATTTCTCTCTCTAATTCCATGGAATCTTTTGTTGACTTCATCTTTTCTTCCAGGGATTCAATTTTGGCCTCTCTTTCCTGGACTTTTTGTTCCAAATGTCTTACCTGATTTTCTCTATCTTGTTTTAATTGCTCTTCCTTTTCTTCCATTTGAGATGTCAATTGTTTTCTAATAGAACCAATTTTTTGCTCTGCCTTCTTTTTCAGATCTGCCAACTTCGTGCTGTTCTCTGCATTCAGTCTCTCTTCCAACTCCTTCAGTTCTTCCTCTTTGCTTTTAAGTATCGCTGACTTCATTTGATCAAATTCTCTCTCTTTCGCTTCGCATTCAGCTTTCAGAGAACCTATTTCCTTTTCAAGATTGAGCACTTTTTCCTCAGCCTCCTTAAACCGATTGTCTTTTTCAAAAGCAACCTTCTCTGCCTGCTGGAGTTGCCAAGCTGCCTCTTTTTGCTCCGCGTCTTTTTGTTCATTATACCTCCTAAGTTCCTCCATCAAGGAATCATTTTCTGAAGTTTTCTGAGCAATGTGTTCTTCCAATTCAGCAACTCTTTTTAACTCTGCAGTTAACTCACTTTCTTGTTTTTCTATCCTGTTTTCCTTTTCCTCCAGTGCACTTTTTAAACTATCCAGATCCCTGCCTTGCTGAGCCAGCTCCTCCTTCAGCTTGTTTAGCTCTTCATCTTTTTTAGTGGCTTGGGTATTGCTTACCTCAAGTTTGCTCTGCAAATCTTTAATAGTTTCATGATTTTGTGTAAACCTCGTTTGTGCTTTTGTCTTCCACTCTGACAGCTTGGCAGTACAATGATCGACCTGCTCAAGAGCCGACGCTTTTTCTTGTCTCAGTACCTCAATACTGGATGATAACTCCTGTACCTGGTTTAACAACTGCAACCTCTCCTCTTGATGTTGAGTGCTTAATAGAGAGATGGCTGCTTCCTTCTCTGTTAAGCTTACCATGCTTTCAATTCTAACGTTAAGCTCATTTATTGTTTTGTTGAGAGTTGAGATCTCTGATTCTTTCTCCCGGAGTTCCTCTCTCATTGAGGTGACAGCATTGATATTTTCTGATAACTCCTTCCTGAGCTGTGTTATGCAAGTTTCTTTTTCTGTTGCTGCTTGCTTCTGATGCCCTCCTTCTTTTTGCAATTGTTCCTTTTCTGTTACAAGACCTTCAATATCAGCCCTCATGGACTTTATTACATTGTCCTTCTCTTGCAGCTGCTGCACTGACTTATTCATTTTAACAATTACCGCCTCCTTAACTTTTGTAGCTCGGCGCTCACAATCTGCAATTTTGCATGTTACTATACCCATTTTTTCATTACATTTTTCAATTAATTCATTGCTTTTTGTTTGCAACAGAACTTCTGCGCTCTTCCAATAAGAATCTAATTGTGCTACGAGCTCCTTAACCTCAGTTTCTTGTAGCTGAAAAGCCTCGATTTTTTTCTCATAATTTTCGCGATCCTTATTGTGAGAAGACTGCATAGTTTGGAGTTTCTCCTCCAGGGCTTTCAGCTTACCAGCCAGCTCAGTAACTCTGGCTTTGTCCTTCTCTTCAATTGCTTTCTGCCTGCTGATCTGCTCCTGAAGTCCTGATTTCTCTTTCAGGGACTGACTAAGATCACCCTCCAGCTTTTGGAGCTGTGCTTTCAGGCTACTTTCACTATCTGACAGAGCGCTCATCTGAGCCAAGGACTGTTTTAGATCTTCTTGCAATTGCTTCAGGGTCTCATTCCTCTTGACCTGCTCCTCCTTCAGTTGGGTTATTTCTGTCCTTGAGTCCTCCTTTTCAGCACTGCAGGTGGCAAGTTTCTCTTTCAGATCTCCAAGTTCCTGCTCTTTCTCTTGCAGTTCCATTTCGTGTTTTTCCTGGAGCTCTTCAGCCTGCTGATTGAGTTTCTTTTCCCAACTTCGGCTAATTTCTTCCAACTCCCTCTTATGAGCCTCAGCCAGACTCTCCAGTTGCTCTTTCTGATTAGATTCCAGTTTTGACACAGCATCATTGATTCCGGCTGAGCTGGCATGTGCCATTTCCAATATTTTAGCATTGAACTCGCTCTCTTTCTGACTGAACTCCAATTGCTTATTTTCAAGCTCTTTCCTTAGCTTAGATTCCTGCTCAGCGAGTTTCTTTTTGAATGCTTCCTGCATATCTTTTGATTTCTGCTTCATTTTCTCCATTTTGTTTTCCTGACGCTTTAGCTTATTTTCATAGTCTCCTTGTAAAGTACTAATTCTCTCCTCTGTGGCTAATAGTTTCTGTTTGAGCTCTTCCACTTGTTCATTCTGTACTTTCCTCATGTGCTCGATGTCATTTTCCCTTTCAGTTAGACTTTGCTTTGCCTTATCAGCCTCTCCTTGTAGATCCTTCAGTTGAGATTCATATTGCTGTGTCAGAGATGTTACTTTCTGGATGTTTTCATCGCTTTGTTCTTGCAAATGCTGCTTCAGGTCACGTACCTGAGAGGTGCACAATTCTAACTCCTTCTTGACTTCGTTCAGCTGGGACTCAGTTCTTACTAACTGCTCACTAAGTTCCAATTTTTCTCCTTTCAGGTCCATCAGCTTTTGCTGAAGCTTTGCTAATTCCTCTTCATATTGCTTTGCCTGCTGGTCAGAAGTGCTCTGCTGAGATAACGAAGCCTCCACTAGCCTTGCAGACACTTGGACAAGTTCAGCTTCAGATCTTTGTGCAGATTCCTTTAGTTCTTGCTCACGTGCTTTTATTTCCTCTAGCAGTCTCTCCTTCTCCTCCAATGATTGCTTCATTTGGTTCAGTTCCTCCTTCAGTACCTTCTCGACTCCTTGAATAGACATCTCATGCTCTTTTAACATAATTTCAACCTCTTCTCTGTGTTGATTCCTCTCTGCTTCCAACTTTCCTTCAAATTCTTGCTTTGCTTCACCCAATTTACTTTTCCATTCTGAGAGCTCTTGTTCTAAATCCTGACGTACTTTCAGTGCTTCGGATAGCTCAGATGACAATGTTTCTAATTCTGTTTGTTTCACGTCAAGTTTTTCTAATGTTTTTTCGTTCATCTCTTCTATATGCGTACGGAAAACCGTTTCTTTCTCTTTCAGTATCGTATCTATTTCTTGTTCTTGCTTCTCTCTCATTTTTTCTATCTCAATTACATGTTGCTGCTGTAAAATTTGAAGCTTTTCTGTCCAAAGCTTTTCCTGCTGCTGCTTCACGTTCTCCAACTCCTCCTTGTGCTTTTCCACTATATCACTCACTTCCTTGTCATGCTGCATCTTCTCAGACTCCATCAAAGTGCTTAATTCCTCTGAACGCTTTCTGTCATCTTGTGAGCACTTTGCAAGAGAGCTCTCCAACTCAAGAATTCTCTGTTAGAAAGCACAGTTTTATTTAATTTATCTAGTTTGTTATCGACCTTGCTTCCATTAAGTTAAGTGAGTTAGCTAATGGAAAAAAGAAGTTCTATTCCACTGCAGTGAAAACAGGCAAAATAAAAACTTGGAAATTAATAATTCAAACAACTTAATTCATGCAGTGTATAAAAGAACAATGCTGTTTGTTTAAGAACAAAAAGGATTGGATTAAAGGTTTCTTGAATCTACAAGGGCTATTGGGCTTTATACCTACATACTAGTTTTATCTTAATTCCACCTCTTATATCATTGCTGCTGTAAAGATGAAACTCCCCCATAGGCAAAATTCACAACTTTAAGTTTGGGAGTGGTTGAATAAAATGCAAACCTCCTTTAGGAGAAAATACAAACTTTCCTGTGACAAAAAGTAAAAGACACTTCAAAAAACTTAGCAAATTTTTACTACTTAAGCAGCTTTGTAAGCATTCGTATGGTAGCACTACCCACAAATTAAACTGATGAAAGCACTGTTCTCCTGTACCACATAAAACCTGCGCTGATGGATGCTTTATATATTACACCATGATACAAAGTGAACAGATTGCTCTATTTTGAAATCTGATCTTGTAAAAAAAAAAAAGTACAAGCTGTAGCTTACTTTGGTAATACGTAACATTTTGGTCACCACTATTACACTGTGTAATTCAGCCAAACCTGAGCATAAAACATCCACATTATTCGTAAACTTGTCAGAGTTCAGAATATTCTGAACGGCGTTCTTAGAAAATGTTTACATTTCTGTAATATTTACTCACAGTTCTAAAAGTCTCTACTTCCTGATGCATCTCCTCGAGTTTTTTGTCACATTCTGACTGTATTGCTTGCTTCTGCAGCTCTAGTTCTTCTAAGGCTAGGGATTCCTGTTGCTCTTGCTCTTGAAGGGTTTTTAAGCACTCACTCTGATTTTTCTCCTGTACCAAAATGAGTAAGACAATACACTATAAAGATGGCCCACACCTTCAGAAACAGTATAATGGGAAATTTACCAACAAGTTAGTAGGAATCATATAATAATCACATATATTACCTCTACATACAAACACGTGGTGTGAATTTTTGTGAAAACAGATTATTACAGATCATTTCCATTTTCATTACTTGGCAACCATTTGCCTTCCACTTATTCTTTTTAAATGCATGACAAACAATTCAACTCAAGCATTTCATTTTTGTTTGGTCACCATTATTAATTGTGAGTAACACCTCTGGGGAACAAGCATCTGTCTCCACTTGATTCTGCTAAGAGATTTTTATATCTCTATTTCTTATAATTAAAAAGTCATCTTAAAAACAAATAGAAGAATACACTCAGGAAGGAACAGTCAACATCCTCTGTTCTAGTCACCAGCCATCAAAGAAGAGCAGAAAAGAACACCTAGCTGAGAAGTGAAACTGCACAATGAGCTGAAGTGGACTACAGATTACAGCAAAGACCCACCAGGATCTTTTCTACCAGAGATCAACCACTGCAAACGTGTGACTCTGACAACATCACATAACCAGACATCATGAAAGTCAATGCTTTTCGTTTAACAGCTTCATTCTTTGTACCTCGTTTTCTCTAGTTGCTGTGGCCAATCTCCAATAACCCAGAGGTAGAAATTTAAAAAACAAGTCTAACAAAGAGAGTTAAAGAAAAAAAAAAACAGTAATAATTTTTCACAGAACATGCAGCTGTCAGTGATTACCAACATTGATTCATTATCTTTAACTCAGTCTGGATCATTGTAGCTGCTTATCTTTCACGCTCTGATGTCTCTGAGCTCCTTGACTTTTGGAGAGCACTCACATCTGAGTGCTAAAGGACTCCCATTGTGGAATGGGATTTAAAACTTCTGGTACCCACCTCACACTTAGAGAAATGTCTTTCTACACATTTTAGGAATGCTTACAAGAGCTGCCTTCATCTTCTCCTGGAACTCTCTTTCTTGGGCCTGCAATCTCTCTTTTAGCTCCTGATCTTTGGTAGCCATTTCTTTTTTATGTAACTTTTCCAGCTCAGCAACACGATCTTCTGAAGACTTCTGGGAATCAAACATCACAAAAAAACTAATTTCAAAACATGAATTAACAAAACATTTTGTATTGATTCCCAATAAGAAACACAGTGCAGAGAAAGGAAACCAAAAGCATTTGTTTCCTTTTAGTAACTAACAATTATTTGAGACACTTCCTAGAAATAAGTCCTGTCAAATGTTATTTTCAAACTTCAAGTCTTCCACAGTTCTCATCAAAGAAGCATCACATTTTCAAAAGGTTCTTCTACAAAGGTGAACGCAGTGTTTTCAATTTTAGTTCAGATGTAACAACAAATTGGAACAGAAGCTTCTGTCTGCGACTTTCCCTCTATTCCCATTATTTCATGAGCCAGAAGAGAATCATCACCTGACCTTAAACAGCTACCTACAGCTTCAATAGATGCTTTACCAATGAATTACATTATGTAAGTAAATCATTCTCCCAAAGCATCAGTGAAAAATTAGCAACATAAACATCAATATTAAATGCATTTTAGAGCTATAACTTATTTGTAATTTAACGATTAGGTTAAAAAACAACAATAAAAGTGAGTTTCAGCTTTTACCTTCATAATCTCAACCACCTCTTGCTTCACTCTCGTCAACTCTTGCTGAAGGTTTACCCTCTCTTCCTCACTTGCCTTTTCTACTGCTTTGATTTTTTCATCCATTTCTGCCTGTAATTTTTTCCGGGCTTCTTCTGTTCTTTGGGCCGTACTCAGAGCCTTCTCAAGCTCTTCAAAAGCTGGAGAGATTTTAAAAAACATGAAAAAAAACAACCTTCGTGAGCTTATGAATTCATCAAGAATTCTCATCATTTTATTATCTAGAAAGGAAAAAACTGATAAATGGCTGTGAATGCCTTGGTTGCTTTTGGATTTCAGTAGCTTCTCTTTCTTCCCCTAAAATCCTTATAAGGTATGTAAACCATACAAGTAAAGCTATGGCTCTTTTTCCAGCCATAAGCAACAAATAATTTTCTCACTTTTTACTAAATCATGAAAGAACTCTTCCTGAACAGAATACTCAAGTACAATGGCATTGTACTTTATTTACCAAAGAATTGTTGCTTTCCCACAGCATAACCCTGATAACCTTCTCTTTAATACTGTGTAGAGATGGGTTTTACTAATTTCATCTTCTCACTGCCTATCTTCAATACAAACTGCTATGAACACAATCAGAAGGGACAATGGAAAAATGTGGGTTCGTGAAGATTGCCTTGTGCTTCTATAAACTTTGTAAAAAAAAATCTGAGGAAAAAATATTAGCATTTGTTCTCAAAAGAACTTGAATATTTGTAACGTGTGTCAAAGAACACAAGCACAAGTAAGGACAGACAGGAGTCTGCTGAAACACAACTTAGGTAGCGGAAGCAATCATCTCACAGCTGCTTCTTACCATAACAAATATTCTAGCCTGTTTCATTCACTTCTGAGGTGATCATTTGAATATAGAAAGAAAGCAAATCGATTCTCGAGTTCCTGAATGGGAGCTGTTTTGTCATGATTTCTCAATACCAGTTTCAATATCCAAATCCCTCGCTGGAACTGACAACAGAATCTCCACAGACTGACACAAGACTAGGAAGTATTCACTATCAGGGAAGTCCCTTTTCCTGAGAAAGGCATAAGCAGAGAAGCCTCTGCTGCATGTCAAAGGGAAATTCAGTCTCAAGACAGCACAGAAATTCAGTCTCAAGACACTCTTCACATAAACTAACGTTGGCAAAATACCTTTGTAAAGATCTGTGATCATAGTACCGATGTCATGTTCGTAATTTAACAGAGCACAGAAAAACCTGGACTAGTTGGATGTTAGCCTGGAACAGACATAAAATCACTTTTTAAGATGTTACTTAGTGTGCTCACCTTTCTTTACCTTAATTCTAAACCCCAAAAACACACATCCCTTGTTTCCTTGATACACCATTGCTTAGTAGGCATTCACAACAATTACTGTCATCCTTTTTTGTGAAACAAACGCAGTTAACCATATTTAATAATGTTCAGGCATGAATTAGAGAAGCAAATCATAATTCCTATTAAAAATCTTCTGATAACACTTGAAACCAGTCTTTCTTAACAAACTGTGCTTGCTGAGCCAATGCCACAAATACGTTTCCAAGTTACTTAAGTCCATAAAATTGCATTCATCCAATTTCTGACCTTTTCCAACTGTTTTGCAAGGAAGCTTTTCTCTGACTTCTCACAGCAACAGTTATGCTTTAGGATGTTAACAGGTCTGCTATTGACCATGACAATACCAAACCACATAATCATACCCAGTTTTTCATCCCTCATTCTACTTCAATACCTCCTTACAAAGTACTTCAAGAACTCTTTACAGAAACCTAATAGATTATGTCAAAAAGCAAAACAGTGTAAAGTACACTGCCAGCATGCACGAGGCCTATAGCTCCTAATGAGGCAGCCACTTGCTTTCCAAGCATGTTCTTCATCATCTCCACTGGGGCATTTGCCACCCAAGGCCAGCAGGACTCCACTCTTTCCTCCTGTGCCCAAACCATGAATGCAGGCTGCACCACTGCATCTGGAGACTGGTAGTGACTGCTCTCCTCTTCCCTTAGCCCTAGCCAAAGCACACAGAGACAGACAAATCAGCCTCAACTTTTACTAAATACAATTTGGAACAGAAAACCTGCATCTAACAGATTATAAGATATTTCACTGTTTCATTTTCTGATTCTTGCTATGAGTAACAGAATCTTAATTTCATTTAAGCAATCTCTTCCTTCCGAGAAATGAAATCTAATGCATTTGCCACCACCCACAAACTCGCTAAACAGACGAATCAAATTTGCACTAAGATTGACCTGCTGGTAAGTGAAAGCTGAGCAACATGCAGGATGACAGCTGCACTGCCATAATTGCAAGCAGGATGCTAATGCAAACACTAGGCAGAGCTGCTGGATGAAACGTCAAGGGGGAATGAAAGCACAAAAAAGCAACACTTCACAAACACACACGGTTCTGTAAAAGTTAAATTATATGCATCTCAGGCACTTAGAGCACTTCAGCAAAACAGAACGTTTTAAATCAGAGTAGTTAATTCTAGTGTAGCATAACACAAGCGAATTTCAAACCAGTAGAGGGCTAACACCAGGGAGGGAGAACACAGCCTAAATTACTATTGTTACTATTATTTTTCTAATCTACTGAAGCTTTTAATACTACTGTGGATAAAAGCTTGGAATAAGGAGCCAGTGTTTATATCCAAGTACATCTATTCTGAATCCCAAGAGTAAAGTAAGGACCCTGCCACTGCTCTTCTGAACCAGCACAGCTAATGGTGAGAAAAGATCCTTCTGTCTAAGGTACTGGTCTCATTAAGGCTCAGTGGCAAAACAGAAGTGCTAACAAACACACCAATGAAGCACCGGACAAGTCTTGCAAGAACTCATTCATGTGACCAAAGCAGACCAACAGATATTTTTGATATAAAATCAAACAAAACCTGAGCACAGTCTAAGAAGCGCCAGGTTGCAAAACTGATTAATTAAGACGTGCACCAGAAAGTTAACTGCTTTACATATCCTACTCCTAAGTATCAGTTCCAGCTCTCCCTTCCTTGCCTCTGCTGCCCTGTGTAACATGAATCAGTATTGTGAAGACTTCTTGGTTAGCCTGGTCAGTACTGCAAACATGTATTACCTTCAGCTGTAGTGCCATCTACTGCTGGAAATGGTGCACAAAGCACAAAACTGATTTGGCAGAAGATGCTTACTGTATGCTTTCTTACTGAAGGCTGAGAGCAGGCATCTTGTCAAAAAGCTACTTGAGAAATAAAGGTTGAATTAATTTCCTACAGTTGCTTTGAGCAGCTATGCAGGATTCTTAACACACAGTCGAGCCTTTTTTAATCTCCATAGAAATTTACAAAGCATAAACTCATTAATCTTGCAAAGGAAATGTCATCTGCAGAAAGCAGCAAAGAAGAAATAGGAATTCACTTTCTAAAGCCTGCTTGTTTATTTTACTTCACAGAATATAAACTCATCAATTAACTTCATTCTGAGAAGTCGACGGCTTATGCCAAGAATTGAGGAATAACAAACTTCAGTTTAGCAATAAATTCACTAATTCTAACAATATTATTGTTAAGTGAAAAGCATTTTGAAAAGCATTCAGTAACATTTGCGGCTGCTTCCAGTTAATGAACTGCCATTGCCTGAGAAGCACAGAATTTACTTTTAGAGCCCAGACCAAGCACCCAATGTTTGATGTAAGAAAAGAAAGCCCTTACCCCAGTCCTGTTCATACAAGGCTTGGGAAAGGCACCATGATTCACTTATTGGCATGTGTGGATGCACAAAAACAAGATGCTCTGTGAGATTTCATACAGTGTACTTCTAACCGTAACAAAACTGAGCTGTAACATTAACTGGGGACACGGTTGCAGTTTATACAATGCACACAAAATAAGGATATGCATCTGTCAGTACACAAAAATGCATTCACATTAAACTGTCACTATTTTTCCTTGTATTGAATCAAATACTGGTGCTTTTCAGCACTGTCACCTCATTACAATACAAAAGCCAGATACCTGACACTGACAAAATTTAAAATACAAAGTAGCCACACAATACAATGAGTTTTGTCCTAGTGCTATACTGTAGGCTGAAGTAGATGCCAAGTACAAAAAAAGTACAAATCTTTATTTTATCATAATGTGGATGAAATGTAACACTGCTGCAAATACAATATCGCACTGAGTAAATCTTCACTGAATCACCATATAGAAAATCAACAAGTCTACAATGGAAAGTAATCTCACATTAAGTAGCCAAGAAACCTATCTTCAGACCTCAAACACATAAAGCTGCCAAGTTTGCAGAACTTGTGAAAGCCAAAGCCTGTGACAAAGAACCAATTCCAAGCTTTCCCAATATTCATGGTGTTTTTTCAAACGCCAGAACAATGATTTTGACTGCATTGAGCTCCACTTCAGTTGTGCATCACAACTTCTTTGGAATGCATAGGAAAACCTAATAAAATTCACTGCACTAAGTAATCTTCCAGAGGTTCCAACATCTGCATATGGATGCTTCAGAGAGTGCAAAAGTAAGCACTCTGTGTTAAAATGGACATTTATACACCATAAACTTGACCATAAGCACTTAGAAATAAAAAGAACATGTAACACAGTGAAGTGTTGTATAGTATGTGAAGTGCCACGTGTTCAATACATTATTACTAAGTGAAATTCCTTGTCATTGCAGTGACAGCAGTGAATACGAAAACAGATTGCCTTTAACTCATTTTCATATTCCAACTATGCAGATGTGAGGCAATGACTGTACAGACAGCAGGGAGTGGACCTCAGTTCCTCATTAAAGGTTTCCACCGCTTCAAAAATGGCTACGTTTCAATGTCTGCAGTAACTTCCTATCTGGGGGATGTTAAAATATTCTTGATAACTACATTTTGTTTAAAAAACAAGCAAACAAACAAAAACAAACCCAAAAATCTAAGCTTTCCAGTCTCCAAAATTCCAACTTCAGCAAAGGAGTCACTGATTGCTAGAACAAGGATTTCAAAGCTAAAAATTTTCATGAAAGGATGGGGAAGGAGGGCACCTAATCCAAATATTTGTTACTTTCATAGGTTGTACAGAAGTCTTCTGTCTGACCATTTGTTGCTTTGTTATCTTTATGTATCCTTTGCTGGTTTTGGAAGCTGACCCTGTTCTTCTGTATCACAAATTCGTCTTTAAAATTGAAAGTTCTGATCTAAGCTTACATAGATTTAAAATAAAACTGCTACAAGATGTATGGTTTGAACTTCTCAATACTTACAGAGAAAAAAACACCATACTGCATGCTTTATGCAACTGATCACATCATAGCTCCTGCCAAGACTGTGAACTACTCCCTCCAAATGCCTATGAGAACAATCTAAATGTTTCTCTAAGAATTTAGACAGATATGGTGTAAAACAGCTTTCACCATGTCCAAAAAAAAAAAAAAGAAAAAGAAAGGTGGAAAGACTGACTGCAAGTCCACAAAATTAATGCTACCAAATTTCCAACAACAGCAAACTTTGGTGTGTAATAATTGTACAAACATGAGGTCACAAAACCCTGAAACAACAGGATCATCACTGATGTTTTACTAGGAAAAAGACCTGAAATGCTTCTGCTACAACTATTGAAAGCAAATGTTTGTTATGATTGTAACACATCCTTCTGTTCCTACATCTTCCCAAGTTCTTATGCATTAATTGCTATGTTTTCTATAGCAAATATAGAAGGCATTAACATTTAAAAAAAATCTTCCCAAAGTTTCTCTCCTGAAATTACACCAGTACAACACTGTGTCAATCTTTCCTGCTACAAAGGAGGTACAGCTGCTTCAGCAGTTTCCTTACTTGCTCAGTTGAACTGATAGTAGAGCATCACACAGAACAGTTAATAACTCATGACCAGAAATGAAGTTAGTAACGATGCCAGCAGGGGTGACACAGCAGAACATTAGGAAAAAAAGCATGTTTTAATACCCAATCCAAATAACACCTGGTGAAAAACTGCAAAAATATGCTGAAGCTTTCTTGTGATCAAATACGAAAGCTAATAAACTTCAGTTTCTTACCAGCTCTTTCAGACTTCTCCTTCTGCTCCTTCAACTCCTCGCCCTGTGTAGTTATCTGCTTGATCCGAGCACGCAGCTGGGCCACCTCTTCCTCCTTCATTTCCAGTGTTTCATGCATTTGTCGCTTTGTCTCTGCAATTACCATGCCCTATGGAAAAGGTCCTTGTGATAAAAGCTAACAAACAAATAAAATGCGTATCGAAAACAATTTCAAGCTGGGACACACTCCATGTTGGAAATAAACTTTTATCTGTTTCTACAGTATCAGAAATAGTGGGGTTTTTTTTTCTATGTCAGAAAATAGAAAATAATAAAAAGATCAGAAACTGGATTATTTTGAAGAGCCAGAATTTATCCAGTGGTTAAAAATACTCCTCCAGTAAACAAGGACCATCAGAAAAAAATTTTCTTTTATTTTTCTTTGAAATATGTATTCTGTAAACTAAAAGCACCATTGTGCATCTGCTTCTCCTTAAAGAGCAAGCACAGATGACAAGCGTTAGCCATGCTGCTTGTTACACCACCATCAGAAGTTACTCCAAGTAACCAAAAATGTTAGAAGGAATAAAAATGGAGAAACTCTGCATATTCCTAAGAAACTAGAGCTACTTTACTGGTTGTTTAACTCCTTTATGTTGCATCTCATCCTCGTTAGATTTATTAAATCTTGCACTGAGGTGTGTAACCATGGGAGTCCAAAATAGGTGACCAAGAACAGCTTCAAACACCACTAAGTCAGATATTTCAAGTTTAACCACTCTTCTTCCAAAAGTGCAGTTTGTATTAAAATCCCTCCTTATTTACCTTGTCCTGTTCTAGTTGCTCAATCAAATTTTTTGCATCACGCAGCTGTGTAATCAGTTTTGTCTTCTCACCCATGTGAAGGTCCTAAAATGAAAATAAAGAGAGCCCATCCACAAAAGCTTTAATCACTGCCACCCACACGAAAATACCTTCTGGCAAGCACTCGACGTTTGGCTTTTAGAAAGAATGATTCCTAGACTGGTAAATAACCAAAGCTGTCGTTACATTAAGCAAATTAAATTAGGCTAGCAGTGGGACACTGCAGTACTCCTTGGAGGTAAAGCAGAGAATGAAGTTCAGGGAAATGAAAGCAGGCAGCCTTAGAATTACTCCTAAATCTTCCACTGTTAGGCTGCTTCATTGCTTCCGTAACAATTCAGGTATCCAAAGGCAGGGATTCTCTTGTGAATGAGAGAGCTCTAACAGTAAAATGGGCAGGAAACATGCCTAACATCTGCTCCCCTTCTTGCATCTTGGCTTACAAGACGATCTTAGCAACGCAGCATTTGTGCCCTCTGAATAAATTCCACAAGTACTGGAATTCTTACACCGTTCTTGTAGCTACGCATAAAATCAAGAGCATTTTACCTTCATTTTCTCTAGCTCCTGAAGTCTCTCTTCCAGCTGCTCCTGCAGTGCCTCCTTCTCATTGCTTAGCTGGGCACAGCGCTCCTTGTGTGACCGAATCATCTCCTTGCAGCGCTGCAGCAAGTTCTCTTGGCGCTTCACCCTCTGATTAAGAGTTTCCAGTGTTTTAACAGAATCTTCATTACCCTCTACAGACAATATACCAACATTACCACGTGCACACTTTTTCCAAAATGCAGATCTACTTTCCTAATTCACACGGTGGGTGACTCACAGCTCTTTAAAATAAAAAAAAAGCTGTGCAAACTTTGCGATACTTCTTACTGACTATTTTAAATGCATTCCAGGTCCAGCCAGAAATCATGCACACACATACACAAGATGGCAAATGCATTCTTCAACTCCAAATTAACCTGCAAATCCCAAAATGCAAAGCAGATCACACCCCTAAAGTGCCAAGCAAACAGGCCCCTGTTTTCACAGTGTTGGGTATGACATTAATTCTAGTAAAGCAAGGTTGGCAATATTGCATAGGCAGGAAAAAGGCCAAGTTCAGCATCTCTCTAAGCTATGCTTTTCTCTATATGAATGGCTTCTCATAGCTAGAAAAGCTACTCTCTTCACTGGATATGGGTAATATCTTCTGATCTGTCTTGGTGCTCTGGAAATAGGATCAGACACATTCTCAGCCCCTCATTTCATGACCATAGGGTCTTCCACTCCAAAATCCCAAAGCAGATCTGAGCACAGGAAACATCCTGAACTCTGACTCCAGGGGACTAAATGCATATGTTACTTCCTAAGCAGCAAATTCTTAGCAAAGATGTGACACTGGGTAAGAAAATCTTTGCTCTAACACCACAAGTTATCTAAACAGAAAAGTCATGGCAGATGCTCAACAAAGACCATTTCAAGATGCATGTTTATCTCTATCTGAATCCTAACTTCTATGAAGTCACACAGTACTTCATGTTATACAGCAACATATTATCCCACAATCAATAACCAAATCTAAACAACACTGGGATTTCTATGGCTCACATATCTCCATACAGAGGAACACTTAAAAGAGATCAGCCCAAATATGTTGTGCCTTAAGTTACTTTACTCCATCATAAATAACAGCAGGTTTATTCCCCCCACAACCAAGATCTCTTAAAAAAAGCCCCAATACCTACCATCGCTTGCTGGTTCCACAATATTTTCTGCATTGATTTCTTTTGTTTGACTTTGAACTTGTGGTTCAGACTGGTTATTTGGATCAGGAAATTCAATGCCTATCTGACCATTCTGTAACCTCTGCTTCAGCAACGATACCTAAACAAAATGTTCTTTTTGTTAAAAGGCAAGGAATCTAGGATGACCACGTTTTCATTTGCAGAACAAGAGAAAGTTAAGAAAACTGTTCTCAAACAGAGAAAGGAAGAATCTGTCTGATGATTTTTAGCATTTTTAAAAATCATAATTATGTTTCCAAGCAACAAAAATAGTATGCTTAGAAGTGGAGAAAGATCAATTAAGGAAAATCCATGTATTTTACAAAAGCATTTTTAGCTCAAATATCTGCTAATGTTATGTTCTTGATAACAAAGACATTGCTAAGGTATTCAAATGCTGATCAAACATCTCTGTTTAACAAGAACAAGATTTTCCAAAGGTATTCTAAAGGTATCTATTTAATTTCTAGGGAATCATAGACTCTCAAGCCTTAAAACACAACAGCATTTATAATAAAACACGGACACTCAATACAGGGAATTCATAAAAAGTGCCTGGAAAAAAATAGTTCTTAAAAACATCTCTTGGTGATGGTGTTCTACCTGAGTTTGCAGAACACTAATAAGCTGATCCTTTTCTTCTAAGGAAGCATCAAATTCTTCCTGGAGATGTTTCTTTGCTTGTTGATCCATCTGGAGCTCCTGAGAACCATAAGTAAACACACTTCAAATGAAAACTGAAACACGAATTCAAAGAGCTTCTCTCTATATTATGAAACAGTAAAAAATATCTCATTGCAACTGTAACTTCAGAACAAACCACAAAGCATCCACTTCTTTCACTAAGCAACATAACAGGAATACCAGCACCTAAATAAGAGATTAGGATTTGACGTAGAATTATCAAGGATCCTCTTTTCCAGTTTGTGCTAGGATCCCTTCAAGCCTGTTCCTAAAAATTGTTTTCCACAGACACATTTCTCCTAGGATCTACAAAATGCACTTTGGTAAACCAGACTCTGCATTTAGGCACCAGATTAAATCAACACAAACAGCAGAAATGCAAATTTCCCTTATGCTCATTCAATATACTAGAATTGTAATATGACACATGCCATTTGTAACAACAGAAAGTAATATGGGTTCTTTAGTTTTGTTTTTTTTTTAATCTTGAATGTGTCTCAAATGAGACAGAGGATGCCAAAAAACTTCAGAGTGGCTTTACTTGGCACTTGAATTCATTTGGCTGAACAGCTTTAGAAACTTGTAGATGTAACCTAAATATGAAAGCAATATCTACACTATTTTGCACTATAAATATCTACTATATTTACACTACAAAATACTTCGAGGCAGTGTCTGATTGCTTTTAAAGTTTGTCTATTTTTTAATCATTATTTAAATAATTAGTTGTTATGACAACTGATGTATTTACATTTGCATTCAACTTCCTGTTGAGAGAACCAGAACCATACACGTTTCATTCACGCACTGCAAATCACTTTATTTACATGTGTTTTTATTTTTTTATTTCCTAATCCACACGCACCTTCACTAGGAAGATTTACCCCAGAAAGCCAACAGTTCTATCACCATTACTCTGCAAGGGTGCTGCTTGTGTAAAAGCAAGCACTGCCTGTAAATATGCTTATCTGTAAATAAGCCTGTCAGCCAGGCTTAGCTGCAGCACAGAAAGCATAAAGAAAGGATGAAAAAGCAAATGAGACAAAATGCAAGGCACACAGTGCTGCCTGCTTTGCTTTCACTCAACTCCCAGTCTCACTTTTATGGTCTCCTGCTATCTATCCCTTCCCCAACCAGTAAACACCAACTGTGAGACCAGCAGTGGTGAGCACTGACCAAGCCAAAAGGACAGTACTGCAAAGCAGCTTCAAATAAAGCTGTTCCCCTCTCCTTTCAACAAACCACATCCACTTCCGATCCATATACTGCCTCTAGTTGTCAACAGGTAGTGATCACATCTTCCTCCTGTGCTCCAGAGGCAATTCCTTCCACAGCAAAAAGCCAACAAAATGTTCTGAATCCAGCACTGCAATACACCTCTGCATTCAAAAGCCCTTTCTGATCCTTGTCTGAGAGCTGAGACACCAAGAACTGTCGAGGGATTATTTTCAAAAGGAAAATCCCAGTGCAAAACCTAAAGCAGAACAAATATTTACATGCAAGGGCTTTTTGCACCATCAGCTCATAACAAGCAAAACTTCATTTGCTCTTACATGGCCTCCTCAGAAGAAACTTGTCTACTCCAAAACACTTACAGGAAGAACAGATTGTATGATGAAGGACAGCCCTTTTGGCTTTGTTTTTTAATGAATGCTGATAATAAGTGGCTACGTCAATGAACGATGAACTCTGTAACTCTTCAGTTTCCACAGTGGAACCTTTCCATTTTATCTGTATACTGTAATTACTATTATTTTAAGCTTTAAGACTGTTTCACTACACGTTCTAATATTTGGGCTTTCAGAATGCCAAACAATTGATTTGGAAGATTTTAAATTAATAAAGAATATAAGTCTTAGATTTTAGGAATCTTTACACCTGTAATACTTTTAGGATAAACAAATTCCACATCGTATATATATTTTATATCTCTTTTTAAACATAAACACACAATTACATCTATTTCTAATCAAACAACTTTGTCAAAACATGCTAAAAGTTCAGTATGCAAACATGCAACCCTTTTCCTAATGAAAACACTTTAATTCTGACATATATAAACCTCTCAAACTTTACAAAGGACCAATACACAGGAAAATTAAATCTCCTGGGGCATACAGCTACACACTTGACATGGGATACACTTCTACATTTGTAGCAAACTGGAAAGAAATACTGACTAGCCAATTTGTCTGAAAGGCTGTGGGTAGCTTTAGAATTATTTCTATCCAAAAAAAGGTAAGTAAAGCAAAACAACAACAAAAAAAGAAACCAGTGAACTCAATAGCCATGAAAACCCTTATATGAAGAGCCTGTTATTTATATTTACCTAGTATAATTATTTCTTAATACTAAAAAAGCTAGAAGTTGCAGAGCCACATCTAATGCCAGCCCCAACAACACTGCAATAACCACATGCATTTCTACCAGCTTCACAATGAGCAGAAAAGCAATTCAGTTAGTGCTACAAACTGCTCTGCCTTAGACTGTGACAATAATCAGCTGAATGGGAAATAAACAAGAGAAATAGCCCCATGTTAGGCAATAAAAGCAAGCAGTTAAAAACCCTGCTGTGCAATAGGAAATATTTTCCAAATTGAATTTAAAATCAAAAACCAGGCACAGAGAAAGATCCTCTGCACGTATGGAGGAAAGCAAACATTCAACCAATAAAGGAATTTACCTCTCTCAGTTCTCCAATTCTGCGAAGTGCTTTATCCTGACTTTGACTCAGAATGCCCTTAAAAAGGAATAAACCATATTAAATGTAACTGCAGGTGCAAAGTATAAATAAATTGATAGAACTGTGTATCAGTAGAAGAATTTGTGTTTATATTTATTTTTCTTTCAAGTCAAATTTGATGTGTAAGTATTGTAACGAACTGCCAAATGTGAGTTGGCAATCCATCACACGAATGCAGTTGATCCATTCAAAAAGGCAGAAGTACAACAGCTTCAGTTATTTGCACAAACCAGTATTAGCTGAGATTTCTAAGGGCACCGAGCAAAAAGACAGTCTTCTGTTTACTGTATTTATAAATAAAACACTCCAGCATATGTAAACATGTGGAAGTACACATAAATGAGTTCAAACAAAGGACACTTTGGTGCACTTGCACCATATCTTTCAAGATAGAGAAGATAGTAATGCTTACCTGTAGCTTCTTCTTCTCTCGTTGGATAACTTGATAAGCAGACACCAGCTAAAACACAGAAATCAGTAATAATGATGACAATGCATCCACTTAGAGATATCACAATAATTTGCTTAGTTGTATCACCGTATGCATTCTCAAACTCCTTACTTTACTTGGAAAACTCTCTTGACAGAAATGTATGAAAACAATTGTCTTCTGCAATGTTCATTTTTTCCACTTATAAAATAAATAAACTCTATATATCAAAACAAATAGGTTACTCACCACTCAAGCACAGCACCCCCTTCACTGAAAATAATCCTAAGGACTCCCAAGCTTAAGTACAGGTGGTCAAAAAACTACATCAGAAAGTTATACCCCAGAGAACTGCCTCCACGGGGATGTACATTTTTAAACTTTAAATTTAAATTTAAAGATGATTTTACTTTGTAAAGTACACTTTCAACTCTAGGAGAAAAAGGTCTGCGTAACAGTGAACGCTCTCATCCCAAGAACGCTCTCATCCCAAGCAGACAGACGGGAAATGAACAACATTTTTCATTGTAAGCTGACAAAAGGACTTCATGAGTAACTGCACAATTTAGTTTAATTAAAAATCTGATCACAATTGCCTAAGCTGTCCAAAGCTGAAGTAGCGTAATGGCACTTGGAATTGGAATGCACTCTTCCAACTACTGAAAAACTATGGGAAAACCAATGCAAAACATCCAAACCAGAAGTCTGTAAGTCAATTAGCATCTTCAAAATGTAATTTAAAATAAATTAGAACTTTTCAGAATTCAAAGCTACTGTTAAATTTGAGTCATACTTACTTCATACTTATAAGAAAACAAAAACTATATTCTTGAGATGCCAACTCTGGGTTCTACCACCAATGAGAAAGAATTTTAAATCTTAAAACTCTCACTATATGTCCAATGCCTTTCTTCCAAACTCCAACACGTCTTTAAATGGAATCCAAAGATCTGGAGAAACTCTCTCACACAAAAACTACCTTTTTGATAGAGATATCATTTTGATAGAGAGGATTTGCTGGACAGACTGCACTAAAAACACAAAACCAAATCTACAATTTGGAGAATTCTCATTTTAACAACACTTTTTTACCTAAACCTTTAGAAAATATAACCTTATTATACTAACTGGAAGACTATGAAAAAAGAATGGGAGATGATAACGAATGAATTAATGAAACACAGCTATTTTTTAAGATATATGTTAAACACAGTAGTTGCTGTTTATGTCTTAGATTGCATGCATTTTGGCACTGATAGCCAAAAATCCACACAGAAACACACAGAACAACAAAAAACTTAGAAGTGGTATACCTAGAAGTAATGGTGAACAGAACTTAATGACTGAAAACAATGTGTCTGTCTACGATAAATGCATGGAGTGAAGCACACAGTGTAGCTGTACAGCTACAGAAGCAAAGTATGTCAAGTCAGCCATGCTCAGCACTACACTCAATACCAGCCCAGGTACACACTTTCAACAGAAAAACTCCTGGACCTGTATCTGGGTATATAGCTGAGGAAAACACACAGAGTGACACTCAACTGTGTTCCCAACAGCAAGTAATTATTTACAAACAAGAGATGAAAAGGGAGAAACTTGAACAGGCTGGAGAGGCTGGCTAACAAGAATCTCACGAAATTCCACAAGGCAACACCAAAGCCCTGCACCTGGGAAGGAATAACTCCAAGGGCCCAGCTGGGAACCAGCTCTGCAGAGAAGGACCTATGGGTCCTGATGGCTACAAAACTGAATGCGAGTCAGCAACGTGCCCTTGCTGCTTAGAAGGCTAATAGCAGTCTTGGCTGCATCAGGCAATGCACTGCCAACAGGTCAAGAGAGGTGATTTGTCCACTTAGGATTGGTGAGGCCACAATTGAAGTACTAAGTGTTCCAGTTTGGGGCCTCCCAGCACAAGAGGGACCTGGACATACTAGAAAGGATCCAAGGGAAGGCTGACACCAAGATAATGGAGGGATCAGAGCACCTCTTCAACAAGAAGAGGCTGAGATTGTTCAGCCTGAAGCACAGGAGGCTCTTGCCAATGTCCATAAATTCCTGAAGGGAGGGCAAAGACGGAGCCAGGCTCTTTCCAGACAAGAAGCAACGGGAACAAACTGGAACACCAGAATCACAGAATGGCCAGGGTTGGAAGGGACCTCAAGGATCATGAACCTCCAACCCCCCTGCCACATGCAGGACCATCAACCTCCATTTAATACTAGACCAGGCTGCCCAGGGTCCCATCCAATCTGCCCTTGAACACCTCTAGGGATGGTACATCCACAGCCTCTCTGGGCAGCTGTTCCAGCACCTCATCACTCTCACAGCAAAGAACTTCCCCCTGACATCCAACCTAAATCTTCCCTCCCTCAACTTAAAACCACTTCCCCTTGTCCTGCCAAGTTACCTCTGAATACCAGGAAGCACTTCTGTGCTTTGCAACTGACAGACCACTGGCCCAAGGTGCCTGGGGGCTGTAGAGACTCAACCAAGGAGAACTCCAAAAGCCACCTGAACATGCTTTGGGTGGCCCTATTTGAGCAGGGATTGGACCAGATGGACTCAGATTCCTTCCTACCTCAGCTCTTTTGTGATTCTGTGAGAAGTATTTCCACATCGTGCTACCAGCACAACTTATGGCTTGCCTAGGCCAAACATAACCAGATTTAGTATCATCATTGAAAGTCCATGCTATCTACAAGAGCATTTGTTCCAAGCTGAGGAAAACTGCAGAGAAAAAATGACTCACTACTGTGTATACCAGTCCTACTTTTTTCCTTCCTCTCTCTTCAGTGCCATCGCTTACCTCAGCGTATTTCCCTCTGTAGTTGCCCAAGCTGCGCTCCATTCGGCGCAGTCGCTGCAGCAGCTGCTCCCTGCTGAGGCTGTCTGCATTTCCTGAAACCTCCTCGGTCTCACTTTCAATGTCAGAAGGTGGGTCAAAGGTGGGACCAGCTGCATCCACATCCAGCCGATTCAGAGAATCTCTGGAGGATGTTCGTACCAGGGACTCTTTAGAAGAAGAGCGGAACAGGGACTCTTTCACTGGGCTTCGAAACAGCGACTCCATGGAGGGAACTCGGAGCTGAAGACGCTGGGTGAATGACTGAGCATCACTTGGCTGTGAAAACCCAAACAAGAGGTTACTTCTGCACTGCTTTTAGGCAGACAAAAACAGTAAGGCTGAGGAAAGAGACCTGAGTAAGGCCAAGGAACCACTGTCACCCAACAGAGCACCTTAGAGATGACACCATCTCTACCATTCCCTTAGCAGTCACCTCCCTGTGTGGAAAAAACAGCCGTGCAAACTACCAGGTGTGGGCAGTTTCAGAGATCAACTAAATTCAGTACGCTGCAGCTCTGATTTACTCTCCTGGAAGCATATATTACTGTGCAAGCCCATTAGAAAGTGAATACACAACTAAAACAAATAGCTGCATTTACTTTTTATCTCAAATTAAAATATATAAATGTGACTCACTTCTTGATGTATTGAACAGAAGTTTGCATTTATCGCAAAGATACCAAAACCTTTTCCTACGATTGAGAAAATAAACTCATTGTAAAAGTCCTTGTACAACAGTCCTAACGGGATCTTGAAGATTCTTTTTTATTTTAAATGGTTTTAAGATTTTTACACAAAATGCAATTACTGATTTGTGCAACACAAATCCTTGTGAGGTTTTAAAACAGCAGAGCCCATGCTATGGAGACATGCGTTGCTGGTGCTACAGCAGTGACTTTACAGCACTACCAAACGATGTAGCCCACACAAAGGCTGGAATGCACACAGTAGCAATTGCTGCTAATCCCACTCCAGCAACCCAGACCTATTGCTGAGGTGTATTAAAGAATGACCTCCACCTTATTACTAGTGACAACTTTTTTTAAGCCTATCAATTCTTTTCCTTCAGCTAGAAAGTAACTCTATCTTAATACCATCTTAGTAACATGCCAAAGTACTTCTCATCCCTTCTCCAGCATGAAGATGCACACTGGGCACTTTGGCTAAATTAATACACATGAAACATGGCAGTGAAAGACAAAACAAAAGCCCCATAAGTACCTGAGGGGATGCTGGCTCACTTCCATCGTTTTCAGTCGATCTGGGAACTGTTTGCTTAGGTAAATGCTGCAGGAGGAAAAACAATAGTTAGAAGGAATAGACTAATGACTAGATTTCATCATTCCTACAAATAACACCCATGCTTTTTTCTTGTCTGTGTTTCTAGTACTTCCTTTAAAATGTTTATTCCGATATGTTCATGCAAACAAGCTAGTTTGTTAAACTCCAAACATACTGCTGCAATACAGAGAACTACCAAGCAGCTATGTGTGCATAGATTAGTATGAGACATCTGCAAACACCAACATTTCCAATTAAATTATTCATAATGATTATTTATGTAACATTTATGCACAGATCAAAGGAACATCAGAAAAAGACAAAGTAACAGCAGGGGAAAAAAAAAATTGAACTGGTGATCAGTGTCTACAGCTGATGTGAGGAACACTGAAATCACATCATCCTCCTCTACTTAAGAAGGCATAGAAAGAGGGGAAAAAAAACACAAAAACTTGTTACTTGGACAAATACACCATTAACACTAACACTGTTTTAGACTCCAAGAAAGCCCAATATTAGACTTTCAGAGAACACACCTTGTGTAAGACTGGACACATACATTTTTCTGCACTCCCAAATAAGGAGGGGAAAAAAATTCTACAAAAAAACAATAGTTTTATTTTCATTATGGATTTCAGATCTTTCTGTCCTTTGTCTGTTCTGCTGTTCCTATGCCCTGTGCTCAGGTGCTCCCTAACCTGTATAGATTCAGAGTTTTCTAGTGCTGAAGTCAGGTCACAGTGATGTAGTAGAACAAGCTAGAAACTCTCTTGGATATTATTTTTTTCCAAGAGAAGCACTGAAAAATACTGAACAAAATATAAGGAATAGGGTTATGAGCAATGTAACTTTCCAATTAAGATGTGCAGATATGCATGGAAGCACAAGCATCAGAGGAATGCATCAGAAAAAAAAAAAAAAAAAAAGGCTTCAGTATGGTTTGATATGGACCAAACTCAATAAAGTATAGAAATATCACAGAAGGTAGAAATCCAGACTGCTAAGCTCGAGAAATTAGCAGATACCCATACAGACTCAGACTAGGTGAAATGAGCAATAACGAGCCACATAGCAAGTCTGCCTGGATTTGGAAATTGCATTTTGTCTGGCTTGAACAAAATGTGCATTCCATTTAATAGCATCACACTGTCATAGTGGGTTTGGTTTTAATGGATTAAGAGCTCTTACTGGCTTTTGAACTAAAGCATTCCCAGGTTTTATTCTGGGCTGCATTACCTGTTCTCTCATTTCTTAACTGGAAAGCCAGCAGTAAGGGTAATCCAAACAAAAAACTACTTTCTGCTTTATAATAAAGCATCTACTTATTTCAGTGGTGATAGTCCAGGTCTAGTACTCGACAAACAGGAGAGAAAAGACATACTTCAGCAAGAATTCACACTAACTACACCTTTCAAAAACCTACTCTGATTATTATCAGTAGAATTAAAGGAAACTGTGTAGGGTTTGTACATCTACTTCATAATGATACTTAAATAATATTTAAGTCATTTTAAAACACAAGAGTAATTAGATTTATTACATTAAATTTATAAACACATACAAAAAAGTATCCTTTTGAACTGTTAAGATCCTTTAAAAAAATGCCATCTCAAAACTGAAACTAATGCCACCTCTTTTAAAGTTTTCCTCTTCATTGTGCTGGTATCTTTGCTTTCAGCCTACGTAAACAGAAGCAGAGCCTACGTTTAGGACTGTATTTGCTATCAGAATAAATCACAAGAATGCACTGGTTATATTTCATGTAGAACCTGGACCCTCACATACCTAGCTGCTGCAGTTCTAACTGCCCTAGCCTGTGCTCTAGGGCAAAGGGTCATTCTGTAGAGTCCATAAAGTGAAAGGTAAGCATGAATAAAGGTTGCTATATATAAATATAGATTCAAGAGGCTTTGAAGAGCTTAGAAGCCTTTTGTAAGCCTCAAGAGTTGGTTTGGTGAAACTGGAAGCAAAAAGTGTAGGCATTCTGAGTCTTAAAACCTCTAGAGAAATGACAGGCTTCCTGACCAACAGAAGTCTTCCATTATTCCCCAGAACATAACACAACAACTGTATCTGTATCCAAACACAGCTACGTTTACAATTAGTAATAAAATGTTTGCTTTCCGTCATTAAGAGGTATAAACCAGAGCTCAATTTTAACTGGAACCCTCAGGGAACTCTTGATATTTGTACTTCCCTACATTCTTATTCCTGAAATGCAAACTCATTTATCTTACTATTTATTTCCTAAGGATATAAATATTTTCATGTGCCTAAAAATTTAAAGCTTAAGTGTCTGTATTTAAAAACACTCTACTGTTCTTCCTCTCTTCCTCAAGCACTGCAAAATTTTGAGTAAATTATGGAGGAAGGAAGAAGGGTTTTGTATACATTTTTTTCCCCACAATCTTTCCTCTCCAAAAAAATACCTCCTCATCCAACAATATCTGCACTGCATTTTTTCATGTAAGGAAATCCCCAAAGCTCAGTTAGCAGAGAGCTTACGCTAGCCTCCTCAATGCTGAGCAAAAAAACCAGCACAGTTCCAGCCGCTTCGCCCTGCTGCCCATTCTCTTGGATCACACATCACCTGTACACACACAGCTAAAATACCAGCCTGTCTTAGCAAAATTTATTTATATGTTTGTGTGTGCTGACGAAACGCTCATTCTCCTGTATCTTTAGTTTATGCAGGTTTCCCAAATGTTCATCTTTGGTTTTCTTGTATTTGTAATAACCAGCACTCCTCTTCCTTGAAGGCTTTTCATCACTGTTTTCTGTTCTTCACTGCCCCGTCCTGAATTCTTACACTGAGAGCACTTCTTTTCAAAAGGTTCAGAAAATAAAATCAGTTTCACAGGTAAGATTATTAAACACTCATTGGTAACACATTACCTGTAACTCCCACATTACAATTACTTGCAGTGCATGCAGCTTTGCATGTAAACATACAAGATGGCGACTGCTGGCACTGAAGTATATACAGAGAACACAAAGGCAACTTTGGAGCATTCTTTTCAAAATCCAGCTGTACAAAGGATATTCTGCAGTGTACTGAAAAACAGTCCATGATTGTTTACGCTTAATTTTATCTGCAGAATTTAAAGTAACTATTACAGGACCTTGAATGTGGTCAAAATACCTAGAAACTAAAAAGGAAAAAAAAAAATGCTTACAAAATATAAAACTATTCCAAAGCTTCAGATTTCAGCAGTCTGAATATCAACTATGCCCCTCATCAAAAAGCTCAATCTGGAGAGCACCATGCCTGAGCTAGTAATGAAGCTGTGCTCTGAGATAACAAGCAAAAAACACTTTGGCACACACAAAGACTTTGCACAAATCACCTTTTCTAGCAGTTTCAGTCTTAGCATTTCTATCTTGAGACAATCCCATCACAGCATAGTGTACACCCTGTTATAGCCTTCAGTGTCTTTTCATTTTCAGCCTCTGCATGAGCAGCAAGGAAGGACTTGCTAAATCAGAAAAGGAACGTAAGGAATCACGAATTGAGGACGATATGTGACTCCAGGATTTTAGCATGTTTTGAATCACTGTGCACTCAGGAATGCCATGGCTCTGAAGCACGTGAAGGAGGACACCCCAGTTCCGTGGCAGCAATCAGAATCACACAGCTTTGCTTCTGTGTATGTCAGAAATTAGAAGGCCACATTCCTTCTTGTGCCTGCTATTTTCTCTCCAGTTGTCTTGTTCTCTTCCAACCAGGCTTTGCCATCTGCGTAATTTGTATATTATGCAAACAACATTTCCAGGCAAACAACTATATATTTAAAATGAAATCTAACAATTTAGGAAAAAAGTCCATTTAGCCTCACAGTAATACCATTCAGGTTACCAATTAGAAGCAGTTGAATTTCTCTGTATAACGATTTCCTACTGCCATCAACAGTAAGTTACATTGAGCCCTCCACTGTAGGCAGCAAAATGTTTCTGTGTCCAAAAATTACATGCAATCTCAGTGTTTATTGTATTTATTTTGAAATATAAACATACATAAAATGAAGAGGAAGACTTTCAACAGCATTATCAAATTCTAAGCAACAAGTGTACAAATTTGTGCAACAATTACTTAAAAGTTGAGTAAAGTATTGTTACCCATGTAACAGAAAATGTGTTAATTTTGGTGTTACAATAAATTCACATCATACAGCACACCAGCCAGGAGCTATCAGGTACTAACTCAGTGAAATTTAGTGCAGGGTTAGCAACAAGGTAGTTAAGATGCCATTGTGAGAACAAGCCACAAGCAACACTAGGTTTGCCTTCTAGTACAGGACTCTCCTGCCTCTCCTAAAGGCATCACTAAGAGGGGTGGGAGGACTCACCACACCGTCACTCTGTGGCTTAGGTTGCTTGGTGGGATCCAAAGCAAAGATAGTATACTCAGAGAGAAAAGCAGGCTCTGCTATCATCCCGGCTAGAAGCTGTCATTCAATGCAAAAAGTACGAAAACGAAGATAAATCAAATGATAAGGTAAAGAAGGTTGCAAAATTCTACTGGTTTTTGACACTACTGAAAACACTGTCAGAAGGTACAGCAGTTGATGAGACAAGACACTGATAAAGGTAGGACAAGAGCACAATTATGCATTAGGTCATTCAGTTCATTATTCAGAAGAATGGGAAACATAGTTTTCAAAAAGTATTGTATTCAAGCCCAATATAATGAAAGCATTTCAGGTACTGACATTGACTTTTTTTTTTTTAAGTTCTGTAGGTGACTTGCCTTCTGATCTCACTGAGCCCTCTTTGCTCTCAAAACTACATGTGAAAAACAATCACAAAAAAAGTGTATAATCACAAAGCAGCAGTGCTACAGGAAAGCCTGATGGCCTCACGAATCAGAAGTACATAAATTCTCAGCAAGAAATAAAATGTTGATGAAATGTTTAAGACGCAGAATGCTTTATACAGAATAATGTTTAGACAACACCAACACCAGTTAGGATGATGAAACACCATTTTGAAAGTACTTGTACACAGATTATGGTGAACACTATTAACCAAAAGATGATGAACGTTTTAGAAATGGAACTCACATTACCTTCAGCTTAGATTAATCGCTTTCAAAACATGACTGCCAAGGACTTCAAGAATCCAGATGGTTCTAATTACCATTTCCTAGCAATGGTAGGCTAATGCTTGCTTCTCAAAATATTAGACCATGCAATTTCACCACAGCATTATTTTGCACACACCAAATTCCTTGCATTACCCAAACAACTTGTATTAAAAAAAAAATAAAAAATCCTATGTCACCTCTAAGAAATTATTCTTCATCTGAAATAAAAAAGTGGACAGCCACCCAAGAATGGTTGTTTTTAGTAATGCCTTTAAGCCCACATCTATATAAGCGTAATAAGGTTCTAGCAGGAGGGCTTAAGCAGTACTGTCTCTCTCACACACACACACAAAAAAAGCCAAACAAAATCAAACAAGAAAAAGTACTCACCCACACCCAACCATATGGGAAAGACAATAAAGAAGCTTAAACAATGGAGTTGATCTTAAAAATTCATTCCAGCTACTTGGCAGACAATTGGCAGCTTTTCCATAGCAAGATAAGCATATCCAAGGTACCAGCATCTGCATAGCCTAAGCCACCCCAATGCACACTATTTATTGTTATGTTGTTAAATTCATACATGCTTTCTTATTTCTTATGCCATACTACTTAAATCTGCCGACATACAACTACGGGTCTGTCTCACAAACAATAGTTAACACAAACAATAGAAAGCAATTAACAATACTGCTGAGTTTCATAGATGATAACCAGAAGCCTGAAGCAAGAACATCACTACATTACCATGCTGTTGCTCGAGCCTACTGCCAAGAAGACAAGGCTAGCACAAAAGGGAAGGAACAAACCCTACAAAGTCAGGTAGAAGACAACAATAGTGCCTGAGGCAGAACAGAAAATCATGTGAAAATGAGATCGCAAGGTACTTCATTCCCAGTAACCAACAGATGAGCTTCACACTTCAAACAGCTACAAAAGAGAGTCATGGTCCAAGAATGATACTTATTGGTTAAAGTAGCCCTTTTAGAACTGGCTCTGTCTTCTCATTAATAAACTCATCTTCTGTTCTCAGATGTTGGATGCTCAACACTGAAAATGTTTAAGTAATTGCTCATACATATTTTGCTCCAGCAACTCGTTACCTGCTATTTTATATAGTTATATTATAGGCAGTGCTGCTAGATAAGTCTTATAATAACACTACCAAATACTTCCCGAAGTACATATCATTTTTATTAGCACTTTTTCATTTCTAACAGTTCTGCATGGTGTTAGTGCTAGCTATTTAACTTTTTTTTTTATTAGTCACTAAAAATGATTCACCCATACCTGAAAAAAGAAGAAAAAAAGCGACAAGAAAAAAAAGGCAGCCTGCCAAAGCAAAACAGTTGTAAATATTGCCACAATGGGTTCTTGTGCTTGAGAGCTGTGCCACTCCTAATGACCTTAGCGGGGTCAGAAACATTAAGCATCATTTACTGCTAAGCTATCTAATGTATCATTAGCACTACCACCTCAGCCTAATGTCAGTTGATGTAATCAGTAAACTAGACAGGTAGAGAATCCAATTGCTTCTAGCATGCTTCAGACCAGAGAGAATTTGGAAAAATCTAAGTAATGCTTTAATTAGTTTTCTCTAGTGCTCTGAATGCCATCAAATTGCTCTTAAAGCTTTTTAGAGAAAAAAAAACTAAAATGCTACTAAAATCTTTCGATATTCTATGCTTCAAGCATGCTCCATGGTAAATGAACAAATGAACTCCCTATTGCACACTGACTTTTAACTCAGGCACCAAATTAAGTGTGTGATGTTGCGGACCTTTTATCATAATACAGAACTTCTACTTTATCTTACTGACCAACAGTAAGGATTTCTACATTTCAGAAAAAGTTAGAAATGAGATAAATTATGTAATTAACCAAAAGACCAGATGATGCTACACTTCTTTAAGTACTATGTATTGTTACTTGAGAGTTAATCTCTTCAGGGTTTTAGAAACAGAGTTTCTTCAGCCCTCAAGTCTGGTCTTGGTTAAGCAGTCTTACTTGTTCTTTGAAGGCTGAACCCCAGAACCAATCATGTTTATAGCTTCTGCTTTTCTTCCTCCCTCTGAAGAATCACCCAGCTCAAATCTACTTTTGCTCTGGCGACTCTGAAGAATGGAATGCATAAACTAAAGCAGCTATGACCCCTACATCAAAAGCTTTCTTAGAAGGCTGAGAAAGAAAAGACAGAATTTATGGGGGATTATGGTGCAACTCAACTCTTACTGTTCATGGGAGATGGGAATTATTGAATCAATTCATATTGCATATACATAACACTTGCTTGGTTGTCAAAGGCAGTCATTCCCTCTCAGAGTTTCAGATGAAGATGCTGTTATGTAAACTTGCAAATTCACACATTTTGTTAGCCAAGTACATCATGGTGCATGTGCATTTCAAGTATATTGATGCTTAGAAGCTTCTCTAATTGTATGTATACAGTTTTCCATGCATACGTGTACAGTAAAACCAAGGGAAAGAGATTATACTACAAGCTTGACTAAAAGACAAGCCAGTAGTTCACTCATTCTGCTCAAGAAGGCAGGGATGTCAGCTGTCAGGTGAAACTAAGAAGAATATACCATTCCCCAACAGTAAGGGGGAAAAAAGAAGAAAAAAAAAATAAAAGGAAAAAAAAGTTTATTTGCCCAATACGGGGAAAGCCAGAAAAGTTGTGAATAATTCAGTAATTTGCTGACCTTACACACACACTTATTGACTAGGCTTGTGCAATTCATAATGATCTCTTCATACCTCGTTTCTACTGTGTTCGTGGAATTAAAATACTGGAGAAAGAACTCGAAGTTCAAGAGTTCTCTCCAATAAAAAAGCTTCAATCGATGAGTTCTGAACTGCATTTACAGGAAGAGGTAATACTGAACAAACAGCCCTTTCTGGATTTGCTTTCATTTTCATGAGCTATCTAAACAAATCTGTGCATGCATCAAGAGCTATAAAAAACAAGCTTTAGATAAGAATTAGGTTGTACAGCCTCCAAAACTCAGTTTTGAAGTTGCATTTAACAGAGACTGACCCTGGCAGTATTTATTTGGAAGTACTTCAAACTGGATGAATAAATAAAAGGTGCAGCACTAACAAAGGTAGAAAAACAAAAACTATATCCAGTTTTATTTGGCTTCCTTTATTATTAGCCTATGCTAGAAAAGTGTTTCAATTCATTTTAGAAGTCAACATAAAGTCTGAGAAGCCCACTGCTAGTTTATCTTTAGCTCTAAAGGGAGCTAAATATACGGTGCTCTGCTGTTACTTCCATGACACTCCTGAGGATGTGAGTGATATCTGGACCTGGATAACTGACAAGTCCTACACAGCAAGCTATTGGCTGTTTGCTCGTGCTTGGTGGCCCCAAACTACCATTCTTATCTTCACTGGGTGGACACATCATACTACATAGGTCATATATTGCTCCCAAAGTAATGCCTCCCATTTATTTCCTTGGAAACCACAACAGATTCAAAGAGCACAATAGCACCACTCCATTGGCAGAGCAAGTCAAAAAGCTGCATGACCCTGTGGAATCTGGTTTGTCTTTCAAGTTGCTGCCCACTCCCAAAACACACCACCTATTGTCTCACTGTGCTCACATACACTGTTTGGTGTCCAAAAATGTTCAGCAAGTGTCAATGAATATCAAAAAGTGCCATTTTTTCCACATGGACGAATTCAAGGACACACATTTGCTTCAGATGCACTTTCATATCAGATACCATTCTGTTAGACTGTCCCTCTGCTGCCATCTTTCGCATGACAACAAAACGTCATGGAATACTGGTGGGAAGGTTCAACCTTTATCACCATATTACCAACATCCATGTCTGACACAGTGGGCCAAAGCAATAAAATAGGAGGCATTACTTACGGAGCAATCCTTGTGCATACCAGAAAAATTTCAATTTCTAGGAAAGATAAGGAGTATGATTGATGCATCTGCCCTCAAATTCTGCTCAACAGACTGAAATTTGAAAGCCAAACTCTATTCTTCTCTGGAAAAGACTGGAAGTAGCAAGAATTTGGTTTTAATCATGCAGATCTGTTTTGAATGACAAGAAGTCCGACTCAGAAAGCACTTGACAGACAACTTGTTTGAAGAAGTTCTAGCTAACTATCAATAAATGCTTTTATCTCACATTCAAGCCATATTTTGCAAACTACTTGCAAGAAGAGACCTCTGCTTTTTCCTTATACAGAAAACAAAACAAGCTTCTCTGTATCCTCCATGGAGAGTCACAGCTTTATTGAAATAGAAACCAAAGAATGAAGGCAACAATGAAAGAAACTTATGCTAGTGTTCCATAAATGAAGTGCAGAGGTTTTTTTAAATCCGACAGCACTTGCAGTTAAAAAAAAACAAAGAAAAAGTTGCCACTGAAGAATATCAAGTAAGAATGTTTGCCTGAAGGTTTTATTGTAATTCTTTGATCACGATCATATTGCCAATTACAAGTTTAATTCACTCTGATTTTTTAAAATTCTAAAAATATTGAATTTACACTGCAGTTTCCACATGCCATACCTGTAGCCTTGACATTGCAGCACCAAAAGTGTGAAAACATCTTTACTATGAGAGTGGTGAGGTGCTGGAACAGCTGCCCAGAGAGGCTGTGATGCCCCGTCCATCCTTGGAGGTGTTCAAGGCCAGGTTGGATGGGGCTCTGGGCAGCCTGGGCTGGCATTAAAGGGGAGGTTGGTGGCCCTGCATGTGGCAGGGGGTTGGAGATTCATCATCCTTGAGGTCCATTCCAACCCAGGCCATTCTGTGATTCTGTGAACATTTATCTATTAAAATACCTATTAATCTATACATACTAAAATAGAATAGACCAGTGAGAGGTGAAAAAACACACAATGGAACTCCAAAACACTGCAGAGTTCTATTTGCTTAAGCTTTCTATACCATGTTGGTTAATACCTATCCATGTACTAAAGAAACATTACAGCATCCTTCAAAACCAAACATTTTCAGGGAATTAAATGTTGTCTAACCTTAGTTCTTTGTTACAACATTGACAACATATGTAAAAACATATGAATGATCAAACAATAACGTTGCTTAAAATTCTCTCCTCCTACCCTATAATTACTGTGTGCATTTTCAGAGATGGTCTGTAGTATCTGCATCTACTTTAAAGCACTATAAATATTGCCACTGAGCTGAACTTTAGGAAAGTTCAACAAATACACTTGAAAGACTTTCTGCTTTTAACCAGTCCTAATACTTATGAGGAATATTTGGAAAAAGCAGCTTTCATGTCATTTATCTTCCTTTTAGTAAAATTTCCATTTGATGTGAAAACAGACCTTATTAAAAAACAGAGATTTTCATTCCTTTAGCATCCTTACTGCTTTCAGAATTTTAATTACAGAATGTGTTTCATAAGCAAAATTCTCATAACAACTCCCTATGCCAAGGGATAACTATAAATCTGGGGTCACTTTAGTACTCCACTGCCATTCTTAATCTTATTTCTCCCTCTCTCTCTGATCGTTCCAAGAGTAATCACTGTATTTAGAGCATGATAATGTTCTTCCAGCAAAACCTGGCATGTCCTGTGGGGGATTCTTTGCTTCTCCTGTTTGTCTTGAAGAGCAAACTAGAAAAAAGAAACTGGGGCATAACAAAATCAAATGAAACACTAGAAGGCAAAATTGGCAAAAATGAAGAACGGCCCAGGAAGCGTTGATATATATATAGGTAAAGTCAGAAGAGCTCAACAACGTTTCAGAATGTTTTCATTTCTTACAATACGACGTTATCAGAATGGTGGAGACAGGATTTGTTTGTTTTAATATTTTTTATTAAATCAACTAAAGAAGAAGATAAGCTTTTAGGAATGTGAACCTTCTTCAGATACGGAATAAAAGCAGCCATTCCCAAAACTAAAGGCAAGTTAAAGAAAACTACTCTGAGTTTGACTCAATGAGTAAGTTGTACTATTTGAGTGGACAAAACAGTTGGTACTTGCATAATAAAATGGAAGAGGAGAATAAGCACTTATTCTTTTCCCTTATTATTTGCCACTGAAAACAGAGGAAAATTTTGTGTCGGCAGTGCCAAATCAGTGATTGACAAAACCCAGTGAATCAGTCACAGACAAACAGCACTGTGTCTCATAGCTTCACTAAGCATATTCCACTAAGCTTTTGCTGCTTAAAAGTGACTTACCACCCCAGTCAGATTGTTCCTTTAACCTTTATCACATTCTACTTGTTGTCTTGAGGCACTTAATACAAAAACAAACAAATGTAGCAAAGTACTTTCCTAAAATGCTTAATAATTTAAGGGCTTACACTGCTTGCTGACACTATGGAGTATCAGTTCAGAGAAAGCCTCCCTCCAGTGACAAATGGAAGTTGTTCTATATATGCAAGAGTACAGGAAAAAAAAACCACACTATTTATTAGAAGCCTTAATATTGCTGTTCTAAAGCACAAACCAGAACCACAAGATAGTCTTTGCCTTGTTTCTGCTATCACTGCAGAAAACAAGCCGTCAAGCATTAATCACTGGCAGTGTTTTCAACAGTGTAAGGCAAATTTCAGGATAACTGGTTGCCAGCTGACAAAAATGTGTTAAAAACTGAAGTAGGTGGGCCCGTGGTAAGAAAGTGCCCCTTTTTCTCTTCTGCCTAGTCAAAACCAGGAAATTTGGTTTTATACCTAGCAGCTGAAGATCTCCTTTGACAATTTCACAGAATCACCAGCATTCCCTGCTTCACCGCTCCAATCTATTGCACATTCTCTAAATCGGTTCTTTTTTAATTTATTTTTAATCCTGCCATTAAAAACAAACAAACAAACAAACAAAACCCCAGCAAAACGCACAGTGCTCAATCTGAGCAAGGACGAGTGCAGATTATCTCTAGTTTGCTTATGCAAGTCATTGCAAATTTAATCATATTTTATGCCCGTATTTTTAGGCTGCTGTTTTCTTGTTTGTGTTTGTCTGTTTGTTTTTTTGAGACTGTTCTGAAATTTGATAATTATTACTGGTACAGTCAGAAACACAAATAAGGCTTCACTTCAATACTTTAGGCACTTTAGGCCAATTTACCCCAACAGCTAACAGAACTCCCCCAACTTTTCAAACAAAAGGGAAGAAAAAATAATCTCTCTGAATGTCACTTCTGTCACAGTTGCTGAGTTCAGCTCAGGGATAAGATTTTCAAAACTTCAAGAAAGATTTTAAAAGTTTCTTAATGTTTAAGTTACAGCTTCAAGTTCCATTTCACTAGCAGTCAACACTATGGGATTTAACCTTTAAGACTGTTCTTGTGTATAAATGCACAAGAAATAGACTGAGAAACAAAAGAAAATGTTACTCAACACAAAGCTGTTTTTCTTTTTGTTTTGCTTTTTTTAAAGGAAGTATTAAAGCAAAAAAAATACAGAAAACTAGTTCTCAACTGACCTCTTTGTCTGGTGTTGAAGAGCCTTCATCATTCTGCTCTGCCAAAGAAGATGATCTGCTTCTTTTGTCAGTCGGTGGAGGAGACTTGGGGGGAACCTATACAGAAATCACATATATCAACAACCAATAACATCACCAGTTCACAACTAATTTATTTTTAATTATTAATAAATAATTAATTTATTTCATTTATATTAGCAATTACTGGCTATAACATGTCAGCAAAACCCTGTGTACATCTTCCTTTTGAAGAAACCAAAATCAGCTTCCTATGCCATCTATGACTGCACCCAGCACAAAGTCTACACAGCATAAAATGTCATGAAACAGCCATGAAAGCATGCAACAAAATACTTATTTTGATTATTAGCAACCATGGTGCTCTCTGTCCACACTTGAAACTCCAGCTTCATAATACAACAAGTCTGTATTAACACTTGTTTGAAGTATTAATGCGTTATGTTTATGTTCAAGTTTAGTTTATGTTAACATGTTCATGTTTAGTTTATGGCTCAAAAGTTTTGCACTCTGACAGGCATTTGATCATTCACATAAGGAATACCATCGGATTCCTTTAAGAAATTAGTAAAAAAACCTGACTGAAGAAAAACTTTTTAAAAGACTGTTCAAAATAAAATAGCATCTAAGCAAAAGAAAAGGGCAGTGGCAGAACATGACGCATTTTCTGATGTCAGTACAAACTTGTTCCTATCAGCACTGAACATCCATTCAAAGGCATTTCACAACTCCGTGCTGAGTGAGCTTGCAACAGGCCAAGCCAACCTAAGTATAGCTGCCAGCCTCTTGCTTCAATATTCACTTGGAGAACTTCAATACCAAAGTAAGGAATATTAAAATATCAGCAAGTTTTACATACAAAGAAACTACTGAGTGAGATTTCCCTTTAGATAAATGCAATAACATAAACCAGACAACAGTGTTACCATGAAAAAAAAAAAGTTTCAAATCCTTTCACACTTTGTTGCAGCACCATCATTTAGATTGCATACATAAATTCTTCCTTACGAAATGTCTACCTCAAGACCATGACTGCGCTGGGTGCTCTGAAAGGCTACCAGGTACAACAACAGCAATCTATCCCAGCTCCTCTTCCTTCCACCATCTAGCCTAAAGTGAGTTATATGAAGAAGACATCTAGCCCTCACCACACAGAGTGAGAAAGGTTTCCAAACGTTCATCAGCACTTAGCTGCTGTTTAGAAGGAGTACGAAGGCCTCTCTTTGCTCTGCCCTGGGTGGTTGTGCATTTGGTATTGCTGCTGGCACTCATCTGGCCAGACAATTTCGAGCCATTTCACAGGCACCACGCAGGGCAGCAGGAGCAGCCATTGATCCTATGCAACAAACAGCACAATTCCGGAACTGAAGTTCAGAAGATCAAACGGTTGCCTCCAACTGCAAAAACAGTTTTTTTCTCCCTGTCAGCAGTCAGAAGCTGACGCATCCTCCATCAGACAGGTTTTCAGATGCAGGGAGCTAACATCCATTAGCTGACCACTCATATGGAAGAGGAAAGCCTGCAAAGACCTCATGAGAAAAAGCATTCAGATGAATGTTACGATGGGAGAAATGGTGCCTGTGGATTTAATCAGTGTTCGAGAGGTAATTACAGCCTCACATACCACAGCTAGAGCACAGCTGACAAGTGTGGTGTCCCAGAGAGGGGATGACAAGTGAGGTCTCCCTGTGACAAGTTACAGGAACAAAAAGAGCAAAAATGAATGCAGATGCAAGTCCCATAGAACAAAAAGTATTGAAATTTGGAAAACTTGGCTTGAAAGTATTTCACCAGGTGGTAACTCATAGTGTCTGTCATAGATGACTGAGCACACAGTAAACTGAACGCAGTTTATTTATGTATCTAGTAAGAGCAAGGGAACAGAAGTACTTCCCACATCCTTGCATGGCTCCACCACATTCTTCAGGCCTCAGTACCTTTGCCCTCCTTCCTCAGTTACAGAATCTACTTTGAAATGAGGCACGGGAGCTAATAGATCAGTTTATTCCACTTTTAGGAACAAATATAATGCCAATTTCCTGCTAGTAGTACCAGAGATCAAAGAATAAGTAATACACCAAGAAATTTTCACACATAAACAAAAGTCTCCTCTTGTTCTGTCTGCTCCTCCATGTCAACCTTTGAGTTACACAGCCTGCCCACAGCAGCGCAGACTGGTTGAAAGTATCTTATATTATGTTTCATAAGACTTAACAGTGCTAACATTTGTCCTGTTAACACTGTCCATGCTAACAACCAAGTAAAGACTATAATATATTCAACTGTTGGCTGTGGATGTGAGAGAAAAATAAAGAAGTGCAACCACAGCCATTTGGGCCCAAATTTATCCAATATGTTGATTTCTAATAAGTACTCATATATAGTGAAAACACTCACACGTAATGAGTGTCCTGCTAACTGGGTGATAACATTGTGTACTAAGTACTGTGATCTGGCTGTTTAGAAGTAAGAGTAAGTTCTGCAGCTCTCTTACCACTGTAATTGAAAGTTCAACACTCATACCAACTCAGTATGCTATTCTGACCCGACTGTGACAAAAATTACTTCTTCAACTCTCCAGAGAAGACTCAAAATGAATAAATATGAAAGGGCTCAAACTTGACAAGCTACAAAACAGGACAAGGAGAAATGGTTTGAAGTTGAGGGAGGGAAGATTTAGGTTGGATGTCAGGGGGAAGTTCTTTACTATGAGAGTGGTGAGGTGCTGGAACAGCTGCCCAGAGAGGCTGTGGATGCCCGTCCATCCCTGGAGGTGTTCAAGGCCAGGTTGGATGGGGCCCTGGGCAGCCTGGGCTGCTATGAAATGTGAAGCTTGGTGGCCATGCATGTGGCGGGGGGTTGGAGATTCATCATCTTTGAGGTCCCTTCCAATCCAAGCCATTCTGTGATTCTGTGAAAGAGCTTTGCAGACAATCTATCTCCAGAATTACTGCCCCTATTTGACAGGTAAGCAATTAAAACAAATACTAAGTAGCTGAATGTCAGCAGGGTCGAAACCAGGAGACCACACAACGCTGGATCACCCATGCATCACGTTTCATCCAGCCCGGGCACAGGCAGCCGATGGCTGATCTGTCAGAAGAGCGCAGTTGCCGCCTGCAGCCTGCCATTAGCACGAGGCTGAGTTTACATCACTTCCACTCTGTTAGATTCCAAGATTTGAAGCATACCTAACCCAGCGAAGACTCAAAAAGGCACAGGCTACAGCGCCTGTCTCAGCACAAAGTCTGATGAAGTAAAGTTAACTTGTGTCATGGTTTTTTTACCCAACTGGCACAGAGAAGATTTCTGCTTTGGCACACGCATGAAAACATCACATTTCTGGCCATAGCTGCTGCCAAAGCCTGCACACAACAGTGCTTCATTAGGACATGCAGTTTCTAGAAACCAATGCTAATCATGTACCTTGACAGAAGTATAAGTAAGAAAGAAAAAAAAAAAAAAAAGCCAAAAAAATAATCGCTAAGGAGAAAAAAAAAAAAAAAAAAAAAGTGAAAGTGAGAACAAAATTTTTTTCCTCAGCTTTTCCACCTTTAAAAACACGCACGGGGCTAAACTGAGCGATAGCCGGCCTCCAAATGAGGGAAGCTAAAGGGACTGGGGGATGTGACGGGCGGACAGCAGGACGACAAGACCTAACTCTAACTCTAACCCTAATGCTAACCCCCTCCCCACCCCCGGCGGTCCCTGCGCTACCTGATGTTGGTTGGGGGCGGCCCGGCCCCCAGCGCCGCGCGGCGGCGTCTGCTCCTCACTGATCTTCTGCTTCAGCTTCTTGAACATGGCGGCGAGGGGAGCGCGCTGCCTCCCTGTAGTCCTTCTCGCCCTCCTCCCGCTCCTCCTCCTCTTCTCTCGCCCTTGCGCTGAGACAGCGATTGCCCCCGGCCCCTGCCCCGCTCGGCCGCCGCCGGCTCCCCCCTCCCACAGCAGGTGAGCGCGTCGCTGCGCCTGCGCGGCCAACGTGGAGCCGAGAGCTCGGGGCGGTACGGGGCGCGGCGAGGCACAAACTTCCCACGGGAATTCGCCGCGCTCCGCAGGCTCGGATCCGGCCCGGCTGCGGGGCTGGTTCAAAGTCCGCCCCCGGGGACCTCGAGCGGGTCCGGGAAGGGAGCGCGGTGATGGTGGGTGGGAGAATAGGCAGCGATAAATGGGTGGCGCGGCGAGACGGAGGCGAGATCCGAGTGGGAAGCGCTCGAAGGGTCGTCACCGCAGGGCGCGGAACGAGCTCGGGTGGTCCTGTGTGGAGAATGAGCTCGGCGATCCTCGCGGGTCCCTTCCGCCATCCCGTGATCCTGTGACTCACCAAACGCCATCCGACGTTCCTAAGCCCTTCCTCGTGTGACGAAGCTCTTCTCCCTGCCGCCCGTTGCTGGGTGTGTGAAGGGCTGTGGAAAACACGCGGGCTTGGTTCGTGGAGCTGGCAGAAAACCTGTCTGCTGGCAGCCACCTCGTGTCCTGTTCTATTTGCGAACCTGAGGTGTGTTATTTACAGATAGGATGTGAATAAAGCATCACTGTTGTGGTTTTCTATTTGAATCTGGGTGGGAGACATTCTTGGCCACTTTGCAGAAGCTTTGGATAGCTTGCTGGATTTTCTTAATTATTATTATTTTTACTGTGTGCATTCAGTTCTGTCAGTGAGACACAGCGAGCTATTAAAGCAGCTGCCATTCATTCTCCAACCGTGGGATTATTTCAAAACTGTCATGTTGCCAATGATGTCATACAAAGGCTAGAAATACACGGTGGGATTTGCAAGAAATGCTGAACCATGAGTCTTCTATATAGCACTGCTCTATGAATACATTTGGTAACCACAAGCATCCTGACATAGAATCCTAGAATGGCCTGGGTTGCAAAGGAGCACAGTGCTCATCCAGTTCCAACCCCCTGCTATGTGCAGGGTCACCAACCAGCAGCCCAGGCTGCCCAGAGCCACATCCAGCCTGGCCTTGAATGCCTGCAGGGATGGGGCATCCACAGCCTCCTTGGGCAACCTGTTTGCAATGAAATACACTGCTATCACCTTTAAATAATTTGAGGGGGAAAAAAAGTACGTAGATGGATAGTTTGCTGTGCTCTGACCACAAAAATGAGCAAGATACATTCACAGCAAAAATATATATTTAATATGTGGAAAAAAAGTAATTTTGAACAGCGTATTTAGCAGTAGATAAACTGAAAGACTGGTTGTGATATCTATGTATAGGTAGATTTGGAAACAGAGGACTAGGAAAGAGTTTTTGAGACTACGATGGCAAAAATACCTGAAGAGCAGCTCACAGGGATATGAAGCAGAGTGAGTGATTATATTTAACTGTGGTTTTAAAGAGGAAAAATTTGCTTCTTGAGTCAGATGGCTTCTATTCCCTCTAAACCTGGCATGCAGTAGCATGGACCACTCCCAGGCAGCATGTTAGGGCACTGCCCAAGGAGTGCTCTGGAAAACTCTCTAACCACTGCACCTCCAGCCTCACCTCCAGCCTCCTAATACACACATCCCCTGTTGCCACACCTCTGTGCTTTGTCACAGTGCTGCTCTGTCTCTGCAGCACCTGTAATTAGACTCTAATTTTGAGTGTCTCTCTAAATGTACTGTGTGAATCTGATGGCTGGATGCATATTAAAAGGAAACTAACTCATACAGCCATCAGATAGAAAAGCTGAGTTTACGGCTGCCTTTCATCTTGCAGGGCGTTATTATCCAGGTAGACTATCTGTCCAGATATCAGTGGGGTAAGTCAAGTTTTTCTTCCTTTCTCCAACCATGTATTATCCCAGGCATTTATACAAACTGGGGGAAGATCCCCTTGAGAGCAGCCCTGCGCAGAAGGACTTGGGGTCCTGGTGGGTGAGAATCTGGCCATGAGGCAGCAGTGTGCGCCTGCAGCCCGCAAGGCCAGCTGTGCTCTGGGCTGCATGAAAAAGGGGCGGCCAGCAGCAGAGGGAGGTGATCGTCCCCCTCTGCTCGGCTCCTGTGAGGCCCCATCTGCAGCGCTGCGTCCAGGCCTGGGCCCCCAGCACAGGAAGGACGTGGAGCTCTGGGAGCGGGGCCAGAGGAGGCACTGAGATGAGCAGAGGGCTGGAGCAGCTCTGTGTGAGGAAAGGCTGAGGGAACTGGGCTTGTTCAGCTTGGGGAAGAGAAGCTGCAGGGAGACCTCATGGTGGCCTTCAGTGCTTGGAGGGAGCGAATAAACAGGAGGGGGAGCGGCTGTTTGTGAGGGTGGGTGGTGATGGAGCAAAGGGAATGGTTTTAAAGTGAGACAGGGGAGGTTTAGGTTGGATGTTAGGAGGAAGTTTTTCACCCAGAGGGTGGTGAGGCACTGGCACAGGTTGCCCAAGGAGGCTGTGGATGCCCCATCCCTGCAGGCATTCAAGGCCAGGCTGGATGTGGCTCTGGGCAGCCTGGGCTGCTGGTTGGTGACCTGCACACAGCAGGGGTTGGAACTGGATAAGCACTGTAGTCTTTTTCAACCCAGGCCATTCTATGATTCTGTGAACCATGTCTTCTTCTATTGCCACTGCCTGCCCTTACTTTTGTCATTTTTCCTTTTTTTCTTTTAAAGCATTTATAGCTTTGTTCATTCTTTCATAAAATGTACAAAACGTGAAAACAAGCTCTGTATTATTTCATTGGAAAAGTTAGTTCTTGTGTTCTGAGTATATATACTCAAATTCTGAAGATATATCTGATAATTCCACAAAATATGTTCATAAGCCTTCGAACTGTCTAGTGTCTGGACAAGTTTGATTAAAACATTTTGCAATATACAAAGAATTTACTCCGAGCTCAGTGAAGTCCTGGGGGAACTGTGTGGACTCACAATAATTCCCACCCCTTCTGGGTGACAAAACCCTTTATGCAATGGAATAGTACTTTATTCCTAGAGGGTAAGTCAGATAAAGATAAATGTATTTCTGCACAGTTCTGGATATGGTAGATAATCAAGAATAAAAGTCTGTTCCCAAGTGAATCTGTAGCAGTTATTAACGTATCTCCGTGGGAATGGAAACTGAGCATTAATGTAAGAGACTGTTTTCATAGCAGTCTAGACTTCCCTAATTGTCAGTGACAGGGGCCCACATATCCCTGCAGTCCCATTCCTCACCTTGTGCTAGAGCCAGTGCTTGTCAGGCCTTTCCTCCAGCCATTGCTGTGTGTTCATTTTGCAGAAAACTGAACTGACAAAAGAGCAAATAACTATCTGCTGACTTACTGTGCTGAGTCTCTTGACTGCAGGAGAGCCAGAGGCAGCCAAAAACTGGATAGCTTTACATTGCCGCAGTTCTTATTTCAGATCACTCAGGAGTCTATGGTCTTTGCTGAGCAATTTGCTTAATTTTAAACTGAAGTGATCCCACTAAGTGCTATTTCAAGGTTAGCTAACAAGCGGCTCTGTTTCTCAATCAGTAACTTATCTTGGCTGCTAATGACAGTATTCATGAGATGGCCTCTAGTCAGCCTAACCTGATTTTCAAAATGCTCTCTTTAAGTTATTGCAGCTCTGTGGAAGTCACAAGAAAGCCCTGGGGATGAATTATGAATGTGGCTTTCAGTACTCTTTTCCACACCTCAACTCCAATTACTTTGTGAAAAATGTATGAATCTGCTAACAGCTACTTCTTTCAATCCACTCCTCCATCACAAATATGGAAAGGCATAAAAGAAGGAAGCATCACATATCTATCATTTCTGATAACTTTTTATATCGGTCCGTATTTTTTGAAAGAAGGTTTGTCATCAAGAATTCTTGAATTTTTCTTCATATTATCATCTCATTGGTAAACAAACGTCTGGTAAAAACATTACTATTACTCCTACTGAATCTTATTTGATGTAGAAGAAATTGCTATAAAAAAAACAGTCTAATGTGAACTGGTAATAACATATATGTAAGCAGAAAGGAGCACTAGCCTAACAACAGGAGTTACTGCCCTGAGCTTACGATGCATGTTGCTGCTCCTTACATACAGCTTATAGAAAGTTGGATTCTGTTGTAATTGCAGTGTGTACTACTCGTAACATTCAAAATATTAATGTTGCTTTGGTGTATACACAGGTGCATAGTAGTCAGTATCAGTCAGGAAGTACTTCAGTCTTTATTTCAACACCAAGGTTACAGACAACCACACATTATCTGATAGTACAGTGAGAACTGTGACAGGTTTTTATAGATGCAGCTTAGGGAGTGAGAAGCATCACAGAATTGTAGGGGTTGGAAGGGACCTCCAGAAGTCATCCAGCCCAACCTCCCTGCAAAGCAGGCCCCCTACAGCAGGCTGCACAGGTAAAGAAGTAGTTACACAAGATACATCCTTTAATTATATTACTGTGACTACCAGTTTTAAAGCGAAAGCTGGACTTAATGAATAGGCAGAGTGCGTCTTCAGCCTGATTTGACGGATAATTTTCTATGTAAATATCATGACTCACAACTACCAGCAGATGTCAGTGTTCCAGAACATTACCACCGCCTCTGCGGTCACTGTCAGTAACACGAGTGCAAAACTATACCGGCAATGGAATGAGAGTTCTAAAATATGCGGAACAGAGAATTGCAAAACAAACCAACAAATAAAAACCTACGATAACTATTCAACCATCTAATCCTTATGTGTATGAAGAAGAGACTGCTCTAAGTAACCTGCTGGGTATCTAATAGTACATTTCTTTATCGTGTGTCTGGTTTGATGGTTGCCTAACAGTCTATTTGTGCATTTATACGGTCATCTGTGCTGCTCTGCTACTGGTCTGAGCCCAGCAAAGCGAAAACTGAGCAAAAAGGTTCACCAACAACCATCTAAAAAAAGATACACGTGAGAGGAATAAGATCTGTGAACTTGTGGAAAATGCACAAAGCTACGTAGAGAGCAAGTAGAGGCAGTGCCTGAGAAAGCTGAAAGACAGCCCAGGATCTGCAGTTGTGTCTTTTGTTGAGAAGGCAAGAAACTCACTTCAGAGTGTGGAAAAGCTGACAGGCATTGCTGCTCTGCACCTTGGAAAGGAAAGGAAGGTTTCTGCTCTAGTGGGAAAGTTGTTCAGAGGTCATATTTCATGCAACATGCTGCTCTTCCCAGAAGTACAGAGTGCAAGCTCAGGCTTTCAAGGCTACCAAGAGCCACTGGGTAAACTGAATCACTGCTTATGACTGCAAGGCAAGGAAAATATCTGGATTCATGCAATTGAATAAGACATCTTATTCAATAGAATAGAAACATAAGCCATGAAGAGATTTAACAGTGAGGGCCAGGATCTTGCAAGAGTCTTGCTTTCTTAAAACAAAAATAATAATTTTTATCTCTATCCTGGTTAAGTGGCATTCCCATTCTGCTTTGTCTAAATTGTCACAACTCTAAACTTGTATTTCACTTTAATTGCTGTACTTCCTTTAAAATCTCTGGATGCCATGAAAAGGGAGATAAGGATGCCATAAAACAGGAGATTCTACATATCAACAGTGATGCCAGCCATGAGTTCAGTTCTATATGAGCTGGCAGCAGATTCTGACTTGAATATTTTTTTATTATTATTTATTTATTTTTAATGTACAATAGAATGAAATCTGTATGGGCAGGGGCCTTATATCTAAGGGAGCAAAGAACTTGCTTCTGAAGGCAGTGTCTTTATGGTAGATTTGCTGGTTTCAAGGAGTCCTCAGTTTGCTTCCCAGCACTGCTCTGCTCATCAACCCTGGGCAAGTTGTTTTGTATTTCTGTTCTTCTGTTGGTCTTGTAAGCAAAAAAGGGATGCTACCAATTTCTTGCAAACACACGTGGTCAGATTTTCTCTTTGCTTTCCCAATTGCTGCTATAAAGGTCACCCTTTTAAAGAATACTGATAGACAGATTCATAGATTCAGTTATTTCCCTGCTAGGATTTTTCTATGATCACATTTCCCCTTAAGCACTGTCTTTAAGAAACAGCAAATGATTTTGCTCAATAATTTTCAGTCAGCAGTGCTTAGAATACATGCAAGTATCTAGAGACAGGAAGGGTATTCACCTGGAAAGAACTAAAAATACTTACATGTAATCTGTATGATCCCTTTAGCTGAAGTGTGGAACTTCTAAAACCACATTACTAGAGATGCTACATTAAGCAGAATTCACTGCTGCATTTCTGAATATAACACAACTAGGAGCACTCAACCAATTTCAGATTAAGAAAATCTGCTGGTGCTGGTATATTATTGCTCAAGTACTGTCATACTCTAAATCCCATACTACTCTTAGTTTTCCAATGTTTTGGACAGAAGTGTTTCTTATTCTCCTTAACTCCTTTTTCTAGCTCCAAAGATTTACTGCAAACTTTGCCACCCACTGAATAGGGTGGAAGAGCTGGTTGGAGGCACCCAAGGCCTTTAGGCCTGAAATTCCTTTCATATTTAACCTATTTCTCAATGACAGGCCCACGAGGCACTTCTAGAAAAAGAATTACTTACCTTTCAGCTGAAGAAAGTGGATACTTAATCACCTCTGAACTATTGCAAGAACAGTGTTATTACTCAGCAGTTATTTAAATGCGTAATATCTGCTGTTGTTGAAGTGATTTAGAAACAAATGCTAGGTAAGTCTGATGATCTGCCCATAAAATAAACACAAGTCATTTTACAGCAGAGCAAAGTGATTTCTGGAAGACAAGTTCTACAGGTATTGCACAATAGCTCCATCGTAGATATGGGTCTCTTGATTTGATTTTTAATCCCATGGTCTAGGAAATATCCTTAGTTGTGTACACACAGAATGAGGAGAGATCATTTCCCTTGCTGTATTCTCATGCTATTTCATGATCTCCATGGGTTGGTATTGGGGCCTGTCCTGTTTGATATCTTTATTGATGATCTGGATGAGGGCACTGAGCGAATGATTACCCACCCCTCTGTACTCTGCTGTATTGAGGCCTCACTTTGAATACTGAGTTGGAGCATAAGTCTGATGAGGAGTGCCTGAGGGAACTGGGGTTATTTAGTACGAATAAGAGAAGGCTCAGGGGAGACCTTATAGCTCTCTATAACCACCTAAAGAGAGCCTTGGAGAGGTGAGGGTTGCCCTCTTCTCCCATGTAACTAATGATAGGACTAGAGGGAATGGCCTCAAGTTGCGCCAGGGGAGATACAGGTTGGACATTAGGAAACACTTCCCTGAAAGAGTGGTCAGGTGCTGGAATGGGCTGACCAGGGAAGTGGCGGAGTTGCCATCCTGGAGGTGTTCAAGAAACACTTAGATGTTGTACTGAGGGACATGGTTTAGTGGGAAATATTGGTGATAGGCGAACGGTTAGACTGGATGACCTTGGAGGTCTTTTCCAACCTTGGAGATTCTAGAATTCTGATCTATAAGAGTGACAGCCACTGGCATGAGCCCTTCTATTATCTCCCCTTCTTAGCAAAGAAATACTGCCTGGCATGAAACACTTCTTGACTTGTGAAAATTGTTACCTAAAAGGAAGCTCCCACCAAACAGCTCAGAATGCTCCAAGCGAAATGTTATTTTGCATCTTTACCTGTTAACATGTGTAATTTCAAAGCAATCTCAAGCTCTAATTATCCAATTGTTCTCTCTCCGACCTCATTCAATTTATTTGGTTACTTTGATTCCACACTCCTACTTCATATACATGAAGTTTTTCCCTGCTTATTCCTAAGAGGCCAGAGACATTCGGTTTGGCTTAACAAATGCGAATTGCAGCTCACGGCACAGTTATGTTTAATTATTAATGGAATATATCCCTCACCAATGAGTGCATCTATTAGAATGGACCAGAGTTGCCTCAAAGAACCCCAAACAAACAAAGAAAAAACAACAAAACACCTACCACCATAAAACAGTGACAAGTCTTCATAGAAGTACCTCTTCTGATAATTTTCTTCAAGCGACATATACAATCTTAAGGCTCTGAAAGGGGAGGCAGTGGTAATCTCAGAGTTGCAATTTTGTACTTCAATTTATAGTAAGGGCTACATAAACTCAAACTGTTGTAGCAAGAAAAACTCAGCTGACCTCAACTTGTCCTCTGGGATCTGAAACTTCATTTGGAATAATATCTGTGGGAGGTGGGATTTATCCCTGAGAAGAGAGATGCTGAACTAATGGGGACTGTGCCAGTTTTAAACTGCATTCATTGTCACTGGGTGAGTCAGAGGTGAGGATCTGAAAGTTCAGATCTAGAAAAAATATTGACAGTTTTACAGGTGGGTTTGGAACTACAACATTAAGCAAACTATTTTGGCATTAGGAAAAACAAAAAACAAAAAACAAAGCAAGACTACTCTGTCTGGCTTGATATAAAGGATTTTGAGCAACTTTTATTTCTGACACTGCTAAGTCCTCCTTATGAAACCAGGAGCCTTACTGTGAGCTTCTTATGCTAATTTAGCAACAATCTGCATGAGTAATGCTACCAAAGAAAGTCACGATGCAAGTCACTGCTTAGTTTGCAGTACGATTTTTACTCTGTGAATCTTTTATTTTAAACACATGTGATAATACTTAATCAGAGAAGGGAAACAGTGACTTCTTTACCAGAGATGAAGGCCAGACCTTACACTCAGGCAGGACAGCCTGCTGTGGGTATTTGGGTCAGAATACACAGAACGCATTGAAGCACTGAGATACAGTTCTCCTAGTAAGAACTACAGTGGAGATGACATTTAGTTTTTGATTTCCAAGTGTAAGACACCAGGTATTGTTCTTTTATTATATTACCCATATTCAGTTCATCCATGTAACTATTCAAAATAGGAAGAAGTGTTTTTTGTACATCATGTTGCTTCCTATATATCTGTTCAACTCACTCTTGCTATGATCGACAGCACCAAGACAATTTTGTATTTGGGACACTGAGAGAAGCGTTGCAAACAGTTAACATTTCATAATTATACTAAGCGTGCACAAAAATACTTAAACGGAAGGCAAAACTTCCTTTTGGGTTTATTCAGATACTGTAAGAAAGATAAGTTCACTTGCTGTCATAACACATTGTCATGCTTTAATTCTCATTCAGTGTGTACCCCACACTACCTAACATTTTGTTCTGAAAATGTCTCATGCAGTATTTTCTCCTCTTTCTCTGTGTAGTAACAATTACTTTCTTTCTCCAAGTTTATCTAATTAAGCACAATTTGAATGTTCATTTAATTCTGTACAGTTAAGCAGTCCAGATTTTTTCTAGTCCGTTAAGGACAACGCTAAGCAAATAACATACTGCAGAGGTAAGACCAAATATTGTTCTTGCCAACCTCTGTTGCAACCTATTAATCTTTAAATAACTAGGAACAATGCCAGAAAGTCTCACTGGGCAATACGCAGCCCAGAAGACAAATGGGGCTTGGGTTCTTTTGGTGTGGTCTCTTTAGCATGTACTCATGCTAAACTGTGGAAAGTTAAGAATAGGAGATAACTGTGGAAAATTGTACAATAACAAACCAGTGGGAATGAGGCTGCTTTAGTTTGTGTGGTGTTGGTAATCTAAAGCACACAGTGTGTATTTATAAAACATTCTCTTGTCGCTATTGCCTTACACTTTGCAAAACAGCCATTGTAGCTACCAAACACTCTTGCAAGGGATTTCTCTTACCTAAGAACCTAGAAAAACTTTAGAAGCAAAGTGATATTTCTCTGGAGATCAAAGGAGAAATTGCTGTTTCAGGATAGCATCTCGTCTCTAAAACCAAAACTGGAAAAGCAAACATCACACAAGTAAAAACACTGGTTGCTTAATGCAAGCCTCAGAGCAAAGAGAACAGATAGGTGATAAATTAAAAACACAGACTGGAGCAGAGACATGAACATGACCAGTCTTCAAACCACTCCTGGTCCAAACATGAATAAAACCTCCAAATTTTAGGTTCAAACATTCACTCTTTTTGAATGTTTTGTCTCTTTACCACTGATCGACATGCACATAAATCCAGATGCACCATTCATGTAGAGACACCTCATGATAACAAAGCACAAAGGATCAAGTAAAAACCTTTGTTACGTGTTGCAAAGGAAATAACGAGAGAGAGTCCCCGTATAATTATTCAAGAAGATAAACCAGGCAAGTAGTAACTCCTATAAAATAAAGGCCATTAATGACAACTAGGAATTTTACTTCTGGTTAGTGAAACTAATGCCATTTTTGCTGCAATGGAAGAATTTGTTTTGTTAATTTAGTTGAGTAGTAAGTCTGCTCAAATGTGAAGGCTGATTAAAGATAGAAATAATGAAAGTGTAGAAGACTGAGATTTGACTCTAATGCTTGCAGAGAACATGCTTTTCAGTGGGAAAGGAGAAGCATGTGAATAATGACTGCACTCCAATAGCTTCCTTACTGAAATGAAAGGGATCCTTTAAGAATGAGAAACAGATCAGGTACATTACTCACCACAAAATATTCCTATTTTTTAAATCAAATGAGAATTGTTTACTTTCCATCATCTTACTGACTCCTTTGTTTTAAAGACTTACACATATTTTTGTTCATATATATTGTTTGAAAACAGGGAAAAGTACAAACACTGAAAACATATGTCATTAACAACACTCTGAACTTAACTCTCAAAATCAGACCTCACAGTACTAAGGCAAAGGAGACAAAATAAAGGATCAGAAAATGGCAGCCCTGTGGAGAAAACAGCACGGTATTGAGCAAAGAGAGTAGTGGTACTGCCCAGCATTAAGGACAGAAGTACTGGGTCTTCTGTATAATCACATCTTTGTGACCTTACCTGCCAAGTGCTGAGGGACTGCCAACAGCAACATTTTGCAGTGGCTGCTCAGGGATAATAGTTTCTACTTTGCATGTTACTTCTCTTCTATCTTACCTTTACCAAGCCTCTGCCAGCTCCTCTCCTTTGTCTCTTCAGTGTTAAACCATCCAGTCCTGGAGTTTTGGCCAGATGCCTGGCTCACAGGGTGCCCAGCCAGCAATGGCACCCTGCCCTTGATGCCATCCCACTGCTGGGGCACGTGGGGGGCCTCAGTGCATTCCCCCAGACTCTGACTTTGTGCACAATAAGCACTCTGCCAGTCAGGGGCACGCAGCAGAGCAGCTCAGGAAGCTGCTGATGTGTGTTACGTTCTAAACTTTTTTTGTGCAATTCGTTATCAAAGAAATAATTTCAAATTAAAAGCTTTGAGATCTTTCTTTCTAAGCCGAACTCTCGCATTCTTCATCTTAACCTTGTATGGCCAAGTTGAATGTGAAACAGTTTAGTCCAGTTTTATTACTTAGTCTTATATGCTGTTGCCAAAAATGCAGGAAGGAAGTAAAATAATTGTATCTAACAAAAGGTAGATGAATTTTAGTTTGTATAAACTGATAAATGTACTGATTGCTGATTGTGATGCACTAGTATCAACATCTTCCTCGAAACTCTTTTCTTAATCACAATCATTTCTCAAGTGGCTGTTTCAGAACCATCCCTTTGAAGCCCTTCTGGATGTTACTCCTGTAAGTGGATGGACAAACACAACCCTCAAATAGTTAACTTCAATGAAGAGTTTCTATTAATTTTCGTTGTGCAACATGAAAGGGCTTTTTCTTTCTGTTTGTGAGAAAACATTGTGTACATTTTAACAATAACTACATATGGTTGGCAAGCCACCTTTTCCTCTGTCTTCTCTGTGTGAGGTTACATTGCAGACATAATACCACTACACATGTCAATGACATAACAGCCAAATTAGTTTCAAGCAACTAAATTTCAGTTGCATCAAACCATAGCCTTAGGTTACACAACTGTTATCATCCCACTGGCTATGTCCGGTACCATTTATTATAAGCAACCCAGAAAAACATCCTTTCCATAACTTAAAAGTAGATAAATGCAGATGCAGAACTGGTTGTTCTAAAAATGAACCTTGATGGTTTTCTTACCAGGAATTGAGAACTGTGGTATCTCCCACAGGAAACAGGCAAAGCTTGAAAAGTCAGCACACACTTATGCTGCTCTGGCAGCCCTTTACATTTCTTCTCCCAGGTTTTGAAGTAAAGCAGACATGGAAAGTTAGTAACCCAAGGACTCCAAATGGTTATTTGAGTAACAGCTTGTCATGAGACATTGTAACCTGCATGAGATTCCACTTAGACTAGATTCAATTCTTCATTTATTAGTACTTGATGTTCCGGCTTGTTTATATTTATATATATATATATACACACACACATATTGCATGTATGTAATATTGCATGTACATATGCATATTTTATATACAAATGAACAAAATTTTTAGTTTCTGTTGACAACTAGAAGAATTTTTAAATTTTTAAAATTTAATTTGTTAGAATTTTTTTAAAAATTTAATTTTTAACCTTTCCTAATGAATCCTACGTAAGTAAAATTTATTTTACTAATAAATCCTAAAAATATTAATTTTAAGTCTTAGGAAATAAAAGAATCTGATGTGTATAACAAAGTAACAAAAGTTAGTCACTGCATAAAAACTTAAGGTGTCACCTCAGCTATGATTTTGCCCTGTAAAACAGTATTAAAAAATCATATTTATTGTGCCTTCATTCTGGTACCAGATGTGCTTTTTGCAGTCATGTTGAGAAGATGTTTTCATATTTGGGTGGTGAGTTTTGTAGGTTTTGCTTTGGTTTTTATTTTTTGAGTTTGTTTGTGGTTTTATTTTAAACTTTCGGATCTTTTGCTTGTTTTGTTTTTCCCCAAGTTGCCAGGCGCTCAGATCCAACCTTGGCTCCTGTAGTAACCCAGCACTACTTCTCATGCACGCTTCACTTCTCGTAATGCAGCGTAACATCACTGCTAAAGTGTCCTCATTACAATTGTGTAACTCTTTTCAGAAAACAAACAAAAAAGTGACTCCATTGGTGACAACTGGACAAGCTAATTTGAAATTGTGTAAGTAATCAATTGGCTCTCTGAATGCTAACAAACAAGTCTGCACAAGAAAATATAATCCAGTTTGTGTGTTCTGTCTCTTTTTAGCTGAGTTGTTGTGAGTGGTCAATGAAAGGACAAGATATTTAGATATAAATCATCAGAATTAAATCATGTTTGGAATTAAAATTCACTGTATACATTTGGAGTGACATTTTTGCCTTCGGTATTCCTTCTACATTTGCTCAGCCTATTAAGAAGGCAGGTCCTGCCTCTTGGATCGTCTCTATTTTCACTGTTTAAGTAATTTTGACTTTTGGTCTTGTAGTTCAAGTAATCAGAGTAGTGTACGTATGATTTTTCTGAAACAAAACAAAACAGTGAAAAGATGGAAAACAGCAAAAAAAAAGTCAGAAGTTGCATACAATCTTTTTTATGCATCACGTACAGAATTCTACAAAGTTTTTTTTTTTTAACATCAGGACTGTACATTAGCTATAGAAACATAAAAACCCACTTTTTACTCCTTGTACTTCATAGAGATTGAGCTGCCATAACCCTCAGGCAAATCCAACACGAGGTGCACATAGTGATAAATCTGCTACAAAATCCAGGTATCCTCAAGCTCCAAAATGGAATGTGCATTCGTAAGGCTATTATCAATTTCAGTTTAATAAATACAATATTTTCTAATTCAGCTGGAGAGGTACTTGCTATCTCACAATCCTGAATAAAGTAAATGATCAAACAAAAGACGAATCAATGGGTTAGACTTTACAGACAAGTAAAGTGGGGTGTCAACTGCACTGAATTTAAAAGAATTACTTCGAATTACCATTCATTTAGATGACGTACTGTGAAATTTTCTGTGAACTTTTCACATTTTTTGCCATTGTTTTCCAGTGTTTGAATTGTTAACATAGCATTTCTCTGATATCTTAAGAGCAGGAACTTCCATTGATAGTCCCAAATTTCAGGGATTGGGGTTACTGTTCTAACCATAACTTGGAAAAGCATTTTTTGCCCTACATCTTAGGTGCATGTACATTATAGGCAAATATCACTTAATTTCCAGTCTTCCAAAGCATATGCTGATTTTTCAGTTTAGTAAGTGGAATTATTAAACCCAATCTGTTTAATTTGTACGGGCTTTTTCTCTCACAAGTGTTGAGCATTCATAGTTTCCAATCACTGAAGCCAACAGCATCTGCTTAGGACGTGAAAAGAAAAAAACCAGGCCAAAAGTGATGGTCATTAATTCAGATGGAAGATTCCAACATACTTTTGACTGGTTTTCACGAGCAATAAACAAATTTGACCATCTCTGAAAAGGAAGAAAAAAAAAAAAAGTGGGAGAGCCTCACAAATTTAAAATCTCAATTTCAGTGTCCTGCTTCTCTAATGGGACAGTACTTATATGAAGGAAGCATCCACTTCCCCCCTCAAAGTAAGATACGGATTAACGACAGAAGCAGCAAGCAGCAGAATGCGAGCACAGCTGTAATGGAAAGGAAGCATCTCTCTCAAGCTGGCTCTGTTGCTCCATTTGGTTTTAAATGCTGAGGGTCAGCTTTGCTGCTGGAGAAAATGAGATAAGGGCTGTTCTCACTATATGGTGAATCTGTGCAGTTGAACATTACAAGAGAATTGTAAAGGAGCTGTTTCTTCCTGTAGGAAGCTAAGATTAAAAAAAATATTTAAACTCTTTTCATATTCACCAAAGAGAACAAAAAACTGCAGTAGATATGCCTTAGTTATGTTAATAACTTGTTCATCTCTTCACAGCCAACGGGAACTCTGCAGTAGGTCAAGATAAGCCGAGTGGTGCTGTCAGGCATAGGGGACATCTAATAAATTAGATTTCAGTGTGTTATAAAATCTAAATGCATTGAGAAGCCATGTTTAAACTTTCTATATTAATGACATCTACTTAAAAATAATATATGAATGGTCAGAAAAGTGACTAACAAAAACATCTGAGTGCATGCTAAAAAAAATAAATCACATCTAGTTGCTTACACTTAATTTAGACACTGCTTGTCAGTTTTGCAGACTCAGCACGGCTACGTAAGAGTGAGGTGATTTCCTTTATGTGGTTTGTGTGTCACCAGTAAAATCAACAAGCACTTACACAATCTTTTTTGGGGGGATACATAACACACATGGAACAGCTCATGATTTTAAACTGAGCTTTATAGAATGACGTTTAGCCTACATTAGTTGCTAGTATTTTTACATGCATCAAACCAAACAAATCCGTTGAAGAGCATGTTAATTCTACAGTTCTGTGATGTCTGTCAAGTCTGTAAGGATAACACCACCTACATCCCTAGTTGTTTTTACAGTGGAATAATAATGAAAAGCTTTGTATGAAAATTAACCACACCATGTAAATATAAAACTTTCACATTCTAAAGTACAACTGATTTCTAAATTCCCTTTTTCAGATGATAGCTTCACTTTACTTTAAAAAAAAGTTTCTAACGAACTCTCAGTTCATAGACACTGTTAATATATTTCATAATTTGTATACATGTAAATAGTATAGGTCAAAATAATGCTTGTGTCTTCTCCTTATTTTTTATTCAACAAACTGATCTTTAGAAACTGCTCAGCACATTACTACTAAAATATTAAAGTATAAGATGAATAAAAATCCATAGTAAGTACAGAAAAGGTCCCATAAATACATTTTGAACATAAAACACGACATTCCAGTGCTTACCTCTAGAAGTCTTCACTAAGAATTCAGTGACCAAAACAGCAGAGAGGAAGTGAGAAGAGCACTGTTTTCAATAGTTTGGTAAATTAACAAATCTGCTCTGAAAACAGATGTTTTCAGATGTGTGCAAAAGATTATATTTAGTCAGAAATCTAGATTTCTGGGAAAACACTGCTTGCTTTTGCAAGTAATTTAGTAAATGTTTTAGTAGGCATACAAAAGCCTTATGGAGGGAGTCTGATAATAGTCCTTTATTATTCCACTGAATTCTACAAAAGTTTATTGAATAATTTGATAACTATATTCAGCATACAGTCTGCACGCACTCAGCTTTGTAATTATTTCAGGTATTCTCTTAAAGTAAGCCTTAGAATGATTCCCAGCATCTAGCATTTAACCTATGCAGACTTTTACCTACTGCTTTGAATGCAACTGAAAATTTGCTTTACTCTGAGTGATGTTGAGTTCAACAGAGCTCCTTAAAATCCACGAAATCTTAAAACTCTATGCAAATCACTGCAGGAACTTGATGTTGTTGAGATATTCTATACAACAGATCTGCACATTCATCCCAGATACACTTTTTCAGGTGATGATCTCTCACTGAATGCCTCATCCGAGTAAAACAGTTTTAAAGAGAGCTTTTTAGAGGAAAGGGAGAGTAAATCAGCAAGTTGAATAACATATGAGGAGCAATCTATAATAGCCTACCTTCTAAAGAGAGGAAATACCTTGAAAGGGAGTTCCAGTGCTACTTCATTTATTTATTTCAGTTGAAACACTATTAATGGAACAAGCTCTACAGCAGCTTCAATAGTATTTTGTTCAGGTTCGATTCATAAATCAATTTCTATTTTGTAACTGCAGCCATTCCACAGCAAAAGTTCAATGTGATTTCATTTCTTGCCTTCTAATTAAAGGTCTATAATGAAAAATGTGCGTAACCTGAGTGTTTGTTTAACTCCTCATTAATGATGCTGAACTCAGAATCGCTACTGTGACATCTGGTACCACTGCCTGTAGTAACTGCTCTGTATACACTGCTCTGTGCATTGCTTTTCAGTAAACAATTGCTCTTTCAAGCCACAAAAATGCATGTCTGCTCTCAAGGAGACATGCTTTTTGCTGCATCATTACAGAAAAATGTGCTGCCTGCGATATCAAAAGACCAAACACATGCAAATTGTAACACTTCATCAGAAAAAAAAAGTACAAACAACTGAAAACATGTTTTCTCTTTATATAGCAATATGCTGACTGAGAATTCCCACAGACCAGGGGCATGGCATCTATCAGAAGATTCCACACAGACTCTCCATTCAAAATACTTCTCCCTGCAGCTCAATCAAAACCACCTGAGACATTTCTAATGAAGACTCTCGCCATAAAGCCCAGAAAATCAGCACATAAATCCTTCTGTAAGAATTAAAAACGACATCCTTATTTGAGGTTAAGTCAGCATTCTTTTCTTGTCTTTCCTACTGATATTCCAAGAAAAACTCCCTCTGCAACAGCACTTCCTCTCTGCTCCATCTCCCTGCGGTGAGATCATCATCTATTACTACAGAAATCAACATGATGTTAAAAATAAGCATGGAATGACCACACTGCACGAAGAAGGAGACAGACACTGTAATGTTTCTCAAGTAGAACGTCCTAAAATACTGAAGAAACCCCAGGAGGTTGCTTTATGTCTACTGTAATAGATCTAATTTGCCTGGACGCTCCTTCTTCATGTTCATCCACTTGAGCTTATTTTAGTGTAACATTTGAACTCTGCCAAAGGCTCTTGGGAACATTCCTGAGCGTTACTCCTAGGCTTGTCAACCCTGCAGTGCCTTTTTATTATCAAGTGTCTTCCAACACGAAATACCATCTCTGCCAGAGCTCAAACCATCCCTGCGATCACCCTGCCTTAGTGACAGAGGAGTTGGAAAGGCAGGGCTGTTTCAAGGCGGATCCTCACTGGGGCTCCGATGGATATTAGTCAAATCCTGGTGAACAAACCGGGATATATTTAATGGCATGTTTAATTTAATATTTGTTTTCTACATCTTACATCCCTAGGATTCTTCGCTTCCTGCATTTGTCGTACAACAGCGTGCAAGTCCAATGGCGTTTGGGGCGGTGTGGGATGAGGTGTGATGCTTATACGGGATTCTTACCCTCAAACTGGCACCTCCCGACGTTCGAACCACTTAGAACCCAGAGAAGGAAGCACCGCGAACCTACCTGTCCCTGCCCCGCGGTGACCCAGCCGTAGGGGACACAGCCCGTCAGCAGGAGTTCAGCACACCACGGCCGCAGGGAGCAAAGCGGCGCACATTCCGCACAGCGGCGCGGCAGCACCCCCGGCTCCCGCACCGCCCGCAGACGCGGCCCCTCCGCGCGCTCACCGCCCCACGACCGCGCATGCGCGGTGTGCGCGGAGGCTGGAGGGCGGTCCGCGAGCGTCGCTCCGCTCCCGCCTCATTGCCGGCCCGGCTCCTTCCTCCCCGCTTCTCTTCCTTCCTCCTCCTCGCTGTTTCCTGCCAGTCTCGCGCCGCGGCGGCGACCGCTCGGCGTTGAAGGGGAAAAGGCGGCAGCGTGAGGGCGGGGAGAGGAAGAGAGGAGGACGGCCCTCATCCGCGTGGCCGCTCCCGCCCCGCTCCGGTTCTTGCGGTTCCTGGGGCGGGGAAGGGCTGAGGGGGCAGGGTGAGGAGAGAGCGCGGCTGCCCGGCCCAGGCCGACGGCTCGTCCTAGGGCGGCTTCGGCCTCCGTCCCTCCGCCGCCGGCACGGAGCTTGAGGCCGAACTGGGCGTTCCGGCCGCAGGTGAGGCTGGGGCGGGCGGCGGGAAGGGGAACAACGGCGGAAGAGAGACGGAAAGCGGGCCGGAGCGAATCGCGGGCATTGATTGCCGCGTCCGCGCCTTTCTCTGCCGCGCTTCCTCGAAGCGCAGCGCTGTGTCTCCGCCGCTTGCAGGGCGTGTCCCGGCGGGCCGTGCTGCTGCCGGGCCGGCTCCGTGTGCCCTGCTTCGGCTGCGGGCAGAGCGTGCTGGTAGGGGATGGGGACGTTCCCGAGCCTGGAAGGGGCCTTTGTACGGCTCCGGGCTGCGATCCACCACGTGTGTTATAGCTGATTTCCACACTGATTTCCGCCTTGTTCCTTGGAATATTTACTTACTTGCACGAATTTCCTGCAGCGTTAAAAAAGTCATTTTTTAAACGTTCGTTACATCTTGAGTTTGAAGTGTTTCAGTGGGGCCCTGAAGCAGCTATGATCTTAGTACACATCTGCTTCCTCGCACAGCCTGATTGCTTAGTGGTGAGGTAAGAACAGATGAAAGCTGCTCTGGCAGTACAGCACAGTGATAGGTGACGTGCTTTTCCCATGGCTTTGTGTGACGTTTGGAGATGTTGACCTTAGGGTGTGAAGTTGTGTTATCTGAACTGAATTCCTGGCTCTCTTGCATGTAAGGCAGCTGTGTGAAATGTCAGGTGTGAGCTTGTTCGCCTAGGCATGATGCTTCTTGTGAACTCCTTTGCTTTATAGCTGTCATTGTGCAGGAGCTGACATAGTGTTTTAACACATGGAGTCCGGTTTAACCAGCACTGTCTAATACTTCCAGTTGCAGGGGGCTGTGCAGTACGTGCTAAGGTCTTAAATAGTGGTTGAAGGAGCTGGGATTGTTCAGTTTGGAGGAGGCTCGGGGGAGACCTTATTGCTCTCTATAACTACCTGAAGGGAGGTTATGGTGAGCTGGGAGTGGAACGGCCTCAAGCTGCATCAGGGGAGATTCAGGCGGGACGTTAGGAAATACTGCTTCTCTGAAAGAGTGGTCAGGTGCTGGAATGGGCTGCTGGAGTCACTGACCCTGGAGGTGTTCAAGGAATGTTTGGATTTTGTGTTGAAGGACATGGTTTAATGAGAACTATTGATGATAGGTGGATGTTTGCACTGGGTGATCCTGTGGGTCTTTTCCAACATTGGTGATTCTATGATAAAGAATAAACACATATAATCATAACACACATGCCTTTTTTATTTATTTTTGAAATCTAGATAGATATCTTACTTAGTACATCCAGTATATAACAGTGATGAAAAACCAATGATGTTTGTTTTTGAAAAATAATAATAATATAAATGGTGACAGAAGTCAGTGCAATGCACATACTAAAATATATATATATTAGAGATGCTTTTTGAGAAAGCAACATGATTTTATTATCCTGAGTAACTGGAAATGAGTTAATAAATGCATGCAATGGGCAACTTGTTTCTATGCAAGCTTGCTTCTTTGTGATCTTCTGTGTTATATATCATTTGAAATAGTGCACATAGGTAGTGCTGTTGGAAGTTCATGGATGTGTGTTAGGCACGTAGAGCTAGACCTGCTGCCATGGCAGAGGTGAAGGAGCATCTCCCCAGGGCCTGATAGCCACACAGGGGACCCCCAGCTTTAGATTGTGCCCTGGAAGGTTTGCTCTGTTGTGCTTCAGTACCTTTCCTGCAATGTGGAGTAACTTCAGCAATAGTAGCAAAGAGTAGGAGTGCTGTAAATATGAAGTTGTTAATGGAGAAATATCTTCAGTAGTTGCAGCTTATTACTTGACGTGGGCTGTTACCATGGAGCTCTTTGTTTGTTTCGTTCATTAACAAATAGTCTCAATAGAGTAGCAGTGTGTTGCAGTGTTTTGTTTTTAAATGGTTAATGAATCATTCTTTTGCAAAATGATAGAGGATACTCATTTTGGAAAAGCTGACAATGTGAAAATGCAGTTTGCTTTGCTTTTGGAAGATTCGTGTGACTTTGTTTTTCATTATGCATTCCTCTAATTTTTTTCATTGTGTTCATTGTAGTTCTGTCATTTCCTCGAATTTGAAAATCATGCTTGATTTTCTTTTATTTTCCCTGAATCTTCAGTACTTGTGGTAACACTGGTAACACTGTAAATGTCCAGCTGTGTCACTCTGCTTCTCTGACACCTACCTTTACATCGTGCCCTAGGATAGTCTTGGCTGTGAGACTATTATAACAGCTTTTCAGATGCTTCTTCTCAATAATGATAATGTTCTGCATGTCATTTTTTATCACGGAGTCATGATATCTGCAAGTGCAGCTGTAAGCAGCTGACTGGCAAAGAATTCATGCTTCATAAAATAAATACCAGTGATTGAAGTCACTTCGCTCTGTGGTGTTGTCTCAGGATTCTGGTAGTCTGCAAAGACAGGAAGGTCACCAAAGACAGATGGATGGGCCTGTGGGTGTTAGGTACTCCCACAGGGTTCTAGGATATGTCAGTACAGCTACTGTCTTGCCTTGCTTAAAGTTTACCAACACTAGCCTGATAAGGTTACACTTCATGGCTCCGTCAGGCAGTACTTTTCCAGACTACATAATAGCTTTCTGGCTCTCTGTCTATTCCTAGCTTTGTAACACTCACGAGCTAAGGGATTTCAGCTTTCTCTAAGGAGTTGTCATTCTATTGTTAAAAGCCACTAACAAGCAAAAAGCTCTATTTCTCAGGTTTTTAAAAGGGAAACGAACTGGGAACGTGTTGTGTCAGAGAGTGTGGATAGTTGATAGTTAACTCAGTGCAGGCTGACAGCTGTGCACAAAGTAACTTCAGGGGGATTTTTGTGCCCTGAAGAGGCTGACGTGAGCTTGTTCATTCAGAGCGGAATCTCTGTACCTCCAGTTTGAGGTAGGACGTGATTTGAGACAAAGGGGTTTTCTGGTTGTTAGTGGAAACACTGTTCATGAACTGGAATAACTGCCCCCGTTGTAGTAGTAAGCACTGTCACCTTTTGGCTGACAGTAACTGTCAGTCTTTACTTCTTCCTTTAATGCTAGATGTTTTACACATAGTATCAGTTCCTCCACCCCCTGCGATGATTCTAGTTTCAGATAACCTTTTTCTGAGCAAGGTGGTGCTGAGTGAAAATTATGAATGAGTGCTTAAAGCCATTATGTAAACAACTGCTGATTCCCCTCTTTCCTTCATTGCATGGTGGTGCTGCGATCATTAGCACATGAAGCTGCCTTCTTTTCCCCTCGTGAATTAGACATTCTAATTCCAAAGAGCGTGTCCTTGCTCAGAGGAATGCTACAAGTGCATCCTTCTAGGGAGCACTCTTGTGTCAGCCTTGCGAAATTTAACTCTTCGTGTGTCTTTGTTCTGTGTCCATTTATTTCTGTTTCTACTTTAGAGCTTGCTTTCATAAAGCGCTGAAGCTTAAACAAATAAGATTGTAATTTTCCAGTCTGATTCTTTCTGCTCCCTCTGAAATATAAATGCTACTTCTGCTGGCTTGCAATAATAATACCTGTGATTTATTATTATTTTTTATAGATCTGTGTTAACCTGAGCTGCAGCTTCACGAGACAGTTCTTCAAAATTACTGAGTTGGGAGTGTTCTGCTGAGCATATTCTGTTTTAATTGTGGGCATGGTAGCCTCCATACCTTTCATAGCTATGAAATCAGCTGTGTTATCTGTTAGAGTGAAGGTCAGGTGTTCAATTAAAATAGGAAGTATATTCAGAATGTTTGACTCCGTCATTGTTGCATAGCAGTCTTGCTTAGATCTTTCTTTTTAGTGAGGTGCATGAAGAAGATTTTGTACTGAGTAGTGTATTTCACAAGCTTGTTCTTTTGGTATTCTTGGGGTTTGTGGAATTCTGAAATTTGTCAGAAATCAGAATGAGTTGCTGTTTGTTTTTATCAGCAATCTGTGCTTGTTTTATTAGTGATGAATGTGCTTTTCTTTCTGCTTCTTACATCCATCCTGCTTAGTGTGTTTCTAACATTCATCCAAGCAACCTTAATTCAGAGTCTTTTAGGTTTTCACTCCAGCCCTCCTTTTTGATCAACTCCCACTGATTTCATTGCCTTTTTGTCCTTGTGAAATCACAGTTAACCCACAAATTGAAATAGAATCGACTTATAACTGAAGTTGATCATGTAGACCATTACAATATGTGATCTTTGAGTTTTGTTGAGAGAACACTTACTGCTGGCTCTTGTTTGATAAAAGGCAGGTAAAAGTGTGTATCATAGACATTTGTGTCGTCTAGTAGCGTGAAATTACTTCCAGATGGTATTTTATAATGAACACCTTCCTAGTAGTATTTTCTCTCTCATTACACGTCACAGGTAGCTATCATTAGGGGCAGGTAGTGCTTTCATGGTGTTTTATGATCCATGTGATTCACTCATGGATAGTTAAAGCAGATCAGCACACCAGCTTGACAGGTGGGCAGCTAACTTTGTTCCAGAAGCTAGGTACTGTGGGCAAGAGGTTCAGCTCCTTCCCCAGATCAGAAAAGTTGTTTTTGTTTTTATTTTTTTTAAGTACGCAGCCTCTGCTGACTTGGGCTTTAGTGTTAGGAAACTGCAAGGCTGGCTCCAACAGCCAGTGGTTCTAGAGCAGTGCTGCTCTTTGCTGGTATTGGATCAGATGCACACAGATTGTTTCTACACAGGTGAATTTCTTAAGTGTTCTGTGGTGTTACTTTGAAAGTCTCCTTTTCTCTTTCAGTTTATTTATAGCATCTTCACACTGTAGTATCTGAATGCCTTGCATGCATGCGATGCCAAATACGCTGGCGTAGACCCAGGCATCAGAACAGGTGGTGCTATTGAAGGTGGTGAGTGATAGGACCTTAAAATGTAGAGTAGCTTCTGTTTTATGTAAGACTGGTCACCTTTGTTTAGGAAGGAAAAGATAAACATATTACCTTTAGTCAGAAGATAGTAGGAAAAAGAGTAGGCAGAAATGTTTAACTTGTGGAAGAGGTGAAACTTTATATATCACTGAAGCGAAGGGAAATCAGAGAAATTGAGGGATTTCCTCACGAGTCTTCTGTTTTATTTTAGGACTTTAAAAAATAAAAAGAAATACAGCAGGATATCGCTTCATCAGCTGTGTAATAATACGTGTAACCCCGCCTACGTTAAGGAATGAGCACGTAAGAGATGTGACTTGGGAATTCTGAACTGTAAACGCAGCAGATTGCAGTGTCATTTCCTTTCCATCGTTCAGGAAGCCCAGTGTAACAAACTGTTCTTTGGGTGGTTGTATTTTATTTTAGGTTGTATTCAGTTTTTTGTGGGATTTTTTTGGTGAAAGTTCTACTGTTATGGCATGTGTTCAGTTTATTGTATTGTGCAAGTTACACAAATGAAGTACATAAGGAATATTTTTATTTACATTTGTGGAAATACTTGATGCTGTCTTCTATGAGAATTAACATCCTGATACCTTTAGTATTAGACTTATTGGTCTGTTAGCAATCCAACTAGATCCCTTCAGTACTGAACCATAGAGCGAGACATGAAATACTCTGTGATACCTCAGCTTGATTAAAAGCTACATGGAATGCAAGAAATTGTGTGATAAGGTTCTCGAAGGAATAGAAAACATTTTGTTAAGAGATTGTATTGAGAGTTTCAAAGTTGGCAGCTGTAAGAATTACGTAAGCAAAAAATGAGTAATTTTGGAAGAAACTTCTGGAGATCAGGCCTTGCTCAAAGCATGGTCAGGTAGAGCAGGTTGATCAGGGCCTTGTCTGATCACGTTCTGAATCTGGAGTTTCACAGTGTCTCTAGGCCAGTGTCTAACTGCTCTCTGTTCTTCAGCTCCGAGATCCTTTGCATGTGTTTCCCATTTGGAGATGCTCTGGATTTGCATGTACCTGTGCCGTTCCCCACGTGTGCTGGTGAGAAATGACCTCAAGGCTTGCCTGCAGCCAGGCACAGATTCTCCTTGCTTCCTGCACCCTGTGCTGGCTGCCTGCAGGCTGAAGGGTGAGAGATGCACAACGTGGAGAGATGCTGTCTGACCTGGGCAGGGATCACATTGTAGTGTCAGGCCAGGTTTGGACAGCTGCTGTTTCCTCTCCAAGGCCTCCCCCGCTGATGTTTGTGTTTTTGTCCAATTTTCTTTAAAGCTGATTACTTTGTTTCAGACACTTCTTTGTAATTTCCTGCTGTTTGATGTGAATGATAGTCATTTTGCTCTTCATCATGACATGTTTTGGGCGAACTCACTGTCAGACAATTGCATATTTGACACAAGTTTTTTTTCTTCACAGTTGCTATTGTCTAACCACTGACATATGTCCTCTGCCTTACTGAGCAATGGCCATACTATTTTCTCAGCCTGTCTTTTGCAGTCATGTCCTCATAGTCACCTTTCTTGTTGTATTTAGCAGCCTTTTCTAGTTTTGACTCTAGATGAGTTTTTGGCTTTTCTAACTCATCTTTGTATGCAGAAGGAATGTCCCTATGTGTCTTCTAGGTAGTTTGTTCATGCTTCCTTTCCTGGGCTTGACCTCAGTCAGGAGTTCTGTGCTCATCTTGGTGAGCAAATCTGGCAGATGGCTGTAAGGAATGCTGTGCTCTCTTTACAGCACAGTGACTCCTGCTCCTCATGCTCCTTATGCTCCAGTTCAACTGTGACGAAGTTCTATTTGCACATTCACTGCTCTTTAATTATACGTTAAGTACTGAACTGTCAGTCTGAACGTAGCCATACTAAAAATAGCTATACAACCGGCTATATTTCATTCCCTAAATTACTCTGATCCTCTGAGGATCTCAGTGAATTCACAAAATTGAATTAGTTGACTGTTAGAAGTGATATGTTGTTTAAACCCACAGATGTAGGTCAGGTCTGCATTGTGCTCAGGTACTTAGCAGTTTTTACTTGCACGCTGTTAATGCTGATGTTGTAAATGCTAAAAAAGAAATGCAAATGGTAAGAATTTCATTTCTTGCCTATTGGCCTTTTTAGCAGATAGTTTTGAGTTCTGTTGCTTAAATGAATTGGATTATCACAGTAGCACGTAGCATAATTTCTTGTTTTATTTAGGCTAATCCATAGCCTTTATGAGTACTTGTTATAGTAGGAGAATATCACTTTACATGTTGATGCTGCTTCTGTCTTGTGATTTATCTGCTTTTTTACTTGAAACCAGTCAGTATTAATTACTGAAAAGAGATGTGTTTTTTTTTTTTTTGACACCTCTCCCAAATGAGAGCAGCAAGCCAAAGTTCTGAGCTTATATCTTTGCCAGCAAAACATTTTCAATCTGCTTTCTCAGGATGGATACTTCAGTTCATCAAAGTACAGAGTAGGAGCTTGCTTGCTTTGTTTTAAAGCTAAGAAAACAGATTCTCACAGAATTGACCAACAGGGGCAGAACTTGTTTTAGACCTCAAATCAGTCTTTAGTCACCTTGAGTTCCAGCTCTGCTGTCCTTTAGAACCATTCCAACTTCAGATAAGAGTGAGGTTGGAATCTTATATTTGTTCTTAAAAGTGCACTTCTATCCAACACCTGCAGCACTGAACGTCATTAGTTTGGATCTCAGAATAGCAACTGGAAATTGATAAGATTATATTCCATAATAGCAGTGTCTGTCCTATGCAGGAGCTTTTAAGAATGGAAATGTGTAGTTTTCAAGGCTCTGTTGTCCTTTCTCAGCAAATAGAATATTTCCCTACTCTAAGCACACAAAGGTTAGGAAAGTACCTGTGGAATTGGAAGCAGGATGAAAGATCCCTGCCTGCAAGGGAGAGAGGACTTGCAGTGTGATATTATGGTGGGGATTAGAAGTATAGAAGCTAAATTGAAAAAGAAAAAAAGAAGAAAAAAAAAAAAAAAAAAAGGAAGAAAAGGGCATCATGCTGCTACTTGATCTCTTTGCCAGAAAATAGCCCAAATATTTTGGTTTTGTTACTCTAATAAAAATAATGGAGTAAGAAATGATGAAGTGTCCACGCACGAAGAATCCTTGTCAGAATTTATTTTGCCTGTTTGATTGAAGCATTAGGGATTTTTTGATGTTTCCTAGTTAGAGGTGGTAGAAAAGCTCTTAAACCAATTTGTTTTCAAAAGGGTGGCCAGTAAGAGTTTGCTCCTGCAACTTTTCTATTTGCATGAAGAAGTTGTTTTTACTAAATAAGGCTTTTTCCCAGGCCCTGTGTGGAACACTTATCTCCTTTATCTCAAGTAGCTGGGCTACCAGCGAGTTCTGATCTGCCACTTGTAAGCAACTGGATGTCTGGAAGTAGGCTTTTAGTAAGGTATTTAGGGAAAAAAAGCTAATTGAGGTTGTTCCCCTACTTTTGAGTAATGTTTTACTCTGTGACTGTGTGTTGTAAACACGAGCTGTGTCTTGGTTTGCTGGTGATTTTCTTTCTCCTTGCAAAAGGTGCTTGGAAGATGTTCTGTATAGAAGAACATATATAAGACATAACACATATAACATATATATAAGAAGAAGATTATACTGAGTACGTGACACTGAAATGTTTCTCTCCTCATTTTCCAAGTTAGGCAAAAGAATATTTTTGTTACCCTGGATATGTCTTTAATTCTACTGTAATATACTGAAGTTTGCATTCAGTTGCAGCTGTATTAAAATGTAAATAAATGTCTGTTACCTGCCTGGATGCTTTGAAAAGGTTCTGTCTGCTGAATTTTTTCTGTTTTGGAGAGTGTTCTAATGACTGTGTAATTCTAGTTCTTGAACCTGCTGCTGACTGTGGGGTCTCTTAAGTCCATGAAATGCATTTAATTGTTATTTTTAGGAGTTGTGAAAAATGATAGGGTGTGTAAGTATCTTCACTGAGCTAGGAGTAGCTGATGGTTGTGTCTGACTTTGAAGCTGTAGGTAAATGAGTGGTTTCTGTTAAGTGGAAAAACTTGTGTACACTTTGTACGATGCAGTCAGATTTTATAAAGCTTCCATAAAAGTTTGATGAAGTTTTTCCAAAAATACAGCCCTTATGCCAATGTCATACTGAGTTCTTGAGTATTAAATGGCTGAAAAAATAGGTAACTAAATTATTAAGATTGTGGGTGTGGGTTCGTTCTGTTGGGTTTTTTTATTTAATTCCAGATCTAAAAACTGAGTGTTTTTGGTTTTTTTTTTTCTCCAATTTCTCTTTGCAAATACAGAATTAGAGAATAAAAATGGGGACTCCTGGATCAGGACGGAAGAGAACTCCAGTGAAAGACAGATTTTCTGCAGAAGATGAAGCTCTGAGTAGCATTGCCAGGGAGGTATGTTAATTTCAGTTTGTTTCTAATTCATGAATAGAGATGAAAGCAGATTTATAGTCCAATAATTAGACAAAAATGAAATACCAATGAGGAGTACTTTAAATTGAAAAGATGACATTTACTGGAATTAAGTGTCCTTACTTCTATGGTTAGTGTAACTTCATAGTGCCACACTTTAGCTTAGCAGCTACTTCTGCAGGTAGGTATGCTTTAACTGTTTGTTACCTTGATTTATGAGAAATCCAGTTGCTTTCTGAAATGTGGAATAAAAAAACCTGAAGGTTTAGCCTGCTGTAGTGCTCAGTATTCCTATAGTGGTCAGTGTAGTCTGTTAGCACTGAAGGTGTAACAGTTATTGAATGTATTTACAAGAGTTGACAAACGTGTTCTATTTCAAAGATGAAGTCATAGTTCTGTCAAAAATAGATTCATATGCTGTTCATATTATTCATATTCCAGGACTTTTCTAGTAGGATCAGCAGCTTAAAAATAAACACCTGGAAGTAACCAGCCAAGAGAGTAGCTGTTGTCATTGAATTGCTTGCTGTAATTCAAGTATTAGCCAACTTTTTTTCTAAAAAGCCCTTGTATTTTACTTTAAAGGAACAGAATTCATTTCCCAGGGTATAACAGCTGAGGCCAGTTAATAAGTCTATCTTTAAACAATATCTGATTTTACTGTACTGTTCTTCTCATTTGCCTTCTCATTTGAGGCTGCAGAGATGTTTCCATTTAACATGCTTATGACATAGGGATTTCCAATTCTCTATGCATGAATATGTACACAACTGTTCTCGGTCAGTTATCTTAGCAACATGCCTTGTTTATCTTTTCACTGTCAAAGGGTGTTCTGTTCTTCAATTTGCTATACTGAAATTACCTTTTAGCAGATGTAGGTTACAGGACCAAATTCTGACTCGCATGTCTTGTGAGGAAATATTCCTTTGAGGTGTTCCAAACAGCAAGAAATAGTAAACAGCATTTGCTGAAACAAAAGTCTGGCACACAGCTGGAAAAACTTCATGGAAATTGCTTTGGGATTCAAAGCAGTCACAAAATGTCACTAGGAGTTGTCAGTAGTTGTAATACTAAGGGTTTCCTGCTGTGGTGTATGAGGTTTGGGGTTGTTTTTTTTTAAAATTTCTTTTACTTTCTTACAATGTTCATATTTAAGGAAGTCTTAATCTCACTGCTTCTTGCCACTCTATAATTTGACATAATTGAGATTTTTATTTTTATTCTGTGGGATGTGTAAAAAAAACCAAAGTCTGTTGGGACCAACAAACATCTGCAAAAATGGAAATTATGGTGTCAAATTCTTTGGCACTGAACCAATAATCTCACATCTCTATGGTCATTTTTTTCATTAGTTGAATCTGATGTCTTGTCTTGTATGAAAACATTCAATGAAAAGTCACTGTCATGGGATCTGAGGGACTTGAACAAATTGCTTTCTCCTTGTCAGTTTTCTTTCACTCTTTCTCTCTTGTATCAGATAACTTTGCTGTTAGCATCCCCTCCCCTTTATCTGTTGTAGTACTAGCCTGGAAAGCTTTCCTGTCTTCTGCTTGCTGTGGGAGTTTGCATTGAGGCAAGCATTTCCTCTGTGCTGTTGCACTAAATGTGACAGGAGCATGCTAAATCTTCATCACATAAATGTTAAGATTTTGTTGTTTGTATTCTTTACTTAGTGGCAGTTGGACAAAAAGCAGGCATATCAGATATAAAAGTAAAACAAAAGATACAGCTGAGGAGAGACAAGAAATCCATCTGGTGTGTAAATGACTGTGCTGTCGTGGAGAGATAGTAAGGAGAGGATGAGGGTAAAGGAGCATGGAAATAAGCTGAAGAAATGAGCAACAAGAGAGAAAACTGCAACAACTTCCCTCAATAAGAAATGTGAAATAAGCTTTAATGAGGCTGGTGAGGTAACTGTATAGAAACTAAAATCAAAATACTGTTACTTGCTAGTGATTGCCTTCTTGCAAGTGAGGTGAAGGAGGAAAAATTCCTTTCCATACTGTGGAAGCAAATTTTATGTTCGCTTAACTTTGCAGAGAGGAAAACTTGTACCGTGTCACCTTTGTGTGATAGTAAGCTTTTTCTCTTTATGAAGAATTTTATCAATGCTGTGAAGATGCTGAGAAAAAAACACTTCAGAAAGAAGACTCCAGACTGTCTGCCAAAGACATTCAGATTTAAATCTGGTCTTTTTCCTCTTTTTTTTCTTCCTTTCCTACAGAAACTATTTGGATGCTAACTAAAGAACCAGGTGCTAGATAAAGTAGTTTGGAAGTTCTTAAAAAGATTGCAGCAAAAAATTTATTTAAAATAAAAATGGAAAAGAGGAGAAATGAAGTATGCAGAGGCAATTTTTAAAATAATTGCAAGTAGTTTTTAGTGACTATTTTTAGGTGAAAATGAAGAAACTGACCATATCACCAGTAATGGAAAGGGAGCATTCACTTCCAGTGCCATGTTTTCTAAAATAACGTACTCCAATAAGGGGTGTTTCTTGATAGTGTACTTGAAAACAGCAACAGTATGAATATATATTTCTAGAATGAAACGATGCTTATACAGGCTCAAGGAAATACGTTTTTATAATATATAATACCTTTATATCTGTTTTGAAATGAATGAGATGAATTCCAGAACTCAGAAGTAAATGAATATTTTAGCTCTTCTTTGAGCAGCAGAGCTGATACCAGAAGAAATGCAGATACAGTGCTTGATTTAAAGCCATGTCTGTGCTTACACTGAAGGTAGAAGATGAGGAACAGTGCATGTGTATTTATGTACAGAACAAAACAAAAAATATTACTGAAATCTTTTTTTTCCTGTCCAAATAAAATAGTGAGGGCCTCTTTCTCGTGTTCCTATCTACTTGATGTATGCTATTACAGGTATCTTATCTGTCTGTTACTTCCTTTCTTGATCATTTCTCTGAATAAATCTCAGACAAAGTCACTGTCTCTACCTTAACTTTCCTGTTTGCCTTCCACTATAATCAAGGAGTTTTCTTTTCTTTTTAGCCACCAGTTAGGTGTACTGGTGTGGATTGAACAGGCTTGGATACTTCATCTTTTTTGCAACTGAAGCGACTAAGAAATCTCAGCTATCACTTTCTTTTTCCTTATAGCAGTTGGAAATCCCCTTAGAAGCTTTTAAAATAGTTTCATGTTTGCTAAATAGTAGACAGTGCAGAGTTTAATTTTGTTGCTTCAGGAACATTTGGATTTGATACATCGCTTCTTAAGAAGCTGCGTTTAAATTCTGTGATACTGTAATATATTTTCATAAGAAACATTTCTTCTGATTTTAAAACTATATGAAAAACAACAATTGATAAAACTGAGCTGAAGGCTCTATTGGCCAGTCTTTAGTTTTTTAAGATTGTTATTTATGTAATGCAAGCTGTAAAAATCAACCTGTACTGACTCCCAACTGCATTTGAGCAAAGAATATTTCAAGAATGTTTTTCAATTCAAGTATTGATTGAATTATGAAAGCATTAGAATCTTATTGTCTGTTCTTTCCTTTTTTCCTGATTAAAAAAAAGTCTAAATTTCTTTTTTTGACCACTTCTGTGGTCCAAACAGCTTCGTCTTTTCAAGTCAGCTGTCTGTGCAGAGCTGCCATGGCCCTGAATTTCCCCTGGTAGATATGTGAGACTATTTCAGTCTGAAGAATTTCTTTTGTTTTGTGACAACTTTTACAGACTTTCTTCAGTATCACAAAAGAGTAAATAGCATTCTTCCTGAGTGCTGCTATGTCCTTATGAGTAATGGTTATTTCTTTAATAATGAATTGCTTAATGCTCATTTTCAGTTTCAGCTACATAGTTATCATGGTTTTCAGGACAAGTCTGCTGTCTAACAACTCCATAGTAAATAAAGAATAATTGATGGCCTTTTGAATGCAGTGTGATCTAGAGCCTTGCATTTTGGTGCTTTTTCAATTCTGTACTTTTTTTTGATGAATCTAGTTGCTCAGATTAATAATTAACGCAGTACCAAACTGTTTCTTTTCCTGTTTGTTTTTTTTTTTCTATAACAAGTTGGAATTATTTTTTTTTTTCATATATTTTATGACCAATATGTTTATAGTACTGTTCTGAGTATTATAGAAGGTTCAGTAAAATGAGGAAACATTGGGTTTTCCCTCTAGAAACATGGTTGTGAAGCTTAGGCTGCAGGGCTAGGAGAGAATGATGAAAAGGGAGTTGACTTTTACCATGCATCAATAAACAGACTTGCTCTGTTTAACCAAAAAGCCTTACCAGTCTAAAGGCTGTTTGCTTATGTCTGCTGATCTGTAGGTGATCTTTGAGGTGCCGTGAGATATGGTTTATTAGCTTAGTGGTAGCAATGGTGATAGGAGGACAGTTGGACTAGATGATCTTGTAAGTCTTTTCCAATCTTGTGATTCTATGATTCTATAGATAGATCTGAAACTAGGCGTATCAGCTACATGAATCCTCCCTCTTTTTGTACAGCATGTGGAAATAATCTCCCACGTAAGCTATGATCACAGGCAATTGCAGAGCAGGGTTACAAGTGAGAAAAGACTTCCTGTTGCTGGGGATTCCCTTGCTCTCTTGTATGTGGTCCTTAGGCAGGAAGAGCAGCCTTTGAGAAGTGATCAAATAGTGGCAGTCAGCAGTGCTGGCACTGATTTCCAATCCATCTACATATGCAGAATAGAGAGAAAACATCCTTGAATTGTTTGAAATTAAGCCTATTTTAAGTAACAAGGCTGTAATGTTTTTTGCTGCTTTTTTTTGTTGTTATTTGATAATTCTTTGATAGATATTTTTGTCCTTGTGACATCATTCAAACGCTAATTTCCCTTTCTTTTTCCTGAAGCACAGTAGGTAATCACAATATTCATGCATCTGATGGGTTTCTAGTGTTTTACATAAACCTATGGTGTACCGATGACAAAAGCAGGAAAAAAACCAAAACAAAAAACCCCAACCCTTAATTAAGGCAACATCCCATTGAAGTTCCCATCCCATTTGCAACCTCGAAAAAGTTTTGTAAAATTGTTCTGGGTAATGGAAGTTATGAGGTTTTGGTTCTCTGTGCTCGTTTTAATTAAATTTAGAAGATTTTTTTATGGCAAACTTGTCATGAAGAGTTTAATATTTCAAAAAACAGAGAACTTTGATCCATTCATTATCCAAATGTGAGAAATGTGGATATTTTGGGGAATGTGAAGTTGTAAGTGGAGAAGAAGTCATGTTTTGGTGATGGTGATCAATTCTGGATTACGTGAAGAGGTTATTACATTCAGTATGCAAGCAGTTACACACAGAACTTATTTTAAACTTGGAATGTTTTCAATTTGCTTGTAGGCTGAAGCCAGACTTGCAGCAAAACGGGCGGCTCGAGCAGAAGCAAGAGATATACGTATGAGAGAGCTGGAGAGGCAGCAAAAAGAGGTAGTGTTAAAGTGCCAGGAGTCACTGCAAACCTGTGCTGAAATCCTTAGTTTTGTCCTTCCGTGTAATTCAATGTTGTTCTGGGACTTTGAGCATCAGATAACTGTTAGCTCTCTTTCTCCTTCCCCCTCTGCTCCAAACTGTACTCTTGTTACCCTCCTCTTTCCTATGGATTATATACTCAAGGTTATCTTGCTTTTTCATCTGTGCTTAACACCTCACAAAGTATTAGTCTGAATACTGATTTTGAACTTGAGTAATATTTAAGGCTGTATTGCAGAAAAAAATCTGCTGTACAAGTAGGCTGTTAGAACTCGTGCTTCCAAAGGAGAAATAAACTATTTGTAACATTCTTTTTTTATTCTGCCTTTGTGGGCAAATGAGGTATTTGAGTGTTTTACCATTAACAGAGCAGTGAATTCAGTGTGTTAACATTTAGAAGTGGGCGTAAATGAATTCATGTTTTTATGAGATATTTATATATTACTGCTTATTTCTTTTAAATGTTCAGAAGGGAACGTAAATGGCAATGTCCAGGACTCAGGTGTGCACAAATAATTTTGTGTAGAAAGGAACAGTTTTCAGTATCTAATGTGAAGCTTAATATTGTTTGGATATGAATCAGTACACTTCCACCTGAGACATCTGGTTTTTATTGCTTTTGTAAACATTTACTGTAAAACACACTCAGCAGTTTTTGTCTGTTGTTGCTGTGGAAGAGATTCATTCTGAGTATGGATAACTGGCAGCACAGTGTAGATAATACATGTATAACACTGCTTAATATAAAGGTGAAAGGATGATGGAAAAGCAGTTTTTGCTCTATTTTTATTTATAATACATTCAGTAACTGGATAATATGAGTATGTGACTTCAGATATGCAATTTTCAGTCAATGTCTTCCCTTTTGATTGCACTCAATGTTTACAATAAATACGTGTTGTTAGGATTTCTGTTTAAAACAACTTACTGGAATTGGGATAATATTTACACACTGTGTTTTACTGCACACATTTCTCCTTAAAAAAAAAAAATCACTTTTTTTGACTGAAAAAGCATAAAGAAGGCAGATTGTCAGCTGTGTTTGATTATTCTATGGAATGGAATGCAAGTCTGCTCAGGTTTTCACATGGCAGGCAGAAGTTTCAGTGTTTCAGTTAGTTCATGTAGTTATTCAAATCTGTGTAAATGATATTTGCTTTTTTTTGCTGTGATGGTAAGTACTGCTTATAAAACACATAACATATTTTTATGTGTCTTTCATTACTGCATACCTTGTTGTCTAACTGCTGTTGTATCTGATGCTACTTTGAAGATTACATGGCAATGAACTTAGATTTGTCTGGAGTTTTTGATTTGGAAACTATTTTGTAAATGGTTTGTTTGTTTTTGTTTTTTACATTCTGTAGTTTTCTCAGCATTCATATGATACAAAATGGGCTCATATCCAGAAATGGATGGTAGGCTAAAACAACCTTTTGTGCATGTTTTTGCCACTCAAGGAACTAACAGGATTTGGAGGAAATAATTTACTAATGGTTTGTGGTGTGTCATTTTGTGCTGTCTTGAACTGCTGAAAAAAACATGTATAATAGCTGAGTATGGGTGTGGATTTGCAAGATGACGTATGGAAGCAAAAAGGAAGAAACTTAAATGAGATGCATGTTGTTGACATCATATTCTGACTTGAGGTTATGTGTCCTTCAAATTTACTTCAGTTTCAGTATTGGTAAATGTCTTTTCAATAGTAAATATTTTTACTTCAGTGAATTTGAGGGATTTGGCTTGTGGGGTTTGGTTTGAGGCTTTCTCCACTGTTTTCTTGGCAGAGTTGCATTTATTTCCTTTTTGAGTAACACAGCAAACAGTGGTTATTTCGTTGATCATTGATTAAGTCGCTTTTGTGACTTAAATCTTCGAGTAATATGATTTAAAACAAACCAAAACTGCTTTGTGTTACTTTCATCCTTTCACCCCTTGCCCTTTGCTTCCTCTGAATAGGGAGGCATATGAATAGTTGAATTACAGTCCTAGAGAGTTGCTTCTCAGTTTATACTGGTTTAATCTGTCTCTTGAGAGAATTCCTCTTAAAAAGAAATGTTGTTGTGAATTGGTGGGAGTTTTGGGGGATTGCTTTTATCCTGACGTTCACTGTGAATGATTTGAATCAAGAAGATTTAGGACGTGCCAAAAGTAGTCATAAGGTAGTGGCTGTTAATTGGCACTAAGGATGAAAAAGGCTGGTCTGTCATTAGAATTTCATTTGCAGAAGTTGTGCTGAGCTGGTACTGACTGCCTAGCTAGCATGTTTGTGTGGTAGTTTTCATGTCACTTATAACAAATCAAAACGGGCTCTGTTAACGTGTGATAAAATGTGCATTTATGTACACTGCTCTCCCTGTCCCTCCCCCCTTCAAAAAAAAAAAACAAAACCACCCATGTGTTCCATAATGCAAATCTTCTTTGTGAGCAATTTCACTTCAAAATTAGGCATCTGTGTACAGAAAGTCAGGTTTTTCATGATTCAGGTATGTTACTGAGGAAACACTGGTGTTATACAGGCAACCAGGAGGAATTTTATCTAAGCATCTGTTTGCAGACTGCAAAAATGAGTAGCAGGTATTCATTCCATGGCACGATGTTCATTTTAAAACTCAAAGTAGTTGTTACAGAGAGGAAGACAGACTAAAATGTCATTGTGTAATCCACCTCTTCTTATGGTAATACAAGGATAGAATAATAAGGTGTTCAATTTTTTTTATTGCCAAGAATTAACCATGCAATTTTTGAATAGTTAAGCATGCTAATATACCCAGTGATAATAATATAGAAAGTAATCTTGTGACAGTAATGATATGAAAGCTGTCTGTAGGAAGCTGAGCCTTTACATGTGAAGATCAATAGCTTACGATCTTCATAATAGTTTGATATATGGTGAAATGGTAGGAAGTATTTGAGTAAAGATCCTAGTTCTAGAGCCCTGTTCTAGTTTTCAAATGGGATTGCTTTGAAATTATTCTAAATGTACTTATCTTTTGTAATGAAAATTTTGAGATGCTTATTTGAGACAAAATAAACATTCCTTGGTATTTCAAAATAGAAGGTGAAGGTGTCTTAGCTACCTCCCCAATTGTGTAAATTAGGTTCATCATTTTCCACGGACACTACAGATGTCAGCTTCCTATAGATTCTGCAATTGATCCATTTGCTTAAGAAGCTTTATTCCTATGGGATAGAATATTTGAAATATACATCAGGAAATAGAGAACATTGATCTCCATAAAGGTTAAAATGCCTTTGTAAAATGTAATTCTGTAAAGCTTTTTAAATGGGCTTCAAAAAAATCTTCTGCATTTTTCTACGTTAGTACAGTAATCAGAAGGTTTCTGTGCTGGATTCTTACTAAATAATTATATTCACCTCTCTCATTTTCATTTTGTAACATAATGCATTAGTACACTTCCAAAATCAGGTGAAATCACAATTCCTCCTGACTTGAATCTTGAATGACTTCACTTACCACAGCGATTATTGAAAATAATACATGGCATTAAAAGTGCTAACAGCATGTTGCTCACCTTCACTTGCTTGTACTTTGTCATTTTCTTTTTTTTTTTTTAATGTTTTTTTATTACCATGAATAACTCTATTTCTTCTTTCTCAGGAAGATTCAGAGAGGGCCAGGTATTCTCACCGGTCCAGTCGACATTCATATTTGGTTTGTGTTAAAACTGTATTTTTTCCCTTGCCACAAGGCCCTTCTTAAAAAGTACAATTACAATTATTTTTAAAAATAAGTACAATTTCATGTTATCAGGAAGTGGATGATGCTTTCAGCATTAACGATTTGGGGGACGGTATTTTAAATCACATGTGATGTTGAACTTCATTTGGTATTTTATTTCCATCAACTCTACATATTTTTTCATGAATGTTTTTTATTGTATGCATTTGTGTCTTTGCATTTAAAAAGAATATCAATCGTCACATTTTAAATCTTTGAAGTTAATGCTGTGAATACCTTGAGTTCTTTTCCTCTTCTGTTTATAATAATTTATGGTCAATTTCCGTGGCTAACAGTAGGGCAGGGAAATTGCTTAGAAATGCATATTATGAAACATTTGGTTCCTTAGAATAACTTATATTTAATGACAGTTTGTAAGGGTCATCTTTTAGTGTTAGTCCAGCCTACTATTAAATGAAGTATTTCTTTAAAAATATCTGAATAACTGTCCTCATTTAGGCTTCAGATATTGCCCCTTAGTGAGAATCGATTGTTTTTCCTTGAAGAGTAGAGCAATAAAGTTCCTGCAGCAGCTGCCCATTGTCACTATGGGTACTGTTACACACCAGCAGCTCACGGTTGGATGTGAAGCTGCTATTGACAATAACAGTTCAGATGGCAGTGGTCTCATGGGGAGAAGTTCTCTTTTCCATTTTGCCTGTGTCAGAAGTTCTGCAAATAGAAAAAAAAAAAAATTAATATTGCTTCTGTTGACTCAGTCATCCTATAGATAAGGACCACTTCCTGAAGATGAATAATACTAGTTGGTAACTTCAGCTTTCATTCCCAATCGATGCTTGTGGTCTCCTGCTTGCTGTTGTGTTTTCTTGCACTTCAGATATTACTGTTTCTGTAATACTTGTGGGATAAAGAGGAGTACCTGAGGATGTGTTCTGAAGAAGGAATACAGTGCAGGGTTTTATTTATTTGAGAATCTGGGAATGTATTATTTGTTAGTGACAAAGCCTTACCCGAATGCTGTGAGATACCCCAAACACTGGTAGTAAAATTATTTATTGTTGTACTGGCTTTCCCATAGTCTTTTTGAATGAAAAATGGTGCTAAAGAATAGTTGTAATAAAGGCCCAAGGGAGGGACAAGTTACAATACTAAAAAGGTTGGGTCTGTTTAGTTCACTGGAATAGAATGTTCTGGTGTGACTTAAATAAAAATGATTGCCATTTATTACGAGCAATTAGAAATCAAATTCAGTTTGTCAAAGATTATGTAACGTCTTACACGTCTCTGTGTTAAATAAGTGCTTCTACATTTTTTTTGTCACAGGTATTGTCTCCAAATAAACACTTTTAATGACCTAATATTGACTACTTTACAAACAACAGTTGGCTGACAGGGAGAGAAAAAATATTGTAGTGGAGACAAAAACCTGTGAAATAATATAGATTTGCTCAGATATGTTCTTACACTTGTTCACTTGGCGTACAAATACATGAAGATTGAGAGTAAATAATTTAGTGAAGCTTAACAGTTATCATTAGAGAGTCTTCTAGTGACTTTGTATATTGAAATACTTTTGCAATTTCATTCTTAAGAGTCCTTTGGATAGCAGTGGGTCTCACAGGAGCAGAACAAGTATGACCAGAAGGAGAGATCTTGTGGTGTGTAACCCAGAATGAGCATGCCTTGATGTGTTCCCATTATAACCCTTTCAATCTCTACTTACCAAAGCAGTTGTTTGGTGAAAGCATGCTTCTTCAAGGAAAACACTGCTTATTGAACTGCTGGAATAACTGATGTAATGGAGCATTTTATCTGTGATAGCAAATTTGGGGGCATAAGGAAAAACTCGAAGTTTGAAGGGAGTTAATCTCTCAGTCTCTCCTAATGTTTGCGAAAGAGAAGTAAAATCAGGTGACAGAGGTGGTGCATCAACCTTGGTGGGTACAAAAGTGTTCCTGGAAGTTCTGTCAGGAAGCATTTTGTTCTCAACTATTTTTAAAGTAAATGTATTGCTATGCTATTTCTGCATTCTGGACTAATATGAATAGAAATTATACTTTTTTTTTTTTTTTTTTTTTAAAATCTGTATTTGTATCTGTTTTTTGTCACTCAGAGCTTAGGCAGTTTTTCAGTAAATATTTACATGAAAAAAGATTTTTTTTTTTTTGTAAGCTCTTAACGCTTTATAGTTGAGATGTAAGTTAAACTCTGCAGAATTCTCAGATATACCAATAGATAAGAGAAATTATTTTTCTTGTCCTCCCAGGAATTCTCACCAAAACTAACATTTGGTAGTGCTCTAGCATGCTATATTAGCATATTATTGTGTTCTTGAATCGTCTTCAACTTCTGTTTATTATCCTAAGCTTTCTTAAAGCAAAAATAGTGAGCAGCATTTTGAATTGTGCATGATGTACAGTCAGAATAACTAAGTTATACACATGAGTTGAAATCAAAAGAACAAGCTTACTGTGAAAGCCTAAGATGTATGTTCTTCTTTTTTGTTGTAGTTGTTTGGTGTTTTTCTAATTAATATATAGATTCTCTAGAAGTTTTTGAATGACAAAAGACATGGGAACACTGGGAAACTTATTACAAATGAATTTCCTAAAGCATTCCTAAGTCTGGTAGACTGAGAGATAAACTATCATTCCACTGTCATTCCATTTTCCCAGATTCAGCTAATAATATTGTTGCTGAATGTCCAAAAAAGACAAATATACAACATCGGATTGTTAAATTTATTTTGTTTGTATATAAACACAAGGCTGATGTGGACAGGAACACTCAGCGTTCACATGAACACATTCTGCTCCTGTGTCACGTTGACTAAGAGGAAGGCCTGTCAGTGAGCAATACTTACATGTATGCAATATGGATCCCTCCAGTAACTGGCCCTAGGCACTCAGTCTGTCCAGTTGTTTGCCCTGGGCCTCTATACCCAGATGTGCACCCAGGAAAGTAGTTAGAAGTAATAAGAAGTAATAAGAAGTAATAAGAAGCCAGATCAGACTGTCTTGATGAGGCAGAGGGCATGGCCAGACAAGGACAGTCACCAGAAGTGGTTTTACACACGAAGAACCCCTTTCATCTCCACTGTTCTTCCCTCATGCACCTGTTCCTTCCAAAAACACTTCTCTCTCCTTTTCCCCACCTGATCCCTAAATGCTATTTCCCTGCGTTCCATATTGTCTTCGGTGCCCTAGAGGCTGTAAGTCCCATGCTCTGTAAGGTGCTCTGGGGAGCCCCTGCATTGTGATGTGTTTTGTACCTCAACAGTGGGGTTGACTGATGGTGGTTGACTCCTTTTCCTGTGTAGCTATCTGCCTTTCATCATGTAACACAACAAGCACTGCCTCAGTTGAATGCGATTTTATTTCTGTTCTGTTTTCCTTTTGTAAGTAAGCATTTTCATTTCTTCTTCTTTTACCTCAGTATGACAGTGCTAAGGATAGACCTGCAAGATATTCGGTCCCTGTATGTTCACACTTTGCATGTTTTTTGTGTGAATGTAGACTGTGATTTGTTCTTACACAGTGTGATGACACTAACTGACAGCTACTTTAAAAATGACTTAAAAAAGAGAAGATTTGTGCTATCACACTTTAAAGTCAAGAATACTACTTCCCCACTTTCTGTGGGGAAGAAGTCTAATGAAGTAACATATAGACAACTAACAGCTATTTTGCAGTAGGTACTTTAGTCATTGCTAAACCATAAATGTAATTAAGTGCAGCTTATAGAGCACATAATTAAAAAAAAAAGCAACACTGTATCTGTATGTACACATTTGTATTCTATATTTCATATAGGAGATTAAACTTAATGTAATATACTGGCTTTTTTTGGTCTAGAGAAAAAAGCATGTGGTTTGTATCCCTTCTTACCATTATGAAGCATTGTAGTTCTGATATGGTATTATAGTAAGATTTGTGTGCATGTCCTTCAGCAAAATGAAGCACCAATTCCACTCAGAAGCATGTTAGCAGCTTAAAAAGCTGAATTTGCTTATTTGAATAATCTGCAAGTAGGCAGCATAATGAAAACAGTGTTTAAAATAATCTGTAATATTAAGCACTTTTAAGTTGATTTTTGCTTTTACATTTCTTGTGTAAGATAAATACTTTGGTTCTAACCAAAGATAAGGATGGTTATAATTTTACTTGTCTTTTTTTTTACACAGTGTTAGATGTATGGCCTATTTTTCTAGTCACGTCATGTCTTGAATTGACATTTTGTGTTTTAAGAATGAAGCTGCTGTTTTGTAGTGCTATTAACTTTTCTAAATTTGGTTCTTAGAGTCATGCTTACGGTGAATCTCACAGTACAAAGAAGAAAACTGCTTATTCCCGTAAAGATTTATTGGTTAGTTTTCTATGATATTTATTACAGATACACTGTCTAGATTGTTATGTACTAATATAGTACGTGAGTAAATGGATTGGCTTGCTGATATATGCTTTTATTTTATTTTTTTGTTAACAAAGGAACTTGTACTGACCAAATTCTGACAAGTTGAGTGTGTTAAGCTGTGACACATCAGTAGGGCTACGTGGATGGAGCTCATCTGAATGAAAAATACTGTTCAGTGAGAAGCCTTTTCAAATGGCTTAGAAGTGGCACTTCTGTGAATTAAAGTTTATTCAGTCAGAATGGAAATACGGGTTTTTATTACTTGTGCTTTGACTACTACTTGTTAGAGTTTAAATGTAGTTTTGAACTAGCTAAGGTAGTATTTACCATAAACGTTGACATTATTCATGTGAGTTCTTGAGGAAGATGTGGGTTATTGTGATCTTCTGAACACTCTTCTAGAAAATCCAATGTGCAGCATCAATGTAGTGCCAGTATTTGGAGGCAGTTTTTCAGGGATGTTGGCAGCTGATGACTTAGCAGTGATTGGAGCAGTGGATGTGTGGGTTGAGACAATGCTGAAAGTACTACACAGTGCCATGTACTTGCCTCTCTGTTTTCTCTCTCTTATATAGTTTCTTCTCACATATGTATATGCATATGTGTGCTATTTGTCTGTGAAATGTATAAAAGCAACAATAAGTCAGAGTTTCAGCTGTTAGCCCTCAGAATTTGTGCTTGGTGTAATGCACAGCGTTAGGCTATGGACTAAGGGTGATGATGCAAACGTCCATTCCCTATTAGATTCTTCTCTCCCTCCACATTCTGATATACGTTGGTATCTAATACAAAAAGAAAGATAAAATGAACAACTGTAGTAATCATTAGTGAGTTCTGTCTCGTGTTTTTCTTATATTTCATGTTGTACTTGTCAGGGTTTAGTCAAACTTCTTAGGGTTTTGTTATAAGGGAGTGTAACACAACTGTTCTCTACTTTGGGCAAGACATTAAGAGTATGGCATATGCTAATATGTGGCAAAAAAAAAAAATCCCAATTTTTGAACTTGGAAATAGTTGGGCTGTCAAATTTGGTCTTTCAATATTAGTGTTTCTTTCTCTTGCGATATTAGTGTTTCTTTTCTTCTTCTTTCCCTTTCACAGAGTGGACTTTACCATGAACAGAGAAATTATAGCAGCCTTAGATATAGCAAACCGATTCCTTCCTACTATACTCGGGTCTGTCCTTCCTTCCTATATTTGTTGCTTAATATATAAAGTACATACAGCATGTTAAAAATCTAGCCCCAATATGCTACTCACTGTACATTGCTATAAGTGATAAATTAACAGCCTGATGAGGTAGATTGCATCTCACGGTAACTGCAGGTATGTTTGTGGTCGTGTTTAAATAAGTGTCCAAAGGAAATTGATGTCTTTTAAACACTACTTAATTTATGGCTACTTTTGTTTGATAAAAATTCTAGACTATTCTACTGAAAGTTGCATGTTTCGTTTTCAAAGATGATGGATTTTCCTGGAATGTTTGTCCATACTTTTCTTAAAAGTTCTTACATATTTTGCAACTATAATAGATTGCTTCCATCTTTAGAACTTTTGGTGGATGTAAAGCAACTGATAAGAACATAAGTTGTACACAGAAAAAGTTTCTTTCTCTCTTGTTTTCTCTGTTCTTCACATTACAGTCGTCTTCTCTATGCAGTGATCCAGTGGCAACAACTAGGAGTTACAGGGTTAGTACTGCATGAAAGACATTTTTTCTCCAGATGTTTTAATGGCCCTTGAAAATCAAAATTATGCTTTTCTTTATAGGTGTCTCCTTCTGTAAACACTGGTTTGATAAGAAGTATCAGTTTGGTTCGTAAGCCCCATTTTGCACAGTTGCCTTAAGTTTGTATTGTATGGCCGTGTGGCTTGGCAGCATTACATGTGCATTCTTCTTGTGCTCTTAGATATACATAATTCATGCATCTCGTTTTGGGGAGGCATTAGTTCAGGGTCCTTAAATGCTAGGTTTCCCCCTTTTAAATTGCTTTTGTAATTGCTATTTGATGATCTTTTTACGGACAAACATAAAGTTTATGAATACAGCAGTAATGTTCATGAACATTGGCCTTAGAGTTAGTTAATCTAAGCACGATAGACAACAACTGCATGTGTAATATTTTAAAAAATCTAGCAATTGAATGAGAGATTCATTGTCTGGATGTTACAGAAACTTGTGGTAAATACATTTCATGTACTTTCAAATAAGATGCCAGAATTAAAACTTGTAAGTGTGCAAAAGTGCAAGTGGGCATCTTTACAAAGTACAAAGCAGCTAGAACAAGAATGGCTAAGTAGCTCCATAAAGCTTCTATTTAAAAGGTACCGTGTATGCTTGAAACTAAATGCCTTTTACTGCTACAGCAATTCAAATCTAACTTAGCTGCCACCTAGAGAAGTTCTGAAACTATGTGAGAGAATAGTCAAATTTTTTAGATGTAATATTTGTATGCACTTATGCACTTGAATTGCAAGCAGTTTGCTTCTTGATTTTGTGTGCGTTTTTGTCATAACATTAGAAGATCCAGTGAGAGAATGCGACTGTAATAACTGCTATTGCACATAATTCTTAATTTCTATTGGAGATAGCTTCAGAGGTAGGGGAAACCAACACGAGGCTCTAAATTTTTATTCAGCTTGGTGCCAGAGCTTCCGTTATTGTTCCATACGTAAATAGATTTCAGCCTGGCACTCCGAAAAAGTTCTTCAGGAAAATCTGCATGGGTTTTCAAGATGGATAAGCGTACGATACGACTTCAGTTCCCAGGGTGGTTTGCAACTTCTAAAAACAAATTTCACTTAAAATATTTATTTTTCTGAAAAAAGCTGACTTTCAAAACTTATTTAGCTATTTTTCACTGAAATTTAGATTATATTGGGAAGTAGACATCATATTAGTTGGAGGAAATGCTACTGGCAATTCTTAAAAACTGTTCTTCATCCTTTCAAAAAAACATGAATAGCAACTGGAAAATGCTTAGCTGGGTAAGATAATAAAAATGAGATTTAATTTATCAGTGCACTTCAGTGTGTGAGTGTGTGACAGTAATTTCCGAGTCAGAATATAAATGGCATTTTATTCCCTCTGTTTCTCAGGCATCTTTGAGTGGTGATGGATTACGTAGCTCATGTAGTTCTTGCACTGTAAGTGTTACAGGTTTTCAGTTGCTTCCTTCAAAATTTTGGTTTTTTGGAGACATAAAGCAATGAAAATTAAGAAAATTTTTAACACTTTTCTTTAGCCATCTGAATACAGTTGGTATTCTTCAAGAGCAAGCTCAATTCGAAGTAGTCCTGTGGTGAGCATTCCTTTGCATGTTTTGCTGAATGCTTTGGTACTAACACACAACAGCTATGAGAGTTTTCACTGATTGAAATGAACAGTGATTTTACTGATTAATTAGATTTTCACTTTTTTAATTAAAAAATTGCTGCTTAACAGAGATGTAAATTTTACCAAGATGTGAACTTCAGGCAGTGAGATAATGAAATAAAGAAGCAGTAAGGAATTTCCTGTTTTAAGCATCTCTCAAATATTTGTGATGTACAGAACTGGAAAGAACCAAGTGCTGAAGTGCAGTACCTTGTGCAGTTACCACTTATGTCACAGCTGGAGCCAGCACATGGAAAAAGTCTTTCTCTGGGGGAGGAGGACTGATGTCAACTTCAGTATTGTTCATATTGTGCACTGAGAAGTAATCAGCTCACTTTTCTGGTGACTGGTACTTAAAAATGAGATAAACTTGTTCCTGAATTAGATAAAAAATTAGATAAACTTGTTATGCTGAAAGTGTTGCTCCAAAGATGACTTTTTGTGCTGCAAAAAGTCATTTGTGATTTTTAGTAGCTACACCATGTTTCTGCCCCAGAGCAGCTCTGTCAGTTTTACTGATGCATCTGCTCATCTGTCATGCTACCCAAGAAAAGAATGTCAGCATTTTGTGTGGGTTAAACTGAAATAGTCATGTTTTCATTTTTCACATGTTCTTATCAGTGTTAGAGAGGAAAAAATAAAAAAAAAAAAAAAAATAAAAAAAAGATTTGTGAGAAACTGATTGGTTTTTTTAGCTGCAATAGACTCAGACTAAATTTTAAGGAGTATAGGAAAAAGGGGCTTTTGCCATTTCTGTAAAGGGTTCCAAAACTTAGGAGTTACTGTCATCCATCTTGGCAGGGGGGTTGGACTCGATGATCTCTGGAGGTCCCTTCCAACCCCTACAATTCTGTGATTCTGTGAGCTCTGAAGTCTTTTGGATGCTGAGTGTACTAATTGTCTCCTCTGTTTCTCAAGATTGAGTGTAATTCCTTATATATAAAACATATATATTTAGGAGTTTATGTATCAGTTTTCAGTATGTTTGTGGTATCATTAATGCCAACATATACTAGTGAAGATTTAATAGATTTCCAAGTGGAAAAAATTGCATGAAACAATTCTGAGAATGATATTAAGTAGATGGAGCAAAAATCTTGCTCACAGCTCAATCATCACTCCATGTATTCTTTCTGTTGTTAAGACTTGGTGTCACTGGGGTGTTGCACTGGAAATCAGCTCAGTAACCTTGGGAAATCGAAAGGGAGAATAGAAGAGAACATGAAATCAGAGTAGAAAACAACAGTGAAAAACATACAAATCCATAGTGCTCTGCATCTGAAAAACCCATTAGGAAAAAGATGCAGGTGTGCTGACTACCTTCTCAGAGGTAGAACTGGCACATTGGGAAAAGGCTTCTCTTAAATTTTCTGGTGAGGCTTTCAAAGATACGTTTTATGAACTTAACAGTAATGAAATAAATCTTTACTGAAGAGAAAAACCAGGGTAATTTTTGAGGAGCACCTGAGCAGTTTTTTTTCCTTCCTGTTGGCCTCCATGAAGATGCATACTATTGAGTTTTACTCACAGTCTAAATGTGTTTTGATCCATTAGTGCCTTCTGTTTGGCTTTGTATTGAGGCAGTATGTTAGACACATAATAATTGTTTGGTGCTGTAGGGTTTTTAATGTTGTTTTTGTTTGTTTTTTAATACAAGCCTTACTTCGTGCCTCAGCCTTCTGACCGAACTGTTTCTGTTTAAAAAAAACATATATATTACTGTTGAGAAAAAATATGCCTCAATAGTTGTTTCTCAAGCTTGTATAAGTCATTCATTTTATCTTTATTTTAAAGTTTTTTATTGCTTTTTATTATGCTTTAATTATAAGCATAGTTTCTTCACTGTTCCTCGCAGAACAGATCTTTCATTTGTGCTATACAAATTTCTTGGACAAAGAAATTCACATTCAAACATTATTTTTATCTATAATAAAATACAGAAATATAAAAATTATAATGACTTAAGTGCAAGGGTATGTTTTCAATCCTTGTGACGTACAGATGATGAAATGGAGAGAAATGCATCCTCTCTGATCTTGCCATGCAAGGGAAGAGTGATAGTATGGTGAGTTGGGTGACATGGTGGTGTTTGGAATTCCTCCTGGTTCCTTAGTTATTGTAAAGTGGCTGTAAGTATTCATCAGCTGACTATTTTATTTGTCACTGGTCACATTTGTGTACAAGGCATCTCACCATCTTCAATCAAAATGAGATGAAGCTACATCAAGTATTTATTTCAAGTACAAAGATATTCTGAGTTATTTTTTAATGGTGAAAATTGACTGGAGGCCATGTATTTTCAAATTACTTAAAGATTTTTCTTTCATACGAGTACTTTTAAAACTAAATGCATTGTTCACATTTAACATATATAATGTGCTTTTAAAAAATATTTCACTTGAATTCCTGTGGCAGTTGTAGTGATCGTCATGTGTTTAGATATATCTTGCCTTTTCTGTGAGTAATGTGAGCACTTCTTCCCCTCACTTTTTAGCCACTTCAGGGTGGCTTCAGGGAGAAAACTTTTTATTCCATTTTAAAGATTCTGAAAATGGAGAGAGTGAAAGCCCAGATTAGATTGACAAGAGTGTGATCCAAAGAAGAAACAACCTTTGTAGACAAAAGTATTCTTCTCTTTCTTGACTTCAGGCTGTATCATCTGTTTTTATGGTTTGCAATTTTATTCTCTTTATTTTTTTAAGGATTTATGTAGTTTGGCACTACTGATTCCAAGCCATTTTTCTATATTTGACTGTACTTCTTATATTACTCAAATGATAGAAAATGGGTCAATAATAAATATCTATTGGTCTTGCTTTTAGATAAGCACCTGGCCAGATAGACAATGATCAGAACAATAAATTTGAAGTGTACTTAAAAATTATGCATGGCTGAAGTATTGATAATGGTGTGGCACATGTGTTATTTCTACAGAGACACTTACTGTCTCAAAAATTCAGAAAGGAATATTTTGCAGTTCTTATACTTCGAATCCAGGAATAAATTGCAACAATGAAAATGTAAGTTGTTGCTACATTTAAAAAAAAAAAAAGAATCTCGTTCATTCTGTGGTATAATCTCATAATCTTCAGTTTTCTTTCAATCTCTTTTTTTTTTTTTTAATTTTTTTTTTTTTCAAGTCCTCTGATTTTTCTGATAAAAGCGAAACTGCTGCTGACTATTTCAGTCGCTCCAACCGCAGGGGAAGCGTTGTTTCTGATGCAGATGATGCCCAAGGTTTGAATAGTGTGAGTGTAATGCTTGTTGCTATATTGTGCCAAGTAGAGCAAACTGACTAACTGTGAATTTTATTTTTGTTCTACAGAGGAGTAAATACTGTAAAAGAACCCCGAGTTCTTTTGTCAAATAAGTCTGCTTGTTGAAGGATTGGGGCTTATTTCAGTCCACGAATTTTCTTAAAACTGTTTGATGTTGCATGCTGCTTTATTTTAAGGAGATTCTGCCTGTTGCTTGAAGCATGTAACGTCTTAACACTTCACATTATTTTGACAGGTGATGAGCCTAAGCATCTCTTCAATTTTAAAAATCTTTTTTTTTTTTCTTGTGGAAGTTTATTTTATGAAGTTAGCAATACCTAGTTTTGCTTTGTGGAGTTTTGGAGCACTAATATTTGTTTTAATGACAAAAATAGACTTAAGTATGTTATTGTTAGCACATTCTAGTGTTCATTAATCCATTGTAAGAGTTTCTAAGAATCCTTTATTGAAGCCATCTATGCCCTCACCCTGAGTCCTAGGTTAACAGAGCTTGTCGCAGCAAAATTGGGATGACAGTTTTTCTGCGCATTCCTTTGATCTGAGTTTCAAAAACCTAGCTGCCTTTGTTTTTTATTGCTGCTGCTAATTAAAGTTTTTATGTTTAATAGTAGAAAGAACAGGGAATTTTCTGTACATAACCTTATCTTTGAATGATCAGGGCTAGCATATACAGTAGAAGGAAAAGGGCTACCTGATCTACTAGCAGCCTGCCACTGCTTAATTAGGTAAAAGCCAAGCACTTCTTAACTGTACATCTTGCAACCTCATGCTATTCCTCAAGGCTAGAGCCTGGGAGAAGCTCCACAAGGAGATTAGTGTTGCACTCAGGTTACAACAAGGTTGGAGAATCTCCAACCTCAGGAGCTGGTGAAAGTTAACCACACAGAGCCTATAAATAAAAGCTAACCTGGGTTTCTGTTCGCAGCAACTCTGCTATGGTTGGAAGGTTGGACTAGATGACTACTAAAGAGTACCCTTACAACTGCTGTTTCTGTCATTCCACATTTTGACAGTATAATAGTCATATAGTGCTGCATAACTTGTATTTTATTTGTTTCTGTATGTGGTCAGAGTATGACAGAGAGCATTTATCTATTTTAAGTCTTAGCTTTTTTTGACTTACAGTAGAGCTCTTTTACTCAAGCTTGCTCCGCTGAAAGTGTGGAAGCTGAGACAAACAATTGTTATTTTCTCAGTTGTTTTTATTGTAGTTCCTACGTAAGTTAATTTGGAGTATGTAAAACTACTTATTCTTAATGTAAATGTAGACTATGATATTACTTTGTCTTTCCAAATGATTCTTCAGGTCATTTGGATTTTTCATATTGTTTTTATCATCATGGAGGTGGCAAACATTACAAATTAAAATTTCAGTATATCATTGGAGATGATAAATCTGCCATGGAAATGCACTGTCAAGCTGTAGAAACCATAGCAGATGGAAAAAGATCTCATAAAGGAACATTTGTTTGTACTGTGATGATAGCAAACTTCCAAATCTGTTGTCACTGGGCTGGGAGCAAAGTGGGCGGTTTTGGAGAAACCAGCTTTTGAAGAGGTCATGCTTTTAAAAAGTACTCATCTGTGTGTTTATTTCCCTGCAATGTTGGAACTATGGAAGTCTACAGTGCAAGTCTGGATTACCAAAGGATCTGAAATAAAAAGTTGGGATGGAGGTGAAGCGGAGGAGATGTTTGTTTGCTCAGGCTCCAGTCCAAAAAAAAAAAAAAAAAGAATTAAAGTTATTTAATAATTCAGAGCTTTCACTTGTGTGTGTTCTTGTCCTTATGTAACTTCTGGTTTTACTGAAGAGTTAGAGGTAGCAAATGTGTTTTCCAATAATTAGACCATTCACACTGGCGTCACTGATTGTCTGAAGTGCACTTGCATGAATCTTTGTTATGCCACCGAGTGCTGTAGTCACTACTGTGCTCAAATTTGAAGTAATGGAACTTGTTTTGCTCGGTACTTTATTCTAAGCAATGACTCTTTGGAAAACTTTGTAAAGGGTTTCTGGCTTTTTCTTTACAAGCATTCATTTATTTTGCAGTTAAGGTAAAACTATGTTTTGAAGCTGTATTTTTTTTCATGCATTTTGATCTGTGTTAACTTCTGATATTTCTTTTTCGTTTCACTTTTTGTTCTCAAATATTTTTCAGTATCTTTGAACAGAATAGTGCTTTTTAGTAGTCTTTTGTAGCAAAAGGTGTATTGTGACCAGTTTTCCTTCTCTTTTTCAGCTGGAAGAAAAGAGTGAAAAATCACATTCAGAAATTTTTTCGAGGGTAAGAATCTTTGAATTAAAATTTTTGATTGTTGGTATTCATCCATCAGTTTAAAAACATTAACATTTTTCCAAAAGTAGAAATATGTGCTTTCTTTGTGGAGTGTATTTTAGTAATTTTAAGAACTTGCAGAGAAATAATTTTGGACATACTGCTTCTACTGAAAATAATGCATTGCATCTTATTCTCAAAGGAAATAACGTTATTCTTTAATATCCTTTTAAGAAGTATCAAGTTCTTGTAGAATTCATTTTCTGGGTAAAACATTCACCAGGAAAGGTTGTATTTTAAGAGGCTAAGACTTGAAAAACACAGATGTTGGATCCCATTGGAGAACTCTGAATGCTGTGTGACAGAGAAGTTTTAGAAGTGTTTTTTGGCACTAACAGCTCCTTATGGATATCGCCTGAAGAGAAAATTGGGAATAAACTTGAAATGTCACGATAACTGATATGTTTTCTATTTCTTTCTGTTCTGCTACATACTGTTCTTTAAGCTTTTCATAAATCAGATGACTGTAAACAGAAACCAACATCTCATCAAGAAGTGACATAAGTGCTGGAAAACATTTGGTGGAAAATAATCCTGTGAAAAAGTAAAGATGAGAGAAAAGTGCTTGATGGTTATGAAATAATTTATAAAGACTGAAGTCAAATATACCACTATGTCATACCTGATGCAATGTTTTCCCTTCTTTAAGCCGTCGTCTCGCAATTCAATTCCTCTGAGTGGCAACTCATCTAGGAGAGGAAGTGGAGATACAAGCAGTTTATTGGATCCTGATGCCTCCCTCAGTGAATTACGGGTAAACTGCATTGTTGGAGAATTTGGATCTAGCTTAAAATTGTATTTGTGGTTGGGAGGAATGCTTTTTACTTCTGGTTTCATAAGTAGTAAGAAAATACTATGAGGGTTTAATTTTCAATCAGGGGAAAAATGTATATTTTGTACTGATCAGTATTTATGTTGCTGATAGTTTACTTTAGTAGAACTTGTTTATGTCAAATCTTACGATCTTTCAACTACAAATGTATTTCCCCATACTTCTTATGCAATGGTTCATTCCTATGTCCTGCAGGATATCTATGATCTTAAGGACCAGATACACGATGTAGAGGGGAGATACATGCAGGGACTTAAAGAACTGAAGGTATTAGGGCTTCTCCCATGCATGCATTCTGTATGGGTATTTTGGGGTAATGGAGATCTCACTGGTTCCACTAACTGTATTAAGCTTTACTAACAAGTCCTTAAATTTCTTCAAAGCATGTACCTAACTTTTAATGCATAGAGAGCATCAGATTTTGTCATTTGGACAAAATGTTAAGATCTGCTTGTTGTACATTTCAAATCATTATTTGGTTTACGTTAACGTTATTTTAACTTTAACATTTTAGTGAATGTTTTATGATGAGGTTTTAAGAGGTTTAATGTATTTTTCAGTGCTTTGTTAGCAAATAAATAGATATTCAAAGTAGCTGCTATATGTCAGATGAGGAAGAAAGAAATAAGATACAGTTATGATGAGTAACTTGATTACTCTTCTAATTTCCAGGAAATTTTATAAAGTAAAACTGAAGTAATGCTTTCAAAATATGGACATGTAGGCAGGCATGTTGCTTGCAGGAGGAGATTGTTTTGTTTGGATCGTTTGTAGACTGCAGTTATGAAATATAATGATTTGATTGTATTGGTTTGCACTTCCAGTTATATTCTTAAATCATAGACTGATATTTTCAGTATTGGGTTAATGAGATTTGTCTGTATTTTGGCTTGCTTAAATTAATATGCTTTTCTTTTGTAAATTTTCCACAATTAACAGTTTGCAGTTAATCTGAAGTATGATTGGTCTCTCTTCCGCACTGAAGGAAAACTAAATATAACAAATCAGGCAACTTACAATATCTTTTCCAGGATTTGTTCTCTTTCCTGCTATCTAGTCGTGAGTGGCTTTGTATAAAATATAGAGCTCTTAACATACTTGTTTTACATCCATATAGAGGAAGAATTCAATGGCTGCTTCTTGCTGCTAGAGAATATAATGTTGGCATTTAACAGCCTCCTTTTATTTTCTTGGTTAAACAATGTGGTAGACATTCTAGCAAAGAGAAAATATGTAATTAGAGCTGTTCAAGGTAGCAAAAATATTCTTTAGAGGATAATAACCTTCTTTTGATATGATAGGATTAGAGCAATTAAAGCCTCTATTTTAACTATATTTGCTATATGACTATTAAAAGATTTCAAAGAGTGTCAGAGTTGGTATGAAGCTGATTTATTTTTTTAAATAGTGTTAAACTTCCTTTGCATTTTCTAAGTTTTCCTCAACAGACTTGAAGAATTGCTAGATTGTTAGACTTATCTATGATTGTACTAACTTTGAGATTGCATTATATTTTCAGAGTAGGACTTCCTCTTACATTTCTGCATGTTTACCAGCATGCCAAGGCAGTTGTTCTGTCATTACTTAGCACTCTTATTTGTGTGTTGTCTGTTAGAGCTGCTGAAGAGCACAGGTGTACAGTAGGCACTAAGATCTTTGACCTATGATTGACTTTAAAGATGGTACAAAATGTATTCCATTTTTTAAAATTATTATTAATGATATAAAATATATTAAGTTAATTTAGAGAAGTTCTTTCAGGAACCCTTCTTTCTAGTTAGGAATGTACTGCCTTCTCAACTGCTGGTGTTTGCTTTCGTTTAACAAGAGCTACAAGGGTACCTGCTTCTACTTCTTGTGTTTTTCCAATGCCTGGTAACTGATCTGTAGGCCCACTTCCCCCAGATCTCTGTAGTTGCCTATCTCTCTTGCTACAAAAAGGTTTTCTTTTTCCACTTGGCTACAAATCTGGGTGTCAGCACAGTCAACAGTATTGTAAGTACTTTTGATTTAGTCAGTTTTTCACATTTTTTGATGTCTCAGTTTGCCTCTATTTTGCTAAGTCTTTCTGTATTCTCTTGCAGCAGCTAGAAAAGGAATCATTTTCCTTTCCTCAGCATTTTTTTCTGATGCATTTTATGGAGCTCTGCCTTGATGTCTGCTTTGTTTAGTCTTTTGGTTCAAGCTTCAGAGGCTTGTTTGCACAGCACTTTGGCTTTGCCAATAGAATTATTGGTGGTATTTCTTCTTAGTTACAGGTTAAGTACAGAGTTTTATCTATTTTCATTCCAGCCCATTTCCGCAGCTTCATCCTCAGGCATCCTACTGCCTCATCCAGGTCTTTCAGAAACTCTTCCAAATCCTTATTTCTTCTTGCAAAACTGGGATATTACTGAAAATGCATGTAGTTCTTGCACCATAGGGAAGATGATGCTTTACAAAAATAAATAATGGTATCAATAATTGCACGAAATGGAGCTATGGTAACTTAAGCTAGAGGACAACATAGCATGAAAATTGTATACTTATGAATACTTTTCCAATGCTAAAAGAAAAAGAAGTATTTTGTCGTGCAATTGGTTTAATCTCAAAAGCTTCTCAGGTGTTTTGATCACTTTTTAGACAGAGTTAACAGTCTGCTGTATAGGTAGATTTTGCTGCAAGTGTCCATACCTAATCCAGAACATCTGCTGCCATATCCTGAAGTCATCCTTGCAGAGCCTACCAGCACAAAAGGGCGGGTGTAGCACCTAGGGACGACAGGGTGGCGAGGTGATGGGTTAACGGTTGGACCAAATGCTCTTAGCAGTCCTTCCGAGCTTAGTGGTTCTGTGAGTTAGTCTTCTCTTAAAAAAAGGGACTATTCCAGAGATGTCTTAGTAAGATTAACTTTTTTGATTGGTCAGGGTCTTCTAAGCTTATCTCCTTTCTTGGAAACAATTGCCACTCTTCTGTCTCAATATCAGTTTTATTCCTCTTCCATAAACACAGATTTTTTTTTTTTTTGCATTAACTTGATGATTAATTGCATTTTAATTTGATCTTCTAAACTCCAAGCAAGTCTTTTTTTTTTTTTTTTTTTTTTTTTTCTATTTTTTAAGGCAGCTAGGCATCTGTTTTGCAATCACTGTTTGCTCTTTTCTTAGTTCTTGTTGATGGCTAGTGTTCTGGAGCACATGGATGAAATAAGGGGAATGTGGCCTTGTTAAGATGGGGCGTGGGTTCATTGTATTGATGTTTTCAGCTGCCTGAAAGGAGTTGTAGAAAAAACAGAACAGATTCCATACAGAGGCAAGCAGCCGTAGGGCAAGATGCAACAGACAAAAATTGTATTGTAACAAGAGAAATTCCAATTTGATTTCAAGAGTTTTCACAAGGAAGATAGTCAAGCACGAGAACAAGTTACCCAGCCTTGTTGTGCACTCTGCATCCCTGGAAATCAGTCCAAAATAAACTGCAGAGAGCTCCAATCAGCATGATCTTGGCCCAGCTTTAACTGGGAGGTTAGGCCAGATGGCATACAGGGACCTCTGCCAACATACATTACTGTATGATGCCACTCAAGACGCTCACAAAAATGAACAATAGTAGGCATTTTTCTCTGGTGTTTTTGTTGTTGCTTTTGTTAAATCTGTTAGATACAGAAGGACTGTATCATCTGCCTTTTATGACTCCTATTATTTTCCTTTTCCCTCCAAATGGAATTCTTCTTTAAAAGTGTTGGAAAGCTTTACTGCCTCTTGATGTTTTGCTTTACCGATAACTACAGAATTTGTCATGATTACATAATCACATTTTTAAATCTAAAACTTGAATTAGCTGAATGCACTTCGAAGGGGTCTTTATTTTTTCATTATTTGCTTATATCTCAGCCTGAATCTTCTTTGCTGTTTATTATTTTCTATCTCCTGGATGATAACAGTATCTTTCTCAATACTTCCTATGTTGTGGAGTCTATTCTGACCTGCAGTCTATCTGGACATCTCTGGAGTTATTTCTTCTGGAGTCTTTGAGATACTAGATTTCTCGGCACGAAATTCCAAAATTCAGTGTATTGAATTGATAGGCATGAATTTATATAATCATGAGAGAAAAATAAAAGAGAAAATATGCACTTTAAGGACAGCTTCCTAAAAATGAAGGTTTGTTGTAACATGGATAAATAATTACGCATGTTATGATGTTATGAGACTTATGCATGATTTTGTATTTCTTAGCAAATTTTCTCTATTCTACTCCTTAAAAATAGGAAGATAAAACAGTTTAAGCCAAAATAATCATAATTACTAGGAAGATTTGTCTACCTTTCAATTTTGAATCTAGATTATAAAGCCCTTCTTATATAATGAGAATAAAATTAAAGCTGCTCTGAGAGATTTTTCTGTAGACATTTACAGTCATTTGTCTGAGTTCTTTCAGATTTGTTGCTGTGTTGTGACATGTTTTCCTTTGCATGCACTGAATATGAAGTAAATAATATGCTGATAATACTTTGTTCCTGTAAGTTATGAAGGTTGTGAAGCAGAAAATGTAAAGTGGAATACTACCCTGTAATTTTGTTACTTGTGTTATGATAATTTTCTCTATTGCTGTCTACAACATAATATGAATAATGGAAATTGAGCTTGATATCCATAAAGTTGTCACAGAAATAATAGATGAGAAACAAGAGTAGTCACGGAGTTAGACTGTGTAACAGTTAACACTTCAATTTTTATTATTAAAGCAATTAATAAAAAAGACAAATGTAACCCTTTCTACCCATAGGATTCGCTCTCTGAAGTTGAAGAGAAGTACAAGAAAGCTATGGTTTCCAATGCTCAACTAGACAATGAGAAAAACAACTTGGTGTACCAAGTGGATACTCTGAAGGATGTCATTGAGGAGAAAGAAGAGCAAATAGCAGAGTACCACAGGGAAAATGAAGAGAAGTCAAAGGTACTGATTGTTGAGGGCTTTATCTTCCCCCTCCCCACACTCTACAAAGATAGTTCATAGGAAGCTCCAGCTTCTCAGTAAGAAGCAGTCAAAGACCTCTGTATTAAGAGAAGAATCCATCCAAATACTAAAGCAAAATATTCATTTGAACTGAATAGGATGAGTTTGGTCATACTTTCTTGGAAACAGAAAATCTGTGGCAGTTTTTTTTCCAGGCAATACATAGATAGACTAGGTATCATTGATATTATGCATAAACCTTTATGTAGTCTTTTGTCTCCATTCCCTATCTTATTAAATGTATTTTCTGTATAGTAAGTATCTGGGGAACTTACCTAAAATTTAATCTGTGGTTTTTAGACTTTACATAGTTAGAATTTCTTGAGTTATTACAGGGGTTTCTCAGATATTGTCATGTTAAGATAGACTAGTAACTTGTTTAAAAATCATTTAATTCCATACAGGAATTGGAAAGACAGAAACACACGTGCAGTGTGCTACAGCACAAGCTGGATGAACTTAAAGAGGGCCTGCGACAAAGAGATGAATTGATAGAGGTATGTTGATGTGTGGTAATGATGCATGATAGAACTTGTACAAATAAAATCAGTGCAAGATTTGAACAGGAACAGTCATCACACACAAAATTAGCTAAAATATTAACTCCCATTTTTATTAAAGAATTTATCTTGTTTTAGAGAATGGAATTTAAGCTAACCAGTCTGTTAGCTCATAAAGTTAAGAATGTCGCTGAAAGATTTGCATGTATGCTACGCATTAGAAAATCCTTTGTTTGGTAACCATGATTCTCACGTGAATGTGCCTTGTGCCTTTACTTTCTTCTGAGAACAGAGACAATGCTTGTATGACCAAAATCTCATCCCAAACCAGAAGTTCTGAAGCGTGGATAGTACAAATTATTCTTCTTTGCTTTTTCCCAAAATTTCCATTTCAGCTGTTTCTGATTTTTGTGACCATCAGCCACTGGAGTTTTCAGTACTGAGTGTTTGCTTGCTTTCCAGTCAAGCATACATACAGCAACAGTTGTCAGTGTTACTGGGTTATAACCATGTTGCTGCTTTTTTCTTTTGTAGAGTAATGCTATATTTGAAATACACTGGTTAAAATATCTGAAAGTAGTCAGCAAGCGCACTTCACTTCCTGGATGCTTGATTCAAACATTCTTCTTTTATGCTTTCAAGAGAGTTTTCTATTTGTTAAACACTAGCAAAATCACTTGCCAAGGGAAGTGTGTAAAAAGCACTAAAGCAAGTGTTTTTTGCCAGTTGAACATAACTAGTTCCTATATAGCCATAATTCCGTACATATCATCGTACTGTCCTTGTCAGCTAACTTTTCAGTATCAGCTGGTAATTAATCTTCTGCAATAGTTTAACTTCTCCTATTGTCATGTCCTGTACTTTTACTATATTTCTAAATTTCTTTGCTGAACAGTGTTGGATATTGCAACTTGTCCATGTACTGTGATACTTCCTACTGCTTTTGACTAATGTTGCAATACTTTGAAGGCAGATTACATGAAGAAGATGCTATATATGTAATACTCTCCTCAGCAGTTAATTCTAGATTTTTTTGTTGTTGTTAATGGTCAGCATCTAGCAAGCACCAATTTAAATTTTAAATTTATGGGCTAAAAGCCAGCTCTCTGTTTATTTAATGAAGTATTTATTTTGCCACCAGTGGTAGACAAATTATTGAATACAAGTGCAGGCTGAAAATCTATTAAAGTTTCTTGCAGTAGTACTATCTTACATAATTAGTTTGCTCTATGGCAGTAACCCTCCAAATGTATTTATTTCATTATATGTTCTCTGAGGTCTTACTCCATAAACAAGGTTGTTTCTACTTAACAGATTGTGTATCTGGGGAGGGGTTGAGGGAAGCTAGCAGGGGGGGTAGAACGTTGACTTCCAAACAGTGCTTAAAGGTGTCTGGAAACTACCACCTAGTAATTGTTTGTCTGAAGAAGGCATGCTATCTCCAAACTGCAGTGGGAACTCTTGAAGAACAGTAGTGCTAGCTGTACAAAATTCTGCCCTTGACGTGAAGAAGTGGAATAAAACTACAGTTCTTCTGCATGAATTCAAATGAAAAACATTATACAATGCTTAGTCACGCTTGTTTTCTTTAACCTCATGTTCATATACTCTTTGGTTGGCTTTTATTGCTTTATTTCCTTTACCTTCAAATGTGAATTTTTGTTGTTTTTTCCTCATTTCTTACTTGTCTTTCCTCTTTTATTCTTCCCTTATACTATTTACTACAGGAGAATCAACGCATGCAGCAGCATATAGATTCCATAACCAAAGAGGTGTTTGATCTCCAGGAGACAATTAATTGGAAAGATAAAAAAATAGGGGTAGGAAACAAATACGGGGGCAGAATTGTTCTTTTAAGTAGACTAATTCCCCTCCTCCTCCCAAGGAATGCTGTGTACTCCAAAGAAATGAAGGCCACTCCCAATTTAAATATTTAAGATGTTTTGCAGTCGTCTTGTTTGAGAGAGAGAATTAGCTCCACTTTCTTTACTTACATAATGGTGAATAATATTAATATATAAAAAAAAAATGGAATTAACTGTTATGCACAATTTTTTTCTTTCAGAACATTTTTAACCTGTAGTCAAGACTTGTAAAAGTCACTGTTAGTATATCCTTAACAGATATAAGAATTGTTCCTTTACACTGCTCCACAGATACGTGGCACTGATAGAGTTTTACACAGAATTGAAGTAACTTTTAATGCTTTTAGTGTTTATGAAGGTAAATTAAATTTTTCAAAACCTGAACAGAGGTCAACCTTTGCTAGTGATTTGGCTGCTACCTTTATTGCTGTCTTAGAAATTTGCCTAAGAATCAGTGGATTTTTAATTGGTCTGCTTTCCACTACTTGGAATAGTGGAAAACCTGGGGAGCTGCAGGTGCTAAGGGTTCAAATGCAGAGAAGTCTCAGTGAATACTTGTTAAGGTTGTAGTTAGCATACCTAGTGCTAAGATATGCATGCAGACCTGAGTTGAATTCTTCAGCCACACGTGCACGTTTCTGTATTGCATTCTTGATCCTTCTGGGTCTTTACTTTGGATACAGTACTGAACCAGGCTGACTGGTACCAAGAGACTGAGAGCTGAAATTGAAACATTGGCTGTATGAGCTCTTTTGAGGAGTATCTATGGGGTTCCTGTGTAGTAGGAAAGGTGGTGCAGCAAGAACAGAGTCATGAATTTGTTTCACAGCTGATACAGTTCAGGCAGGGCTTGTCAGCTTTGTTTCTGGGCAGTCACAATGGAAAAGCTATCTCAAAGCCAGGCTGACCTTAAAAAATAATTGCATGGCCTGAACTTGTGGCTGTTCTGGTCTACAAGTCAATTGCCCAGCGGTCAGAGGGAGTTAACTGTGGGTAGTCTTCAGAAGGGAAGTGTCTTTTAGCAACTTCAGGGTTGTTTCTATCATATATATATGTATATATATATGTATATATATATATATATATATATATATATATACACACAACCTTCTTCCTTCATGTCAGTTTTATTGTTTCATTCCTTCAAACCATGCTGCTACATTCTCCTCCATCAGAAAAATAGTATTTCAACTTCCATAGTTGTTGTTTTTTTCTGGGTACACTCCAGGAAGCTTATTTTAATTCTGTATTAACTGATGATATGTCTTCCATATTTACTCTTCATCACTTCTGTGTACCAGACTGTCTCAGTTTCAGTTTTTTTCTTTCCAATACCTCACCACAGTTAATGCAGAAGCTATTATATATCTAATGTTCAAAGAAATAAAAGCTGCCTGGACAGTAATTTTTCCTTTAGTTACTGCAGATAGTCACAAAGTCAAAAGCTAAAAAATTTTCCTCGCAGTTTGTGTTCTCATCTCAAACTTAAAATCTCCTACTTCTTGAAATGTAACAATGCCACTGTCTTTTTTTCTCACATTTAGGTATTTTTCTAAGCTCTCAGTTCTTGTCTTTCTCCTCAGTACTGAGTCACATTGCTAATTTTACTCTCTTCCAGCTTCTGAATTTCTGAAGCTTTGCAAAGGAAGTAGTTTGACTTAGAATTATAACGTACCTCTAAAATGTTTGCAAGACTGGTACCTCAGAGGAAGGGAGAAAGGCAAGCCTAACAAAGATAGCATGACTTATTTTACCCAAGTCTCCTTATATTATCCTGTTTCTACAAAGCAATCAAAATTTGTAGTTGCACCTTGTTATAATGTGGTCAATTTGAGGACACTGAACAAAACTTTTAGGTTAGATTATTACTGAAAGGTACAGCTGTTGTAGTCTAGTACGTGTGTGACCAATTTGAAATTAGCAGAGGTGCATCTGGGTTTGGTATAGATTTCATGGTTTTTGGAATATTTAATAAGAAGTAACACCCTGGACAAATATGCTCTTTATCAGGCAGTCAGATTTTAATCCTGTTGGTATGTCAAAACATGCTTGTAGAGTTCAATTTGTTCTTATTATTACTATTTAAATTTTAATTTTCCTATGAGAAGAATTGCAATAGTACAATATCTAGTGTGAAATCCATGTCATATCATAACCCTCGGGCATACAAGAACTAGCAGTTTTACTAAGATTTTTCAGTTTTGAGTAGTTATTAACAATCTCTCCATAGGTATAAGAACGTGGTTATAGCTATTTCCTGCTTGCCAGCACTTTTATGTGTTGGGAGAAAATAGGGAGGGTGTTCTAGTAAGGCCAGCAGCATCACAGGGCACTGCCAAGAGCACAGGTTCTGCATCTGCAGTGTGACTTCAGGCCTCTGTGTCCACCCTTGTGGGTGAACATAGAACACTCACCCCCACGCCACCCCTGTATGCTTCAGAAATGGCAGTCATCTTTAAGTGGAACACAAAACAATGTACTGATTAAGGATCTTCACACTGATGTTGTTACAAAGATGTAGTATGGGTCTGGAAATGAAAGGACATCTTATAAATTCTACATTTTAATTGTTTCATACTAATTATTAAAGTTCAGCATACTGCAATCACTTGGAGCAATTACAAGCAATACAGTGGTATTCACCTTCATTTCTTTCTTGTTATCATTCCTTCCTAAAAGCATGATGCCAGGTGTGGCTAAATAACTTTCTTAGGAAAACTTGTGCATGTTTTTGCAGTTGCCCTGTAGTAAGGATTATTTGTAATGCATGCAATATTGAGCTTGAATGGAATACTGGGATCCTGCCCAGTCAAGGGAAAATGCCTGATTAACTGCCAAGTAACAGAGCTGCATTTTAGTTCGGTAGGCAAACCCATCCATGTCCATACGTTGTGCTTTTAGCTGTGATCCTTTCTCGTGCTGGAATAGTACTGCTAGTGCTTGTTTCTGCTTTCCTGTGGAAGTGATTACTTTGCTTATAGTAAAAGGTGCGTGGTAGAAATAACCTAGACTTCTAAGTGGATGGCAGTGGTTCAGTGAGGTAAGATTTCTACTTCCATACTGCAGAAGTTAGAGAAATTTATCTCAATGAGGGTGATGCTTGGAGATCTTTTGACAATTGAGTTCCAGCAAATTTTATATCCTGTTATGTTAAGAAGAATGACTTGCTCTTCTGGTGCTTTGTTTAGATTATCAAAATCTATCAAAACCAGAATATTATAAAAAATTCTGTAATAGAAATTAACTAAGACCCCTCTGGGACAAAATTTGTCATGAGAAACATGGCAGTGAGGCTAGATGCTTGACTTGCAAAATGTAGTTGTTAGATGTTAGATACATATACATTTTACGTACATAAAATACCCCTTTTAATTTCTTTTATTAAGCTTTTTGTATTTATGTTTAGAAAATCTTTCTGCTGTCTGTCATCTTTTTTTCTCTATGCCATTCTTTTTCTTGCTATCTGCCTGAACCCAGGCCCTAGAAAGACAGAAAGATTACTTTGACTGCATTAAGAATGAGCGAGATGAGCTCAGAGAGGAGTTGGCTGACCTGAAGGAAACAATGAAGAGAGGAGAGGTATGTTGGTAGTAGCTGTGTGATGCTGTCAGAAATCCAGCAGTGGGGCATGAAATCAAGGCTGGTGAAAAGGAGGAAGAATGGTTACTGTTCTTGTGCAGCCTGGATACATGACCTTGGGGTAGGTCGGATGGAGCGTTTCATTGTAACTGTTTCAATCTCTTCAAGAAGGCTTTTCAAAAAGATTTCTGTACGGTTGCATTTCAGCAGCGGTCTCCTCTGAGTACCAATTTCTCTTTTGTACTTTCAGAAACACGGGTTAGTGATAATCCCAGATGGCACACCAAATGGTGATATCAACCATGAGTCTGCAGTTGGTGCAATAACAGTTGTATCGCAGGAAGCTGCTCAGGTCTTGGAATCTGCAGGAGAAGGGCCGCTAGGTAAAAATATCCAAAAATAAGCCAGAGTTTATGAGGTCTGCTTGCTTTCCGTTCACAATCCACGAGTTTTAACAACAATCAAAGACAACATATGTTTTTTTTCTTTTTCCCAGACCTTTATTTTAGCTTCTTAGTTAATCTGTGTGTAGTCAGTACCCTGTGAAACTGTTAGTTAACGTGCAGATAAATTTCCCCATACACTTGCATTATATTTGCACACGATGTATAATAATTAAGCATTGTTTAGATGGGGGCTGGGCTTGGTACGTGTTTGTATTGTGAAATACACACCTTTATGCTTTGTTACTGACAAGGTTATGCTTTCCTTGTAAACGGCTATAATCATTACATTTCATTATCTGGCAGGGTATTTTGTAGCTATTACTGATCTCCTAGCTGATTTCAGATTTTGAAATGTTCCTCTGGATCTTTCCCAAATAGTTTTCTGTGGTTTGACAACAGCCACTATAAAACTTTCTACAAATGCATGCTTCCCACAAGCCTGGTGCCATATCTGAAGAGGTAGCAATCTTTAAGAATAAGGCAAGAAGAGCATGTGACTGGGAAAAAAACATGTTGGCTGCCTCTAGATTGAAACGAAACTGTGTTTTACTATTTAAAACTGGTCTTCACTTGACTACTTGGTTGTTAATTTACTTTGAAGAATTACTAAACTCAGAGCTCTTTGTTCTAGAGCTGTTACACTAATATATAAACAGTTGGGTATTTTTTCATGTTACTGCTATTAACTGAAAAGCATTATGTTATTGCTAGGGAGATATCATGGTTTTGTTCTCCTAATGCTGTTGGCTTTGTTTGAAGAATGTTTTACTTAGAAAACAAAAATTACAAGAAATAGATTCCTTACTTAAAGATTCATCTTTTCTAATGGAACTCTCTTGTTTTAGATGTCCGGCTACGCAAATTAGCTGGAGAAAAGGAAGAATTGCTGTCCCAGGTAAAACAACCTGTTATTTTCAGAAATGTACCTCTTGTGTATCCTTTACAGGATATTCATAAAGTAGCAGTAAACAGATGCAGGCACCTTTTGATTAGTCACCAATACCTGAGCGCTCAAACAAAATAAGACCGAGTGTTTGACTTGTAAACTGTCTGACTGCCAGGAATTATCAGCTCCTCTCACTCTGTTTCTGGCACTGCAGAAGGGAAAAAAAAAAAAAAAAAAAAAAAGAGAGAAAAAAAAAATTGTTCAGTACACGTAGATTTCCTTCTGGTATTATCCAGGAATACTGAATTCAGTGAAATGTAGCTCTCAGAAGCTCTAGCATCTTTCTGCCAAGCTGCTGAGCGGTGAAGTGTACAATTTCTTTAATCACTTCAGTTACTTAAGCAGAAAGTTACTGGTACCAAAGTAGCTGTGTTTTAATGTAGTTTCAATATTGAGGAGAGATCTCAAGGAAACATACATCCAGTGAGTGTTCATTAGGAATACTAGTTTCTGTGCTTCTAGTTGAACGTATCATCAATATAAAAAAATATGAAGTGATGTTGCCAACATCTGTTTTTGCTGAGAATGTACCTGCATCTTATATGCATAAAAATATGTATAATTATAGCCGTGTAAGTGTAAAAATCAATTAAAAGATTTGGTTTATATTAGGAATGGGGATTCTGCAACTCCCGTTGCAAAGTTGACATGCAGAGAGTCCTCACCTTGCAACAGTGGGGAAATGGTTTCATAGGCAGATGTCTGGGAATGGCCTTCCTGCCTCTCCTGCAAGGCTCTGCTATTCCCACTTGCAGAACTGTCTCAGCAAGTGGCATCTTGGTACTATTTGGCCTCACTGAATGTTTACATGTACTGCTACTGAATGTTTGTGTTTTTCACAAAGTGAAACTTGTGTTTCAGGTTAGAAAACTGAAGATGCAATTGGAAGAAGAAAGGCAGAAGTACTCTAAAAGTGATGGCATGAATCCAGATATAGTAGGCTTAGAGAATGGTTCTGACTTGCAACTAATTGAAATGCAGAGTACGTATACAGTTGCTATTCAGAGGTATTCTTGCTGGGGAGATGAAGCTGGCTACCTTTTCCTGTGTTGTTACACAGGGTAGTACTGGGAGCAGACACATCATGGAGTAGGTATTTTTGCCTTGGTATGACTTCTTGCAGGAAATTTCTCACTGTGTAATAACTTTTAAAAATATGTGTTATCTACTTGGTTCTCAGTTAACAGTCTTGCCTAGAATGGGTGTCGATACTTGAACAAATGTGTTTTTTAGCTTTTAGAATTTCACCTGAATTGCTTTTGTTACAATGTTCCGATTATTTTGTTTCACACAGAAACTTATCTAAAAGATTTAACCATTCCCTAAAGCAAAATATGAGAAGTTACTAAAATATAGCTCAAAATTCACAACTGCTTCTCAGCAGCATTACACTCCCTTCCGTTCCAAGCAAGTTATTCCTTCAGCTGAATATTTTACTTGTTTAACAGATTGTCATATGCCTCAATATAAATAAAATGGGCTTTTTTAGTGAATTTGACTTAGAAGGAGTACTGATAGTACAGAGAACCACTCTGAGAAATGTATTCATGTCAATTTTTGTCTAGGAGATGCCAACAGACAAATTAGTGAATACAAGTTTAGACTTTCAAAAGCTGAACAAGACATAACCACCTTGGAACAAAATGTAAGTGCATCTTTCTTCAAATTTATTCATACCATTATGCTTTTTCTGCAAACTTTCACAATACTTTTTCTCAAGAAAACCTATGAAAAACCTGTAATTTGATTTACTACTTGTTCTTTAGTTTGCACAGAACAGTGTTACATTTGTACTTTCTTCCTACTTGCTGCAAGTAAATAGCTGTGCATAGTCTAACTCTGTATTTTATGTTTAATTTGCACATTAATATACAGCAGAATGTAAAGAGGGACTGAATTCAGGAATTTTAGTCTATTAGCAAAGGGTGAGTGAGTGAGTGAGTAACAAGGTGGTATAATGCAGCATCTCTGCAGATCACTTGAAAATGTGAGTCAGAGTTGCACGACTGCACTCTCGTAGTCCATACTTTTCTGTTGAAATCTGTGCTTTGGCTTAAGATGTCTTGCATCATGTTATGACTCTTTCTTCTTTCTAATTTCATGTGTCACTGCTTCTTAGCTTTCCAGGCTTTGTATTAATCCCAGTGTATTCCCCAGTTCTTTGTTTCACAGATTCCTCTCTCTGCTTAGTTCAGTGTCTTTTCATATCATCTGAAATATTTCTATACTATGTTCCATTCTCTACTGTTTTCTGCATCCTTTGCCAGGAGACCAGCAGAGAAGGGTACTGGAAGTTCTGCCCGCCATTTTGTTGCTATTAGCTTTTTTTTTTTTTGGTGGTAATAGTGGATTTTTTTGTTTGTTTGTTGTTGTTTTAAGCACTTTGAAGTTATGGCTGTAGCTGAGTACATTTAAACCTCCTCTTTCTCTACAGAGATAGGGGTAATTCACAGGATGCCTTGTGTTAGTGTTCTTTTGGAAATGGAAGAGCTGATGGTAGGTGAGCTCAGAGTGGAACACCTTGGGTAATCATTCCTCTTGCTTTGTTTGGGTTTGCAGGTTGGACGGCTGGAGGGACAGGTTGCAAGGTATAAAAATGCAGCGGAAAATGCAGAAAAGGTGGAAGATGAACTCAAAGCTGAAAAGAGGAAGCTTCAGCGAGAGGTAATTAACTTGATTCACTTGTCTGGAATTGCACTGTCTTTTATGTCCAAGCTCTCTCTTTTTAGTAATCTTCTGTTACAGCTTTGAGTGTTTTCAGAAGGCCTCTGACTCTCAGTGCTGCATTCAGAGGACAGCTGTAGCACGTGAAAGTAGTACTAAATACCATTCAATGCAGTATTGTCCTTGAAAGAGAGGATCTGAAGTTATATTTTCTTCTAAATGTGGTAACTTGGATATCTTAAGCTAATCCTTCCATAAATATTACTGAGGAGCCAACCTTCCCATCATCGAGTATCATCCTAGGAAGTTTCCATCACATACCTCACAAAGAGCTGGAAAGAACATGTTTGCCTTGGAGCTGCTGCACACAAACTGCTGCTTGTGTGATGCCTGCTACCCATGGGAATATGTCCCCAGCAGCTAGTGACAGTAGTTGAGAGGACCTTATCTTTCAATAGTGTGTAATGGGAAACTGGTGATGACAGTGTTTCATATTCAAATTGCTTACCCATTATTATGTTAATATTTAAGTTCTCCTTCATCTGGCTGCAGTAATGATATGGCTACTCTTCAAGTATCAGCCTTAACTCACACAGTACTATTGTAAAGAATTTAATAGCTGTATTTCTGACTTTTATTTTCACTGTCAAGGCTTAAACACAGCAAAAACTCCAATTAAGTTTGGTGGTGATAACTTTTGCTTTCATTTTATAGTTAAGAACAGCACTGGATAAGATAGAAGAGATGGAGATGACCAATAGCCACTTAATGAAACGGCTGGAGAAGATGAAGGCAAACAGGACTGCGCTTCTATCTCAACAGTGAAGTGGAAATTGAAAGTACAATGCACTGCTCCTTGAATAACTAGCCCCTAGCTCATTTTTAAATACAGACTTTCATTGGCACACACTATGTGAACACAGAGTTGTTCAGTGGTGTTTTAGTTGCATAATTAAATGATGTACTTCTTTTTGTAACTTATGAGAAAATGAAATGTAGTTTGAATTCCCTTGTGAAGAGCAGCAATTTTTCTGTAGCGTTTGATTCTAGTCAGAGCTGGAGCACAATGCTGTATGTTCAACCTGGTGATAGAAAACATTTTCACAGCTGTGGAATCAAGTTTACTCACGATCTCTTCTGGCTGCTTTAATGATGCTTGATGCTCAGAGACAACTGCATGAATTCAAGAAGACACTGTATTATAAACTTAACATACGTTTGCTCAAGACATCACACAGCACAAGTGCCTTTTATCTGGTGCAATTTAGACTTCATTCTTGAAATAACCGTTGAAATCAGATAACATTTTATTTTAAGATACATTTGGGGTGTTCACTGAACTTTATACATTTTGAAAATGCATTTTTGTAAAATATTTAAATTTATAAGAAAATAAATAGGGACTGTATATAAAAATCTGCTTTTTTTTTTTTTTTTTTTGCATGGGCACATGTGAGTTCTAGATAATTCTGTCAAATACTGGCCCTTGATGCTCTTAGTTTAAGAGTACAGATTTTCAGGCTTTTGTTGTATTCCATCAGTTTGTCATCTGCTGCTCAAGTGTGAACTGAAATTTTAGGGTGGGAGGAAGGGTTGGGGAATGTGGCTGAGGAGTTCATTAAATGGACACTTTACTGACCAAAAGCAGATGCTTCGTGTTTTCTTTGAAATGCTGAGGTTCCAACAGAATAAAGTCTTCACAGAACAGTGAATTTTGCTCTTCATATTCATAAAAAAAGGTTTTTTTACTTTTTAATCTAAAAGTTTTGAAGTAGTGAGTTTGGTTGGGTTTTTTCTGTTGGTTTTTTTTTTTTCCTAGCCAGGTCTGCTACTTCATGATAATACCATCATCAAGTCAGTACAATTTTCTTGGAACTGTTTTGTCTGTAGCTTATTCTCTGTGTTCAGTGAAAGCTATTTAGAACTTCCACTCTTTTCAAGCTGGCACAAGGGCTGTGTTAACAAATATCACCAGCAGTGGGAGTTCTTAACTGCCTGACACACTGTTAGCCTTTGTTTGAGGCTAGCAAGCCAAATGTTTGACTTGAGAGGAATCATTCTTTTGGACTCACATCAGATACTTTCCTGTTGCAAATGGTTGCCTGTCAGTATTTCCCAAACCAAAATATATATTTACAATCCGAGCATTTGTGCTTCTGTCTTTATGGGAGCTTATTTTCAAAGGAACTGCCATCTTTACACAGGACAAGTGAGTGTACTTTCTTTTTCCTTGGATGCTTTAATGTCTCTTGGGCATTAAAAACAAATGCTTTCTGTGTTGAGAAACATCCCTTAAGTAGCAGATCTCCCCAGAGCTGCTTGTTTATAGTAGTACTGTAGTTTGGTGATCGTATAAATCATGCTCTTTGCTGTTAACTCTGCTTTCATATTGTGTACTTTCTATTGGTCTTGTTTTCATAGCATGTATTCTGGAGATTGAGATACTTCTGGGGTTCTGAGTGTGTTCACAAGTATGAATCACACAATTTCAGGGGTTGGAAGGGACCTACTGTGCACTGGTGAGGCCTCACCTGGAGTACTGCATCCAGATGTGGAATTCTCAGTACAGGAGAGACATGGACCTGTTGGAGCACAGCCTGAGGGTGGCCATTAAAATGATCTAAAGGAAGAAACACCTTTTCTATGAGTACAGGCTGAGAGAATGGGGCTTTGGGGATACCTGACAGCAGTCTTTCTGTATCTAAAGGCAGTTATGTGGAAGAGGGGAACAGACTCTTCAGCAGCATCTTTTGTAATAGTACAAGGGAAAATGGTTTCAAAGTGAAAGAGGGGAGATTGTTTTTCTATGGTATGGGCACTGGAACAGGGACAGTTTGCCCGGAGAGGTGGCGGATGTCCCATTGTTGGAGACATTCTTCCTTTCCACAAGCCTGTGGTAGTTATGCTCCATCAAATGCTGGTGGTTGGGGCTGGATGGAAAGGTTCAGTAAGCATCTGGTAGGGGCTCCAAAGGACGTGCCAGAAACCAGCACCAAAAAAGGTAAAGAAGAAGTAAAATTTTGCTGATTTGCTGTTTTCTTTTTTTCTTCTTGTCTGTGGGACATCATACAGCAAAATGCATCCTGTGGTGCATCTACTTTGCTCAGCTTTTTATACCAAACCCTGGTGAGACTGTGAATCCCCATAAGCTCGTCTTGTGCCAAAAAGCAGACCTATGCCCCAGACCAAGCAATCCATCTCCCTCAGATAGTGGGGTGCTAGGGCCCTGCCTTGTGCTGTCAGCATCCAAGCCAACAACAGAGCTCTAGGACTGGCTTTACAGAAATGAAAGTGCAAAGAGAGAGAAGCCTGTGATGCCTATTGCTGCTTAAGGGGGGAAGAGTCAATTTCTAAAGCTCCAGATTCATTATTTACAAACAGAACTTCAATCAGAGCAAGCACAAGCATGTGCTGAGTTATTTTGAATACTGTCTTTGTCTTGAAATAATGGTGAAAATTAGAATTTGTTTCAGATAAAAGAGATGAGTATGATTTGTAACAAGGCACAACTGTTACTTAGGGGTGTTCCCCACTTTGCCTATGGGAGCAACACTTTCTGGGCTCAATGGAACCATCCACTCTGTAGATGTTTTGGATGGTTCTTGGTACAAATGGTTTGGAAACTGACTGCCCTTGTGCAGATTGCATGTGTGGTATGAGGTAGATCTGGGGAAGAGTGAGTCCAAAGTAATTCAGGCTTAGCACTGTTGAAGCTCTTCTGTACCAGAATAATACACTGCTTTGACAAGCGTGGAAGTGATCAGCTGTTGAAGCATTTGCTAAACCACTGTGACTTTGTTATAGAGTATCTTCAGAACTTTCCATTTTAAAGGAGGAGAACAGTGCATATCTTCTAGACTGGAAAGTGGCACGTTCTAAACATTCAGTGGCACACTTATGCTCGTGAGCTCTGAATCCAAGCAGGCACATCTTGCCAGTTGCAAGGCAAATACAGCATCCAAACTGGCTGTGGAGCCTTCTGTCTGTACTGCAGTAATACATCCTGATACCAGTCACAGCTGTTACACAGTGATCTCTGAGCTCTTTCTAACAGGGGCATCTTGAATGCAATTTTTGTCATTGTAACTGTCTCCAGCTAGCCTCTGGTGTGTTCTTACTGAATAGGCCTTTGATTTAACTCCTCACAGGTTTCCCACAAAGCCATGGTGTCACAAGGCTGCTTGCTTTTTCCAGTCCAATGCCTCCTACAACTTACCTGTAGCATCTGAAAGTATCAGACACCAAGAATGAAATGTAAGTTTTAATCTTCATGGGAGCAGTTCATGAGTTTTAATTATAAAATGTCAAGTGATGGGTTTTGTGGACCGTGCTGCTCTCTGTAGAGTTAAGGGTACCTCTGGGATGCAATGAAAACAAAACTATGTATGTAGTATTCAATTTCATGCTGCATGATCCTTTATACAATAGTCTTTTCTCTCCTGAGAGCCTTAAAGGCACGTATCAGTGAAGAGGATGACATGAGGTGCATCAGAAAGGGCATCAAACCCTCATCCTGTTCAAGGACACACATTAGATTTATCTAATATGCCAAAGTCTAATATACCAAAGAAATTATCAAAGATATTTGGGGTTTTATGTCCTGCATGCTCCAGCTCAATGTAGCATTAAGCATCTGGATGGGCGCTTTTGTCTTCATTTACTTGCTACAAAACTTCAATTTGCAGGCAAAAAGTTTGTTAGGCCTCCAGGCAAGGTGAGTTTTACTTGCGTTGGTTTAGGACCTGATAAAAGATCCATGAAATTATTTTTTGGAAGTTGTTCCTGAATGCTAAGTTTTGGGAAACAAAAAAGGGTTTGTGGCCGTAAGTCAGGCACGTGGTTTGCAAGGAAGCCTCCCTTGTTATTCACACTCACTTCAATTATGACTCTACTGCACTGGCACATTGGTAAAACTTATTCTCAGCGTAGTTTGCAAACAGTCACTGTGAAAGTCTGTTGTGAATGATTGTAAACACACAGCAGGTACAGCTGTGTAAAATTGAGCTAATGCTGCATTGAAACGAAAAGCAGGAATAGGCAGAAATAGAATGGAAAGCACCTCCCTGTGCCGGGGTAATTAAAGCATGAGCATGATCAAATGAGATAATTATTTACTGTTTGTTTTAATGCAAGGAGGTGCAGCAGGGAGGCATTCATTCCTGGTGCAGTTGGCACTCTTTGAACATGCCCTGCTCATCTGAATGCTGCACATGCCAAAGCCTTTGCCCAAGGCCGTCTTTAGAGCCATCTGGTGTGTGGCAGTGGGATTCTCTGTGAGGGCTGCTCCTCTGCACCTGGAGCACATTTCTTGTCCTGGAATGGAGCAACACCTCCAAAAAGTGGGCAGAGCTGACCTCGTACTGCAAACAGCAAAGGGCTGTGTATTGATGGGTAGGGGGTCTTGCCTAGTTTTATCTAATGGAGGACCATGAGCTTTCAGTGTCTGGTTGTGGTGGGGACACATAAGCATAGACTAAGCTTCATGAGAAGAGCTGATATTAGATTTAGGTAGTGATCAGTTTCTCCCTCTGCTTGCTGTCTGCTTTAGTCCTTTACCTTGGCCAAGGGTCACATACGCTCTGTTTATACTCTGCTTTGTGTTCCTGTTTTCTCCAATGCTTTTGTCAAGCTTGGGAAGAGGAGGAAGACCTGAACCTGCAAGAGCTGCTTGATGGAGGGCAGAGGGAAAATCTGTATGAGACTATTGTTTCAGGATGGCTTGGAGGCAGTGTTCTTGACTCTCCTGCCCACAAAGTGCTGGGAAACTCCTGCAGAGAAAGAAACTCTCTCCAGGGAAGGCACTAAAATTCACATAAAGCAGGTAAATTCCCCTAAACCCTTCTAGGGGATTTGGGAAAACCTTTCAAGCTCAGGTGCTTGAAACAGTAGTTAATTAAGTATGCTCCTTTGGATAGAGTTGTTCTTACACCCAGTGAAGAATAGGAGAGACTGTAGGTAGTAAATAGTCTCCTCTACAAAAGGAGGAGAAGAAAATATATTCTACAGCCGCATTCAGAGAAAGCTGACCTTTGAGAAGCTATCAGTGGATCCAGGATGGTGAGCATTGCAGGATGTCCTGACCTCTTCTCAAAAAGGGCCCCACGCTTACAGCCCACTGCTGCCAAAGCCTTGATGCCTGCACCCAGACACCTCGACTGCCTCAAGGTTTGCTGCCTGCCCTGACTGTCAGCAGAGGGCACTCAGTCTCTAGATGAGCAACGGGGAGAAAGCACAGATCTCAGGAATGAGCAATTGGCCTTCCTGCTTCAGCCTTTGGGAGACACCTGGTTTGAAAAGCTGTTAGTGATGTGGTGCAAGAGTTGGTAGCAGAAATGGGTGGTGTGAATGCAGTGAGAAAGGATGTGTGCAAGCACTGCTGAACAAAAGGTTAAAATGACCTGCATTGGTGACAGGCTGTCCTCAGCAATGAGAACTGAGGGCACAACATTCTGGAAGGCCAGTCTGAATGAAGGAAATGGGACAAGCAAGTATAGTTTATTACATTCTGTCTGGAGTCAATGGAGTGCCCCTCAGAAAGGAAATCTCCCCCGTATTTTTCCTGTACATCTCACATTGTGCTGCACAAGAGTTGCTTCTTTCCCATGTGCATTTGTAGCAGAACATGATGCCCTGCAGCTGTGGGAGCTCCTTTCTCTGCAGGCAGACAGAAGGGGAAGCTGGGCTTCTGCTGCTGGCTGTGACAACTGAGATGTGGCACCTTCCAAACATCAGCTGGGGGTGCTGCATTCTTCTCTGGTCTTGTCCTAGCTTGCAACTAGTTATATACCATCAAGTTCCCCTCCTTTGGGTGAGAGAGACTGCTGGATGGCACTGTACTCTCTCATCTTTGGATTAACACTGAAGGTAATTTTTGCTATCTTGCATTGTGAAGGTAGAAATGTTTTTTATATTTTTTCCCAGCTTAATTGCTGCCTTAAAAGCTGCTAAGTGATGACACTGTCTCCTGCCTGAGGATGTTCAGCCCGAAGAGAAGCTGCTTCTCTTGCTGCAGCTTGGAAGGCATTTTTTACCTGCCTTCTGAAACTTGGCAGCCACTTGCTTTCTGTCCTGGTGTTTCAAAGTGATTACTGGAATATGCAGAAAGAATGGGATTTTCAGCATAAAATCTTCATCCTTGGCTAAAGAAGGGATTTTTGTTCCTGCCAAGACTTTTTTTTTTTCCTTAGCTCCCAGACAGCACCTTCAGCTGGTGCCCTGCACTTCAGCTTGTCTGTGATGGTGAGCAGACCTGTTCTGTACCTGCTAGGAGTGTAAAAGCTTTCTAAAGAGGAGTTAGGAGTTGATAATGCAGGGAGAAACCTTGCAGTGCTTTGACATGGTGCGTGACAGCTCCATGTGTGGGTGAAAAAGCAGGACAGCAGAGAGCATCGTGCTGTGCTGTACTGCACTGCAAATGGACACAGGAGATGCCCAGGAGGAGAAAGCTTTGATTACAGGAACACTGGTCATCAGTGCTGCATCTGATCACCCGGTTGTAAAGCCAAGTCAGTCCTTCCCATACAGAGATTTTTAAAACCTTATTATCAGCTTCGTTTGGAGCTCAGCGTGCTGCCACCAGAGTGACAGCTCACATCCTTCCTTTCTGTTAGCCTGCCTAACAGTGAAACAGTTAATTTTTACCATTATTTTAGAGTTGGAGCCTGAAAATAAGCAGCAGTTTTGCTGCACCGGGAAAGATGAGGAAAAGTCTCCCTGAAATGACTCACACAGCCAACCACCCTCCTGCAAAGCCCTGCTTCCTGCAGGAGCCATCTCTGGTACGTGGTCCTGTGCCCACCTGATCTTTCTTAAGGGCTTAGAGCATGAAGGGGCAAGGAGAAGACAACAGAAGGAGCTGTTTGGGTCGTGGCTTGGAGTTGAGACAACCTCTTTCCAGATCACTTATTACAGAAATGATTTATTTTGTAAAGCAGTGCTTCTGGCTGCTCCCAAAAGGGCTTCTGAAGATGTCTTCTGAAGGGGAAGGCTGCAATGAGTGGGAAAAACTGCTTGCGAGGGAGGAAACATGGAGCTGATTAACCCAAGTGTGTCATAGTGAAACTGAAAGTCCTTGCTGACAGAACCTTTTGTGAGGAAAGGCGTTTCAGCAATGATCCTAGTGAAGTTGTTTTTTTGGATTTGATAACTAAAAGCCTTCCAGGTTACATCTAAAAGTATGTTCTCCAGATTAAAAGAAAAAGGGAGTAATTTGGGGGAAATGCTTGATTTGAAGTGTCTGTGATTTCTTTCAGCAGAGTTAGTAACAATCTTCTCTTCCCATTTAGGATCTGAGGAAGTCTTCAGAGAAAAACAGGGCAGTGGAAAACTCATTGTAAATGAGAGAACCTTTGTGTAGAACTCCAGTTTTCTTGGAAATAGGTGCCTTTTTTCTCTTTAGCTCCATCCCAAAATAATTTGATTAGTGGACTATTTCTTTGAGTTCATCTTTGAACCTGCTGCAGGAAGTCCTGCTGGGTTCTGGCTGATCTGAGCCTGAGTTGGGCTCAACTGCCTCTGAATTCTGGCTAATCCAAGTGCAGGGGCTGCAGAAGCTCTTCTGCAGCACAATGAAAAAGACTCAGGATGAAATGGAATCATAGGATATCCTGAGTTGGAAGGGATCCACAAGGATCATAAAGTCCAACACCTGGCTCCACACAGCACCACCCAAATCTCAGATCTCATGGCTGGTCTCCATCATTTCTTCAACAGCTATCCTGGAAAGACAATGATGGACCAGAAGGGGAAGGGGTGGAAAAAATTTCTCTGGAGAGAGGAAGTTCCAGGAAAAGATTCATTTGTCCTACAACTAAAGTAAAAATATATTCATCTTGAAGATTGTCACACAAAACTACTTGAGTCTTTACCTTCTTCCCTCTGCTTAATACCAGGAGAGTGTTACCCTCCACCACCTGTGTCTTAAGATTTTTGTGGTGTGCTTCAGTTAAATATGAGATTTAATATTATATAAAATAAATATTGATATTTATATAGATAAATATTGATTTTCTCATTTTTGAAATGACTTAATTTATTTTCAGGATTGTCTTGCATTCGCTTTACCACAAATGGCAAAGCTCCAGCTAAAGGTGGAATTAAACCTCAAGAAGCTGAGGATTCTGATCTGAGATCTTCTGATCCTCTTTAAGAACGGTGGATGCAGAAGGAATTACTCATTAGAAAGTAAAGGGAATGGTTCCCCTGTACTGCAGTGTGGGCTGCACAGCAGCAAAGGTGTGCCTTGTTGGCATATGCATGTTAGATTACTTGCAAGCAGTACAAAAATATTTGTCTGCGATGCATACCTGAAGTGACCTTCTAAATAGCGAAGTAATCACTGCAAGTGATGTCTTGTGCAGCTAGCCAAGGGACTGGTAAAAGATTGAAATAAAACTTCTTTATAGTGGAAGTATATTTAGTGATAGTTGAGACTCAGGAGCTAAAACTTGTCAATTGATTGTTGATGCCATTTCATCTATTTCCCTTTAGGTGCAGAGGAACAAACTCTTGAACCGTTCTTTGGAGGTTTTTGATCTGCTCAGCACCTGTGTGTGCTGGTGCCCCACATGTTTCAGAGTCTCAAAATGATTAGTCTGCTCTTGGGATCTCCTTCAAAATTTGTTTTGGTAACTGGTATTGACAGAAGTCAGCTGTTGGCAGGCTGCTGTAATCCTTACGCAGATCTTTCTCCCTTGCAACTATTTGTGAGAGGAATCCATGTGTTTCTTTCCTTATCACCTATTCTAGGGCATTTTAGTAGATGAGAAATCAGAATTCTCAACCGTGCAAGTTCTTGTTCAATATAGGATGCAAAGTGCTTCTAGCAAAACAAAGAAAACTGGAAATTCCTTCCCACAAAAAAAAATTCATCTGCACATTAGTCCTTCGTGTTTTAGAGATGTGTGTTCCATTCTGTCTTCTTTTCATTAGAAGCGCCAGATTGACTGCAATCATTTTCTCAGTACTTTCATTATTTTTGCAACCACAGCAGGAGCACAGCAGCTGTAATGCTCATGCTTTTAGAAGCTTGAAGACACTGAAAATCTGCTGTGATAAGACACTCATTTGAGAAGACGTACCTTTCAAGCATTAAGAAAGTCCTGGCTGCAGAAATTAGCATTAGATAGCATCTAACTCTGGCATGCATACGTGATAAATAAGAGTGGAAGTCCTGCAGCACCCGTGTTTGTGCACAGCGGTAGCCCTTACATGTGGCTGTCACAGTTAGAGCAACGTGTAGTGAGCCATCAGTGTCACTGTGTTTTACCACGTCACGTAGGCACGTGGTTTTATCACTCTGTATTTCCATCGCCGTGGTTTAGAAACTTTCTGTGGTAAAAGACAGGGCGGCTGTGGTCTAACTGTCCTCAGCTTATCGCCCATTTCCATCGCAGCCCACCTCCTCTGAGCTGGTTGTGACTGGTTCAGTTCACGGGTTTTTTCCACTAAACAACCTAAGCTTCCTGCCATTAGCCCCCCCTACACCCCACGCCTGAAAACATCCACTTGTCCTCCTACTTGGGCCAAATAAATAAGAATACAAACGTGCTATAAGCAGCGTATGCCTGTATAAATACACTACAGGGGCATGTGATCTGTTGCAAATGTGAGACTTGCAGCTATGCACTTGAGAAACCCCATAAACTGTGAGATAAGAGCTATTCTGAACATTGTTCAGCACTGCTTATGAGCAGGGTTTTTTGTTCAAAAAGCTTAAAAGGCCATGTTTTCTCTTTTTTTTGCTCTGCAACACGGACAGCATCTTTTGATTTGTACGTGAGACGGCACAAGTGGATTTGAGGATGATCTTAGTAAAAGCAGACTTGATTCACTGTAGCAATCAAATGCATTTCTAGCCTGATGGACTAGCAGGTATAATGGTGAGGGAGGCCTGGCAGTGATATTTTGTTTCTCGAATCTACAGTAAGTACATTTCCCAAATACTTTTCTGTCTGTTGTATTTCACTTGCACTGGAATCAAGCCTTAGCAAATAATAACACAGGATATCAGCCCATTTTCAAAGAGAGTTTGACTAAAGATTATAGAATTTCAGAATCTTAAAGATTGGAAGGGATCTCTGGAGGTCATCTATTCCAACCCCTGCTAAAGCAGATTCCGTAAGAGAGGTTACACAGAAAGCATCCAAGGTATTGAGTATCTCCACAACATCTCTGGGCAGCCTCTTATCCTCTAAGTAAAGCAGTCAATCCTCATGTTCAGATGGAATGTGAGAAATGTGTTCCATTTGTACCTATGGTCTCTTGTCCTATCACTGAGCGTCACCAAAGAGAACCTGGCCTCATGCACTTGGCTCTTGCCCTTTAGATATTTATAAGCATCGATGAGATTTTACCCTTGAGTTCTTTTCTCTAGGCTGAGCAGTCCCAGGTTTCTCAGCCTTTCCTCATGAGGGGGGTGCTCCAGGATCCTAATAATCTTCGTAGTCCCCCTCCGGATTCTCTCTAGAAGTGCCCTCTCTTGGACTGGGGACGCCAGAAACTGGACACAGTGCCCAAATGTGGACTCAGCAGAATGGAGTAGAGGAGGAGGAGAACCTCTCTAGACCTGCTGGCCATACTCTTTTTAACAAACCCATTGGCCTTCTTGGCTGCAAGGACACACTCCTTGCTCATGGTCAACCTGTTGTCCACCTGGATACCAAGTTCCTTTTCTGTAGAAAGAACAGTTTGTGCTTGACTGTCTCTTTTATTTTCTTCCCATTCTCACTGTACAATTACATTGTCCTTCTCTTCATCATCCATCATTCCTGTCTGTTATCATTCTGCTGCTTCATCAGTAAGGTCAAATTATAGAGTCCTAGCTCTATATCTTTATTTCCCTTTGGCTTGTGACAGATACATTCTCTGTTCTAAAGGTAGATGTACACCTCCTTCAAGAACAGAAGTTTTGTTTCCCTGCTTCTCTTCTGGACATCACCCATCACCCTATTACTAAAGGCTCACAACAGACTCTGTAAGCAGAGGTAAGGGCCCATGACTGGGACCTGTGTTCATACTGCTGGTTGGACCATTTCTTTTGAGCCCAGTCTGTCTCTATTTCGTTCCCTGAAATCACTTTGACTCTCAAGCTGACGTCTGCAAAGCTTGGCTGAATACAGCTGAAAGATAATTACATTCCATCAGGTTTTGTAAATATTGAAGCTAGGGCAGTGCTGAAATAGCTCAGCTAGGAGAGAGTTAGACTGAAGATCTAAAGGTCCCTGGCTGAGTCTTGAGTGTCAGCAGTGGTTTTCTGATAGTTTTGAGGGCTCCAATTCTGGGCTCATCTGTACAAGACAGACATGGCATGGAGGTTGTTGAGAAAGCCCAGAAAAGAGCCAGGAGAGATAATCAAGAGACCAGAGTATTTTTCATATGAGGAGAGGCTCAGAGATTTGCTACTGGTTGCCATGGAAATACTCAAAAGACATCTTTTGAGAAGACACAGTCCTGAGCTGCCTGCTCTGGCAGCCCTTCTTGAGCAGGGGTGGAAGACAGGCCTGTTGCAACAGCACTTTGTTTCTCCCCAGCTTTGCTGTTCACTGGATAAGACTTAATGGGTTAATTTTCATTTTTCTATGTAGAACTGTGTCCCCATTTAAAAATAGGAAAAGAATAAAAGAAAAACGAGTGGTTTTAAGGATCCTTCATTCTCCAAGGAATTCAATGGACATGGAAAATAACCAAGCTTTCAAGACACCGTGGTACAGCCTGTAGAACAAATAGAGGTCTCACAAATGCCTCTCAAGGGAAGCTTTTATTGCTCTACATCATTACAGGTTTGGTGCAGGCATTCCTCTCCAAATTGTACAAGCTCTAAATTAGCAAAACCTGGAGATGAGGAGTTCAAAGTACAGCATCTGAGAGTTTTCTTGTGATGTGAGAACACTTTCTCTATTGAAGCACCAGCTGTAAGGTTTTGCTGAGTTTGAAAAGATTTCTCTAAACAAGGTGATAACTGCGATCGTTTTGTACCTTTGAAGATACGATATGCAAGTTTTCAGTTTGTGCAGCAGTGCTAGCCTGTGGCCTGGTGAATTTCTTAAATTCCTATAGATATGCACGTTAAAATTGCTTTTATGGTCATTAAACTTGCTAAAAGATAATATCTTTGCTTTCAAAAATCATGCCTTGCTGAGTCTTTTAAAGCATTTATCGCTTCAGAATATTCAAGTCCTGATTTGGTGGACTTGATTTATTTTTTGCAATAAATCATTGAAAGTAAAAAATAATAATAATTAAAAAAAGCATCAATGCGTTTTCAGCAGTGGAATGCTCCTAACTGATCCTAAAATGCTTTGATAAAATGCATCAATGTTTTATGTTTTGAAAGCTCCATTACACCTCTACTCCTATGCATGCAAAAATACTTTAAGCAGGAGGAGGTTCCTCATGTTGTATTACAGAGTTCCTACTAAAACCCTATGTAAACTTATTTTTTTTGCTCACCTCCACCTCAGTTCAATACTCAGAAAAAGTTAGGAAAACACTAGCAGTAAAGCACAGCAAACCCTATATGCCTGTTCTCCTAGGATTGTTTCTGTTGTTGTATCTAGCATGGAGAGCAGGAGAACCTATGTGGATAATTATACAGCAAAGCAAATTGAAGACAATCTTATAAACCTTTCCAAACCCAGTATTTATGTTCTCTTTCCCGAGGGCTTGGCTGCATTCCTTGCTCTGTACTTGAAGAAGAAGAAGAGTACGATGGCATAGTACATGGAGCTCTTCAGAAGCAGAACAACGTACACCAACTGCGCTGCCTTGTGCGTCAAGTGATCTGCAACAGATGTAAGGCAGAAAATTCCTGTTGAACATCAGTACTGTGCAACCTCCTAGAAGAAACAGGTAGAGCCAGGTCTGTGTGCTACATTTATGTGGAAATGTATGACACGGTGTCTGACTGTCCCCTGAGCAGGCTGCAGATGGGGCAGGTTTCTTAGCGCTAGACTGCCTGCCAGGTTATCATTCCCTGCAATGCAAGAACTTCTGGCTCTTCCACCATCAATAACACCGTGTTTCCTGGAATCATTTTGCATCAGTTTCTTGACACGAGTTCCCAAAGTATTTCCTAAATCCTCATTCAATCTAAAGGAAAGCTTCTTTGCCAGTTGCTAGTCTGAAGAAGCATCAGCTCAAGCACTGTGCATTTAACTGTGCTGAGTATTTAAAGCAGTGACGTTTAATGCAGGCTAATAACCTAGAGCAGCAGCCCCAACAACATCTGCAACCAGCTAACAAAGTCCAGCCAGGAGGGCTGCTTTTTATACTCCAAAACATGGTGATTCAGAGTAGCATGGAAGCCCTTTTAAGTTGCAGACCCCAGAATTTAACAGATTTCCTGCAAGCTATTTAAAATGTTTGCGTTGTTCATATTAAGCGATATCTAACTTCCACATTGCTTTCCCCCATTTTAATTCATTGTCATTACCTCTGTTAAAAACTGTGCTGTTTTCAGTGCTACAGTTCTTCTGAAGAGAGCTCTCTGAAGAAAGCACTGGAAAGAGAGTTTAAATGACAAAATTGGACTTTAATTTTAACAAAGATTAACATAGGGCTAAAAAGAAGAGCAACAGTGAAGTGCAAGTTAGTATTTAAAAAAGTAGGATGCTCAAGACATGTCTGTAGATCAGTTGTCCACCAGTAGGATTCCGTCACGGGGGGAACTGAAGGGGACAAATATTGATACAGAAGTGAATGAGTGTTTGTTGCCTCAACCCGGGGCTTTGCTTTTGCCCTTTTGTGAATGCCTCTGTTAGGCAGATTTTTGGCAGCAGCTCTTTAATTTCCCGATTGAAGTCAATCTGAGCACCCGGTTGTCACTCACGTTCCCTCTTGTGAATTTGCTGTTCCAGTGGTAGATTTGTGTCTCTAAAATGACCTCCCTTTCTTGAGCTTTTTTCCTTTTGGGGTTTGTTCTCAGTTATGGTATTTGAATTCATTGAGATGGGGGCTATAAGTACACTTGAAACATACTTTTGTCAGAATATATTCTGAAAGTAATAGCTGTGTATGGCTGTATTTTCACGGAGTGGAGCTGTACTCATGTACAGCAAGGTGAGCTCAGGAAAGATTCACCTATCCAGAATAAGCAGCTTTCTCAGTGATGTTACCATGATTCAACCCATTTGTAGGTTTAGACCAGTTATTACAGATTGCATTTTTTTTTTCCCTCTGAAACTATATTGGCTTTCAGATTTTTCCTCACGTAATCAGTTTTCCAGCAATTAAATAATTTCTTTCTTTTTAAAGTGGTTATTACCTCCCTGCCACCAGACCATGAACAAGTAACACATTTAAACATTGCTCTACACACCCATCAGCCTTATTTTTACCTCCTGCATTTATTATAGCCATGTCTGATGTCAGAGGGCTCGATGCCTCTGCTGTAACACAGCAGTAACACAGTTTTGAAGAAATTCTGCATACTGCCAGGTAAGTCAGTGCAGAAATTTTGGTGCAACCCTGCTTTACACCTGGTGACACTGAAGAACTACAAAGGGGCCTTCGCTTGGCAAACTCAGCACAGATTGATTTTTTTTCTCCTGGAAAAGCTTAGATTGTTTCAGCTGATGAGAACTTCAGTTATGGTGCCTAGGAATGCAGCAGCTTGCAGGAGTAGTAATGTACAGCATTATTTCTGGAATTTTGCTGAAAAATAAAGATTCATTTATAAAAAAAAAAAAAAGAAAGACATAGTAGGTAGAATAAAACATTTAAAATGCAGTGCTTACCATGTGTGAGCAGTGACTGGTCTCCACTTTCATGCTCAAAATGGCAAGAATATTTCTTGTTTTTGTCCTCCAGTGGTACAGATAACCAGGAGCTGACTGAGTACTTCTCCTCACCTGGAAACTTCCAGACATCTCCTTTTACTACGTTCTGTGTTACCTCCTTTTGTGCTTCATCCATCCATTTCACCCGAACAACTTCTGGGTAGAATTTCTCAAACAGACAAACATACACAAGTTGGTTTTTGTGCTCCTTCTGCAGGATTTCAGAATTCTCTGGTCCAGAATTTCCTTTGTCTGGATTTATTTTTGGAGGGGAGGAGAAATAACAAGATGAAGAGTTGGAATCTTGGTAGTGTACAGCAATAAATCACAGGTGTTCAGAGACAAAATATTTCTTCTGGACAAATACTTTAGCTCTCCAGTTTATTATGAAATACTTAGGATGGGAATAACGATGGCTCATGTACAAAACACATTTTAGGTAAGCGGATGGATGGATTACAACCCTTGCTATCCTTTATGTAAAAATAAGCTTTCATTTGAGCTGACTCTACTTGACATTTAGACACGGTTTATATGAAATGAATTTAAACTATTAAATCAAAATCTACCACTTGGATTCCAGTCAAAAACAGTTACAAGACTCTTTTGAATAACTGGGAATAGAAAACAGGACTTCCAATCTTATTTTAAATATGCTATTTCGTAGAGAACTAACAGCAAAGCAATTGCAAAAGTAGAAGATTCACTTAAAACAGTCTAAACTCAATGTTGCTTATACAACATATAGACTCTTCCAAGTCCAGAGAATGTTAGATAGAAGCTTTCATACTCTGCCACACACATGGCAAAACATCATTTGAATTCCAAATTGTTCAGTGAACGCGAATATCTAGACAGCTCTGCTCATGCTTGTCCATGCCAGCCTTCCCAGCAGAACTGCTCTCAAACAGAGTCTGCATAGGTCATAGGCAATTATTAAATAATAAGTGATGGTTCCAGAAAGAGCTGTGTTCATTCATTTATTTGGGAACAGGAAGTTTTTCCAGGATGCATGAAAATACGTTCAGTTATGTGAATATACAGATAAGCTGCAATTATATTTAGCAGAAAAAAAAGCCAAAAACCTGTCAGTGGATTTTGATGTATTTTCAGGCTTATCTGTAAAGTTAATTAAGTCAACAAGCTGATTTACATTGACTTATCTGTGCACAAGATCCAATACTTTCTGAGGAATGTTGAAGTAGTAAATGTCCACTCTACACTCTGCTGCCTTTTTTCTTTAGTTACACTCTCTCTAAGCTGCTTATTTCATCGAACAGTTCTTTTATGCAGGCTTGAAGAGGCAGCCATGTCTGTTTAAAAGAACATATCACCATGCAGATGTAACCTGCACATAATTCTTAAGCCAGTGCATGGCTTTTCTTGTAATGAAGCAGGGAGAGTTGGGTTGAAATTTTAATTATCCTTTTTTGGGTGGCCCCACAAAAAGTGAGCTGAGAGCACTCAGCTTATAGACAGCATCTTGGATCTGAAGTGTTGGTGATAACATTGCCTATGCTGAGCCTCCCCAGGAAACTTAAGGAAGGAGCCTCCACTCAACCTTCACTCCACAACTTTGCCATTACAAAATGTAAACAAATAAACAACAACAAAACAAACACCAACCCAAAACAAACAGAAAAACAAGAAAAAAGACCTGATGGAAATGAGTTTACGAGATTCGTGCCAGTGCCAAGGATCTGGTATAACCACACTGCTGTATTTCCTTACAGAAAATGTTTATGACATTTTGGCCAGAGAAGTATTCCGTTTTATGAACAAAGAGAATCTAGTTATTTAGCTAAAAATCATGTGGAAACTGTGAGCTCAATTTCAGTTTTCATTTCTATTCCCAAAGAGTCTTCAGTGAAATGCACTTAAAATTCCATTTCAAGCTGATCTTTGCTATTACTTTTTAGAAGATACTAGAATAAACCAAAACCGTTGATTTCTGAGGCATTGACTGAGCTACCACACATCTACTTTTTTTCTTTTTTTTTTTTTCCCCAGAGAAATTAATTCTTTTTTAGGGATGCTGAGTTGCTTTTGACCACATGATCCTAAAAGCATTGATTTTATTTGATTTTATGATATGAAACTGAATGCAAGGTCTTAACCACTCATTTTGAATCCTTTTTTTATCTCTTTCAAATCCTTCCAAGTTCTCGTTTTGTAACAAATTTTGTGTGTGCTTCTCTATACACTGAAATAAAGATCTCTAAAGATCCATGGGAGTGGAGGTTTGTCAAGCATGTTTTCATCATCTGTGAGCAAAATCAGCCTGCTTTGGTGATATCAATATGTGTAGGCTGTTTCTCTAGCTGAATCTACTGATGCACAAAAGCTGAAACTCATCACACAGTATTACTCAGCAATCCATTTCCAATTTCTGTGAAACACAGATTGTTTTGGGTTAACAACTATAAGGAGGAAATATTGTACTGGAAGGCAACTGGAAGTGTAACTATTAGGATTATTTAAATAACCTTGATTTAGATAAACCATTTAGATAACTATTTAGGTTGTTCTTTTGTATCATGGTGTAACTAAGAATGATTGTGCTTTTTATTAAAAAATTGAGAGGGGAAAATGATTCTTTTGCCAAAGATGGTGCACATAAAGAAACACCTTGGGCTCCTGTTTAACTGAATTAACGAAAAGCACTACAGGAAATCTGGGCTGGACAGTCCTGAACAGCCACAGCTCCTCTCAGGCTTGTTGTAGGAGCCCTTACTCATTTTGGATCTTACTCTGCATGCTGAGGTCCATTGCAATATGCTCACACGGGTGTGGGGTCAGGACTGATGACCTCCTGCTCCTGCCCTACTTGCATACAGAGTACTGATGTTAGTGTAGGGTGTCATTACCAAAATGGCAGCATCACACAAGCATTTCGGTAAATTTGAGATGGATTTTGCTACTGCAAATTCCACATCACTTTTCTGTCATCTGTATTACCTTGTTAGAACAGCATACCACATTCTTTCTCCTCTAGGTTGCCTTAAAAGAAAGAGGTACTCAGTTCACCTTCAGGCCCGTGACATCCTTGTTATTTTTGCTAATGTCATTAGCAGATGTACCTACTAATATTATTAACGAGGATTAGCTCTGCAGTTTTCTTTAGATTGCCCACATCTTCCCTTATTTGTTTCATGCACAACCCTTTCTCCATAACACTGGTCTGGGCTTTCAAATCTAATGGGTTTTGATGCAGAACTTCATGTTCTTCCCCATAAACACACACAAAAAGCAAACACAAAAATACTAATGAGTGCATTTTGATTTAAAAGGGCAGAATATCAATTTAATTCAATTTTAGATGATGTAAGTAAATGTAAGCATAAACAATATATAAGCAAGATGTATTTTAGTCTATAAAATTGCAAAAAATAATTCTAGCTATTTGACTACTGAACTTCACGCTTTTGATGAAATCGTGGTAGATTCCTTGGTAATATTTAGGAGTTGGCATCTAAAGAAATCAAATATTGCTGCTGCAATTTCTGCTGTGCGTTTATTTACTAGAAATATTAATGGATTCTTTGTCTGATTACTTCCTAATAAGCTAGCAGTGTACTTGTGAGGTGCCAGATCATAAGCATGAGGTAAATGTAGGCTTTTTATTCTCTTAATTAGTCAGGAACCTTGGCCCTTGTTAAGGAAACTGAATCCTGCAAGTTTTGGTAGACACTTGAAAATCATTTATTTTAAGCTGTAAATACTAATTAAATGGTGGCCACCTGATCACCAATGTAAGGGCTTTCACTTAATTCACTTAATTTCACTTAACACAAAAAATGTCCCAACATAGATATTTCTATTGAATTATAGTTATGATTTGGCTAGTCTTTCATAAAGGAATTGTTTAAAACAATCTTTGATTGATAGGCTAGTATAAGGCAATGCATTTCATCAGGCTTAAAATATTTGGAAGCAATAGTTCCCCACCCTTGTGCTTCTGTAATAATCTACCTTAGGATTACAGTGTTTAGATTGCCAGTTAATGGGGAAAAAAGAGGATTTTGTTCTCAGTGTACCATTCAAATAAATATCTCTGCAGGAATGGCAAGAAAAAGGTGACTTCTTCAAGTACATGTTAATAATGTTAAAGTTAATGTTAATAATATGTTAATAAGAAGAGGAGAATTTGGAGGTACTATTTTATTTCTACTGCCAAAGCGCTGTGTAGATAACAAAAATAATTAAGCACAAATTCTTTCACTTTTACTAGTCTAACTGAAAAAGGACTTCAGCAATTTTCACCATTGCAAATTGTTACTTGAATCTGTATTGAGAAGAGGATTTCTTTTTTTATGTTTAATTCACAACTGCTTGATTCTGTTGTTAATGCTTCGGTAATTGGAAGAAAGCATGAGGGCTCTTGAAACTATGCCTGATCATTTTTCACAATATTTCCAAGGAGGAGTTATGCTCATAAGTGATAAAAAAAGCAGCTCCTGGGTATATTTGCGATCCTAAACCACTGCATTACAAATCAACAAGACTGGCAGAATGACAAGATGAGGGAAACCCACACGGGGACAGTGCTGACCAAAGCTCTAAGCAAGCTGAATGTCCTCCAGGACACCATAATAATCAATCTGCATGAACACAAAAAACTCCTATATCTTATGGTAAGGAAAGTAACTTACCTGACACAATAAGCTTTGTACCAGTGCCGAAAACTTTGTAGTAATATCCGTAACACGATGGATAAAGTCTTTACAATATCAGATCTGTTATCTTTATATCACAGTATCTCAGAATGGCTAACGTTGCCCATGGACTCTTGTCCTGACACTGGGTGCCACTGAAAAAAGCCTGACTTCATCTTCTTCACACCCTCCCTTCAGGAATTTACAGATATGGTTGAGATGATCCTGAACCTCCTCTTCACCAGACTGAACAGACCCAACTCTCAGAGCCTCTCCTCCAACCCCTGTATCATCTTCATGGCTCTGTGTTGGACTCTCCCAAATACACCAACGTCCCTCTTGTTCTGTGGAGCTCAGAACTGGACAAATCCACAAGTGGGCTCCTTGGTGCTGAGCAGAGAGGAAGGATCCATTCCCTTGACCTGATGGCAATGCTACGCCTAATGCAGCCCAAGATACTGCCAGCCTTCTTTGTGACAAGGGCACATTTAATTCATGAGTAAATATTATTATATAAAGATAAACAGATTCGATTTAATCAATTTTTAGATCCTAGAACAGCAAAAATAATCAGTAACCTAAAGTAACTAACTAACTAAATACATGGTGTGAAGATTTTGAGGAAACATTCATTGCTAAATGGGCAGGGTTCATCTCAACTAATTTCAGTCTTTCAAAACTTTAGATGGATGTAGCAGACTAAGTAATTTCACTCCTTATCTGCTACTTGGAGAAAGCAGCAACAGCAGAATCATAGAATCACAGAATCACAGAATGGCTCAGGGTTGGAAGGGACCTCAAGGATCATCAAGCTCCAACGCCCCTGCTACAGGCAGGGCCACCAACCTTCACATTTAATACAGGACCAGACTGCCCAGGACCCCTTCCAACCTGGCCTTAAACGCTCCCTTAAAGCACCATAAAATCAGCCCTAGAATCAGCGAACATTATGGTGAGAGCTGAGCAGCACAAACCCCCTGATCAGAATTTTTGTTATCAGAACATGAAGCAAAACCTTAATTAAACATCAAACCTCCCATTACCAATACACCCCATTTTCAGATGAGCAAAATTAGAGTTTCTATCCCAGGTACTTAGTCAAGCCAAACCACAGGCAGGCATCAAACATCTGAACGTTATGTGAAGAAATAAAATTCGATAGAGTATGTCAGTACTTTGGGAAAGGAAAATTAGTGTCTCTACAGTTCAGCACTCTTAATAATAACAACTGATAGCATGTAATAAATGATACTAAGAGAGAGAGGGAGAGAGAGTAGTCTTTCAGCTGTGCAGGTCTTCAGACAGTTCTGGGCATTCTCCCACTATTTGGCATAGTCAGAGTGAGACACAAATAAGCGTCTTGCTCTTCTTTGCTCTTCCAAGATTCTGAGTAACTCAAAATTGCCAGTCTTTTGGAATGAATTAGACATGTCACAAGAGTGGAATACACACCATTGAAGATAAAAAAAATTAAAATCTTTTATTTCTCTGAACATTATCTTCGCCACATTTAAATTCATCTTTAAGGAGAAAAAAAGGGGTTATGTATATTCTCCACCGGAATAATTGCCTCATTTTTCCCATTTCACATACAAATACAAAACAATGATGTTGTGTTCTGCATCAGAAAATACTGTTTGCAGGTAAAATCCTGCAAAGCATTCTGTTTTAATCCTAGTGGGAGGTAAAGAACCAGAGCACATCACGTAGTCAACATCTAACAGTATGGAAATGCATTTCAGATGTAGTTTTATTTCACACTCACCTGAAACAATAAGCTTAGTTCCACTTCCAAATATTTTCTCATCACCATAGCACAGTGTGATAATGCTTAGCAATATCTTCTGCACTTCATTTTTCTTTCACAAGCCACAGAGATTATTTCTCTGATTTAGAAGCTGGTGATAATTATTTGGCCAGCGTAATAACTGAAATTTTAGTATGGACTGAGTGCAATATTTAGAAATACTATGATTTTATTTTATTTTTTCATAGAGAGTGAAATGTCTCAATTTTTAAATGTAGCATTTCCTGAAAAGAAAGCTGTGTCATGCTTACTTACTGTGCTTTAGCCCTTTTAGTGCTGGGATGTTTGTAACAAAATCTGCTGCTTCTAGCCTACTTCATTTTCTCTAAAGTAACTTTTAGCTGTTCTTTTAATAAGAAATGTGGTTACATTATCATTCCCAAAGGAAAATAAAATTAATTACTTGGTATTTGTGGATTTAGATAAGGTATCTTGCACAATATTGCTGTGTGAAAATACCTTAGATTAAGCTTCATCACACTCTTAGTTCAAAGCCAATGTTTTACATGCAGAGACCATATTCTAAACTAAAAAAACACCTGGTATGTGTTTAACAAAGTTTGTGGCTGTTCTGAGTGATTACACTGTTCCCTCTTTGGCAAAAATACCTGCCTGTATACAGACAAAATCTGACTGCAAACTGCAGGAAACTGCAACTTTCTTCTGCTTTTTGCAGTTTGGTTTGTTTATACTCACCTTGGTAAGCTCATGTATTTTCTGAGCAAGGCACTGTAGGCACTGCTGTCTGGTTTATACTGACAGTAGCATTCTTACTACAGACTGCACAGTTTTTGAGGAGTCACTGAAGGCAAAGGGAAGCTGGTTGCTTTAGGTACAGCCAGGACCACGACATTTATTCAATTCCTGGCAATTTTACTTCCCAATTAATTTAGGCTGAATCACAGCTATAAACAAGCAAGTTTTGGCATTTCTGACTAGTTGAACTGAGAGCTGTTCTACAAGCTTTCTCACAATTCATTATTCTTTCCTGGAACAGCACAAGGAATGTATCCACCACAACATTTAAACTTCTACCTCTCCTCGTTTTTCCACCCCCATCCTCAACAAATATTCAGAAATCTTTCCTGTGATCTCTCTATCCACTAGGTTGATATTCATGCCCACCAACACCCAACTGCAAGCACATTCACAGATTAGAGACAAAATATGACCTATCAGGCAGAAATTATTTTTCCTAAACACTTACATTAACAACTATAATCTAACAACACAAATAACGGTGTAAAAATCAGATTGGTATCAATGGTACTTACTTGAGACAATCAGCTTAGTTCCTGTGCCGAAGTATTTGATCCACGCATTACACACTGTGCTTTAGCTTTGCAAAAATCTGAAGTGCTCTCATAACATGCAGGCACTGAAAACAAAAAGCCCTTTTTTACTATTCAAGCCCTGGGAGACTCCTTGAGGGATGGGCTGGCATTGCCTTGTTGGAGGATGTCAGGAATTTCAGATTTGCACTCAGTGTTCAGCAGATATATAATTCCCTTTAGATCAAATCTTTCTCTAAAAAGGTCCTAAATTGGTCAGATAACCCATCCACTTATAATGATTAAGTGAAGGTATCCTCTTCAATTTTACACACACAAGTCAGCCCATGGGATTATACATCTTAAGGAACCACATACACTCAGGTGATCACACTGCTCATCCTCAAGGGCGTACTCCACCTCTCATCCAGAATTAAGTACCATCAGCTAGTACTAGGATACAATCCAGCACTGGGAGCTACTCTGCGGTCCATTGTGAAGGTGTCCATGTGCTGCATCTGCCATTTTCTGTCCCAGCACATGTCTGTTACCTGTCTGCCTCCTGAACTCAATCCTGACCCTGAAATAACCACTCACAGACATTTTTTCCTGTATCAGCAGGGTGATGAAGGCTGTTCCTTTGCACACTTATTCCTTTCAGGACAGCACAGGATAACATCTGAGAAAACCCAGGTACTGTGAGCCAGCCTGCATGCTTAGCTTGACATTTCAAAGAAAAAGTCTGAATACTTCTGGGACCTTGTGTGCCCTAATGACTACAAACCAACGTCAAGAAAGTACGGTTTGTGGCTACAGGAAGGAACCAGACTGCAGATGGTTTAAGCAGTTTAGACCAACTTTCAGTTTAAGCAGATGTAAGAGAAACAGTGGTCTACTCTTAAACTCTTCTGGGTTGAACAGGCTGCCCAGTGAAATAAATGGTGGTTATCCATCTCTGGGGGTATCTCAGAGTCCCCATCTCGGGAGGTATCTAAAAGCCATGTGGATGTAGTGCTTAGGAACATGGATTAGTGATGGACTTAGTAGTGCTTGCTGGATGTGAGGACTTCACGATCTTATGGGGCTTTTCCAACTTAAGAAATTCTATTATTTTTATGGCAAACATAGTGCACTACCAGCAGTAACACAGGCAGAAAAAGAAGCTGACCAGTTCTTCCCCAGCTGTGTCCTGAGTCACGCTGTGAAGGATGCCACTGCATCTCATAGTTAGAAACACAGAAAGAAAACCTCTGAGTGCTGCAGAAATATTGTCCAATTCCTCTGTGTGTTTTTGGCTTGCAAGCATTAGTAGGACGAAACTCAACAATAGCACATTTGGACACCAACTAGATACATGAAAGAGTGTCACCAGCATGGAAAAGAGCTGCTTTGTACTGAAGAAATCATAGAATCATGAAGGTTGGAAAAGACTGCTATGATCATCTAGTG